>NC_137466.1:93462313-93812206 GCF_964235325.1 Thermobia domestica
TGTATTCGAACTCACATGTCTCTTTTTCTTGTGTAGCTGCGGCTACTTCCTGCTTCGACGGAGGAGGATCAGTCTGAAACACAAAACAATAAAGTATCAAAGTTTCAGAAATAATTAATCGATATAACATTAAAACAAATAGTTTAAATATGTGACGAAGGCTTTGTAAGTAGTTAGATTTTTTTAAAACAAACATATTTTCTAATTTAAATTATAAGATTTTGTAACATTTCTTTGTATTTCACATTTCGAATTTAATACAACTAATATCGATCGATTCCTTACACTACAATACAGTATTCTTAACACATAATTAAAAAAAAACAATACTCTTTACAATATTTATCGGTCAATATCATTTAAGTAAATTATTTATCAACGAATTTCTTTCTTTTAAATCAGGTTTGAAGTATCCAATAATACCTAAAATTCATAGTTATAGAAATAATAATCCTCTTTTGTATTTCATAATATGATAGTCTAATAAAATATTTCTGTGCCACTCCTAGATTGTTTATAAGTGTATTAGATATATGTATAAATGATAGAGACAAAGTATTAGATTAAGTGTATAAATGACAGAGTCAGACAAATTCAAATTCAACAGGTGTCTTATACCATAAGTCTATATAAGAATTACCATTTCTAAATTCAGTCTATACAATTTCTAAATTTCTAAATCAAATCAATAAAATACCTGTTTTCCTCGTTCCCTGCAGCGTAACATTTATATGACAAGTGAATTTCAGTTCTCTGTCATATGCCAATATAATACTTAAATCTTTAATATGTTATCTTTATTGTTATATCATGAATTTGTATTTGGTGACAAAACATTGAATTTTAATAGTGAATGTCACTTATTTAGTTTTTTCACAGTTAATTTCAAGTTATTCTTACTTCAGTAATTTACTGCAGCTAAATCTGTAACATGTAACATGTAATTATTGTATATTATTAACTTTTCTAAAAGGTTCTGTGTAATAGTATTTTTGTATGCATGATTTTTTTCGGGTAAGTCATTGTTAAATAAAGAGAAAATAAGCGCAAGCGGGGGTCTTTGAGATATTTCTTTCCATATTTGACCTTGACTAAATGTAAAATTGTCAGTTTTTACCTTAAAAGTTCTATTTGATAAGTAGTTTTCAAATCGTCTGATATATGACGATATAGTAAGAAGTAATTTATAATCAATAATAGAGTCAAAGACCTTTGACGCATCGATGCATTTAACGTCTACTTTACGAGTAAAGTACACAACAGTAGACTCGCAAGAAACATAATGGTTTATTATTGCGGAAACAAAAGCACGCCAATTCATTTAACTAATTTTCAGCCATAGCATCTAAGAAAATTTAATTGCTGCTGCTACTTCCGTAAGATCCATATATTATTCTTCCACTTTCTTTGACTACCCAAAAGTACTTTGTTAAGCATACGTTTCGGAACTAAAAGTACTTTTAAAAATCCATGAGTATTTTCCAAGGAAATAAACAACAATAATAATAAAATACAAAGCTAATCACATTCATAGAAATAAATATACATATATATAGAACAAATTTATTGTAATTCAATCTTTTATTAGCGGGAGGGTATAAATTAATCTGGTTTCGCCTTTGTATACGTCGTTTTTTTAAACACAAAGAATGTCCGAAACCAATTAATACTTTAAGATTATTTCGAGGTACTGTTATTTATTTTCTCTTTTGTTTCTCGTTCTATTCAGCATCAAAATTCTGCATATAATATTCCATTTTGTGATGTAATTTTCAGAATTTCTTTTGTCTCTGTTCTGTCTGTGAATAACCAAACTGTATTACAAATGTAATTAATAGCGCAGTATTTTGGTAATTGAGCTCGAAAAGATATTAAGTATATTCAGATCCATCTTGAGTTTGCATTATAAATAAAGAAGAGAAATAGTGTGTTTCAGATTATTAGAATATAAACATTATTTACTGTTAGCACTATCAAATTAAGAGAGTGGGAATTTAAACAATACTTAAATCAAATTGAGTATCAGATCAGGCTGAAGAGAAGACCAATTACAAAAGCAAATCTAATCAACGAAGTTGTACTTTATGCAGAGCCGGATCTCGAATCCTGCGAACTACGCGTTTGCAGGAGGCGCCAGTTGAAGAGGACGCCAAACTGGAAAATGAATTTTGTGTTTTAAATGTGAATATTTAGTACAGAAAATGTTATGATGACAAATTTTCCAAATACCTTCAAATAAATATTGCACAGACTGAGATGCAGATAAAATGCATCAAAAGGACAATAAAGTCGATACTTTGCGCGATTGGATGTAAAATACCCCATTACAATTAAAATGGAGTCGTACATCAATGGCGTCAATGCAGCACTTACAAGTGATGCTAGTTTGAGGAAAATTTCCCGTGGCGGAGGGAGATTTACGAAAGATTTTTTAAAGAGGAAAAGGGAGATTTTACGATTATGAGATAAAATGTAGGGAAATTTGGTTTATAATGTATGTTATATAAAGTACTATGGCACTACGACTAAAGAGAGCTGCATTCTTTTTGCAATCCCACCATATGCTCAAAATACAAATATAACAGAGTCTTAATTCTTCTCCCAACAATTCTTCCGCTATCTCGCTAGAGAATATCATTGCCATATATGTCTTTGAAATGGGAATGGATCAACAAACAGAATGAAGTTAACTGCACGTGTTGCTTATGGATTGGGTGGCATTATCACAGTAGAAAGAAATGTCTTCAAGGGGGACCTTGTCATAAACAGTGTCCTCGCATGGTGCTTCGGTTCAATGAACACAGTTAAGGGTTGAGAAAGGAAATGCACATAAATGAAATGAAGCGTAAATGAAATGCACATTATCGAAGTTCAAACGACTAGGCTTTTGTTGTCCATTGGTCCAGGGAGGGGGCGAATATTAAGAAAAGACAGGCTGTACAAATGGAGTTTTTGATCATTTCTGAGGGAAATTTTAACTTACCGGTAAGTTTCTAATATCAGTGACTCACAATCTCTGTACACTGCTTAATGCTTACTTTGTTAATGTCTATTAGTCCATTTGTCATCATAATCGTTTTCGTTCCGTTTTTTAAAAATAATGATGTGTGTTTTCACTTTTCAATAGTATTTTGTTTTTCATGTTTAAATAGTACTCTGTAATAATAATGGCCAACAATTAAAAAAAAAGATGAGCTTTCTATCGGAAAAGAAAGTTACGAGGCTTGAAAGAAGATGAGAGGCAAGCGAAAGCTCTAAAAAAAATCTATCGATTTCTGGACAAAATTTCGAAAGTGGCTATCATACTAATGTTGAGGTGAGGGAGTTGTCAATACCAGTTACTATTAACGAAGTGTTTGCAAGTCGACAAACTTTTGAAACTAAAAATTTATTTTACTTCATTGCAGTAATTTAATTGTTAAATTAAAGTGGAATTCATAGGGCCTCTTCGGTTACAGGTCTGAGTTAAATTTAATGCATTTCAAAATGTTTGAATACAATTAGTTTTCACGCAGTATATGCGTATATAACTCGAAAGGGTAACTGTAATCGAAGTACAAAATGTAATTGAACGGTCATTAGGAATATAAGTAACACATTTTTTTTTTTTTTAAGAAATCTCACCGTCGATCACTGCAGCGTATACCTATGCTCGTTGTATTATAACAGTGTAACCATCATTATCAATCCATTCTCTCGTATTAAATTTAGATGGAGCGATATTTTAATTTCAGGGAGCAAATACACAAAATTAGTTGAGTTTTGTAGGCTACTGCGAACAATTTTGCATTTTGTACGTGACTTTGGTCATCGGACCCAAAAGAGAAATCTTAAAAAAGAGCCACTGCTTGTGTTTATGTTGTGTTCACTCATTGCCTGATTTCGAACGTCTATGTTGGAAAGCGACATGAAAGGACTGAATTGTTTTGTCGACCTAAGGGGCTCTGAAAAGAACTTTTGCGTTGAGGACCTGATTTTGAAGTTCCGCCACTTGATCGAAGGCAAATTAAATATCGATTAAGGCACATACTTTTGTCATTTGTTGTGTATTAAACAAGTTCAGCTAAAATTAATAAAGAGTTGCTTGAGATCAACTATATCTCAGGAACGATTAAATGGACTAGCTTTGATCACCATTGAAAATGACATACTCAATGAAATGGATACGGATGAAATAATGAGATTATGCCAAATCGAAAGCTAGAAAAGGGTCTTATAACATGAACATTTTAGTAACGAAGAAAGCGAGAAATTATGCTAATTACCACAATCGTATCACTAGAAAATACTAGGTGAATATGTTTTTAATGAAGCATAAGAGCTCTTGTTTGTCGAAATGAAACCTGTATCACTGTTAAAAGTGAAGCTCATGAGTTTTATTCTGTTTCTACTTTTATGTTTCAATTGTACTTGTCAAAATACATCTTAGGTATATATATATCTTACTATTAGTTGTGTCTTGTGCTTATTTAATAAAAATGCTATTAAGTATTAAAATTGGAACCTTGTTCAGTATTCATCCACAGTCAATTAGTTATAATTTCCCCATTTTTCGTTAATATTTATAGGGAGACTAAAGATAATGAAGAAATTTGCAATTGTAACAATTATATGATGAAGTTTTGTTCATTACAACTTTTTACTCTTCTATTATCGGTGGGGGCGCCGAAATATTGTTTGCTTACACTTAAGAAATGTCTAGAACCGGTCCTGACTTTATGTAATTTTTCTAACTACCTCGAAATACATATAATATATTTTGTCTTGCAAACAAATCTTCGCCTCTGGATTCAAGTCTAATTCCAAGTGAAATATTTTTTTTTCATCCTGCTATTATGGCATAACTTTACTCTACTAAAACTACATTTTTCTATCCATATATATATATATATATATATATATATATATATATATATATATATATATATATATATATATATATATATATATATATATGTAAAAATGACTTGTGAAAATGTAAAATGTATATTTTTGTAGGCTTCTTAGCATTTCAATTTCGCAACATAAATTGATGGAATTACTAATACAAGAAGGTAGTATTTTAGAAACAATCGTTGAAAAATGGTTATACATTGAATAGTTGGAAATTTGCTATTTGTCGATATTCATTTAATCTTTGAATGATGTAAAATTTTAAGTGAATAATACCATACCTTTAAATAACAACTCACTGTCAGTACAATCTTAACTTTCATTTCTTTTGTTTAAAGTGGTAGGTGAGTAGTGAAATGTTTAATGCCGTTTATGTCAAAGTGCAACTTCCATCGGGTGGGGATGAAGAGTAGTGTGAAAAGTGTATGAAACTAATCGAAAATGACCGATAGCCTTAATAGTGTCCAATCCATAGTTTATGTCGTCGCTAAAAAGAATAGTGATTACTCCTGATGGCGCTTAACACCATATACATTCCCTACCGGCATGAAGATGGAAAGGGGTGAAAAATAAAATATCCAAAATGGCAGTAATCAGTGTCAGCTGGCCTGGGAATTGATAGGGGTGACAATTTCAAAGGCGTTGCCATTCACTTTTTTTTACTTCACCCATTTCTTTATTTTTAAATCGCATAAAACTTATTCTTCCCGTTCATATCAACTAGCTTGAGAATGGACATGGATGGCAACGCCGAAGGCATCGCTCTTTCCTACTTATATTTAAACATAAGTTAAGCAACAAAGAGCATGTCAACTGGTCCAGAAATTGACAAAGACAACGCCGAAGTTTATTTAGTTCACTAATAGGTTTAGTTCACATTCAAACTGCATAATCTTAAATATAAACAAACTATTTGCTGAGCAAAACAATATATTCACATAAAAAACTACATACATGTTACAGTTTCGCCAAATAACACTTCGGCTTCATCAGATACTCTGAGATAAACGAGAAATGTACAGTCTTATATAGAAACAAGAGCTGAGACATCTTGCTTCTGATTGGCTCCTAGCAGCAGCCAATCCCCTTCAAGTATTCTGATTTGTATATTCCTATACCGAAGTTTTCTATCTGTTGTCAATAACACACACAAGAATGACAATCTTAGCACAACTAATCTAAACTAACAATTAATTAACATAAATAATTAAATAATTATATAAATATATACAATACACATAAATAAATATATATAAATAAACATACAATTACGCATACACTTAAAATAACGATAGATACACATATGTACACATATACACATACACAATTACATATATTTATATCTTATTTATCTATATAATAAATAAATATACAATTAGATACACACACACACACACGCATATATATATATATATATATATATATATATATATATATATATATATATATATATATATATATATATATATAGATAGATAGATAGATATAGATAGATAGATAGATAGATAGATAGATAGATAGATAGATAGATAGATAGATAGATAGATAGATAACTAATATTGACTAATAAATATATAAACACGTGTAAGGTAATCAATATATATAAAACACCATAATAGATATGTGTATTCAAATCTTATACTTTAAGCTTTTTTAACCATCTATTCCACTGTTGGTCGATGATAAGTCCTGAGTTCCAGTTCATTGCTTTATTACCCTCCATTTCTATAAATCGTGCCTCCTTCCATTTCCTAACTATGCTTCTTTCTTCTTGGCCTAGAATTTTTACTTCATTCCAATTAACTGAATGTCCCGTGTCCCTTACGTGTTTGTAGACCGCATTTTTGTCCCTCTCCAACTTAACATCATTCTTATGTTGTTTTATACGTTCTCTTAGTCTCTTTTCAGTTTCCACAATATAACACATATCGCATTCGCTGCACTGAATTTTATAAATCACTCATTTTTTCTCCATCATTACCCCTTGCTCTTCTTCTCTCTTCTTCCTTCTTTTTTCCCTTATTACTTCCAGTAGCCTCTTGCTCCCTTTTCTGTAAGTTGAGATGCCCCCATTTTCTTAAGCATTCTTTTAATGATTTCTATTTCTTCTCCCAAACTTTCTATCCCCCATCACATTTTTCTTCTTTCTTCTATTCCTCCTTCACTTTGCTCTCCTTCTTGGCTTCTTTCTTCTGTTACTTCGTTTTTGTTCTACCGTCTCCTTTTGTATTTTAGCCTCTTTCTATCGTATCCATTATTCTCAAGCTGCTTATGGAATGACTGCATAGTCTGTTCCGCCTTGTCTCTTTCACTGCTTATTTGCATAATTCTATTCATCATGTTAATGATGAAATTCCTCTTGGTCGAGCGATCTACATCACTTCTGGCGTGGTAATAGTTTCCGGACGCGCAACTTTTTTGATACCATTCTGTGTATATCACTCCTTGTTTCCTCCTTATTCTCATATCCAGGAAAACTATAGCCTCTTCCTCTTCTACCTCTAGCTCCAGTTGTATGCCTTTCTCTGTATCCTCAATTTCTTTTACAAACTTTTCCAATTGCCTTATAGTTCCTTTCCAAATCCCCAAGCAATCGTCAATATATCTAGCGAAAAACACTAATTTGTCACTTCCTTTCATCTTTACTTTCTTCTCCCAGTCGTTCATAGTAATTTCTGCTAGCACTGGACTCAACCTGGAACCTATGCTTAGTCCTTCCTTGATTTTCACTAACTTATCACCTACAACACAGTAACTGTTATCCTATATAGTCTTCAGAGCCTCCTTCAGACCTTCTCCCCTCCAACCATTGAACTTCCTATCCTTCATCAATTCAGTGATTACTTTAACAATGTTGTTCCTTCTTAGACTTGGAAACATAGCCTTCACAATAGAAGAAAGAACAAAAATGTGGTGGGGGATAGAAAGTTTGGGAGAAGAAATAGAAATCATTAAAAGAATGCTTAAGAAGATGGGGAGCATCTCAACTTACAGAAAAGGGAGCAAGTGGCTACTGTAAGTAATAAGGGAAATAAGAAGGAAGAAGAGAGAAGAAGAGCAAGGGATAATGATGGAGAAAAAAGGAGTGATTTATACAATTCAGGGCAGCGAGTGTAATATGTGTTATATTGGGAAAACTGGAAAGAGACTACGAGAGCGTATAAAACAACATAAGGATGATGTTAAGTTGGAGAGGGACATAAATGCGGTCTACAAATATGTAAAGGACACGGGACATTCAGTTAATTGGAATGAAGTAAAAATTCTAGGCCAAGAAGAAAGAAGCATAGTTAGGAAATGGAAGGAGGCACGATTTATAGAAATGGAGGGTAATAAAGCAATAAACTGGAATTCAGGAGGACTGATCATCGACCAACAGTGGAATAGATTATTAAAAAAGCTTAAAGCATAAGATTTGAATACACATATCTATTATGGTTGTTGTATATATATATATATTGATTGCCTTACACGTGTTTATGTATTTATTAGTCAATATTAGTTATCTATCTATCTATCTATCTATCTATCTATCTATCTATCTATCTATCTATCTATCTATATATATATATATATATATATATATATATATATATATATATATGTGTGTGTGTGTGTGTGTGTGTGTGTGTGTGTGTGTAATTGTATATTTATATATAGATATATGTAGTTGTATATGTATATGTGTATATATGTGTATATGTCGTTATTTTAAGTGTATACGTAATTGTATGTTTATCTGTTTATTTATATATATTTATTTATGTGTATTGTATATATTTATATAATTATTTAATTATTTATGTTAATTAATTGTTAGTTTAGATTAGTTGTGCTAAGATCGTCATTTTTGTGTGTGTTATTGACAACAGATAGAAAGCCTCGGTATAGGAATATACAAATCAGAATACTTGAAGGGGATTGGCTGCTGCTAGGGACCAATCAGAAGCAAGATGTCTCAGCTCTTGTTTGTATATAAGACTATACATTTCTCGTTTATCTCAGAGTGTCTGATGAAGCCGAAGTGTTGGCGAAACTGTAACCCGTATGTAGTTTTTTTTATGTGAATATATTGTTTTGCTCAGCAAATTGTTTTTGTTTAAGTGCATAAACTATATTGTTTACGTGCGCGTGAGCTGATCTGAGAATGGATAGAAGTAGCTACGCCAAAGGCGTTACTCTTCAGCTTTTCATCATTTCTTTCTTTCTTTCTTTTTTTCCCAAATGTATAAACTTTATTGTTGATGTCAGCCCGCTGTCCTGAGAACGAACACGGACAGAAACGGCATTACTCTTCGTTATTTATCTTACTAACCCCTTTACTTTCAATGGGAGATTAGGAAGATGTGTTAAGTGCGTGAGTAGGTACTGGCTCATGGGAATATGAAAACAGATTGAAAGAAGAAAAAATTGTATTCACTGTGCTTTATTAGGTAGTGTATATACGAACCTTGGTTTATATGACTTTTTGTAGGATTATATTAAGTTTTTCGTTAATATTACCTAAATTTTATGTATGTGTTTATATCGATGTCATTTTTAGTGAAAATCGGATTCGGTATTAAAGTACGTGTCTAGTTGTATATTTTGATAATGATTTGTTTGCGGTATGGATATATAATTTATTATATATGAGAATATTTATGTGTAGTTAGGCCTATCTAATAAGCCTGACACTTTATGCAAAATTTTGTTAAAACTATCGATATAATTTTAGAACTGGGGGTCCAAAATCAGGTAAAAAAAAAAAAGCACCATGTTTACAGAAGAAATGAGTTGGAACGGGCATTGGACTTTATAGTTCAGAGACTTTGACATTATGGAAGTTAAAGAGGAAATATTTAGAAAGCTTCGAAATGTGGTGTTGGAGGAAGATGGAGAAGATAAAATGAACATAAAGAGTAGCAAACGAAGATGTTTTAAAACGGATAGGAAAGAAGAGGACGTTTCTATCCAGCATCTTTCTTAGCAAGGCAAATTGGATTGGACACATCTTGCGAAGAAATTATCTCCTTCATACCACCATAGAAGGAAAGATGGAAGGAAAGCGAGGAATAGGGAGAAGAACACAACTGATCGATGACTTAAAAAAATAGAACAAAATATTGGAAGTTAAAAGAGGAAGCTGACAATCGAGAAATATGGAAGAAACATTTCAAGACCCAACTGAAAATTAAGAAGAAGAAAAATGAAAACCTCATTAGTCCCAGGTCCTCCCAATAGGCAGAATACTTAATAATAATAATAATAATAATAATAATAATAATAATAATAATAATAATAATAATAATAATAATAATAATAATAATAATAATAATAATAATCCGGGTAATTACTAAGTACTAACATAATGTAACAGAACCTAACCTAATCTAACCTAACCTAGCCTAAACCATCAAAAACAGAAAATATACGAAGAAAGTACGAATTTTAAGCAAAGGATTCTGGCCCCCAAATCCAATAATCCTAACCTAACTAAAATAAACTAACTTAAACTAACCTAAACTGACCTAATCTAACCTAAACCATCAAAGAATACAGAAAATATAGCAAGAAAGCACGAAATTTAAGTAAAATATTCTTCCCCTCCCCAGTTCAAAAGTATGCCAAACTACCTACTGCAGCACCTACAACAAAATGGATACACGTAACAATAAGGTCTCTTCTTCGTAACTACTTCTAGATATTTTATCCTTGGTCTTCCTCTTCCTGGCTTTCCTTCTGTCTTTCCCTCTGGCAGCACAGTGATCCAATCCGAGTGCTGAATAAAATGGCCAAACATGCTGTTTCTTCTTTTTCCTATTACCTTCATGATCTGTCGTCCTTCATTAGCTTCCTTTAGTACGTCTTCATTCCTTTTCCTTTCAGTCCATGATATGCGCAGCATTCTGCGCCAACACCACATTTCAAATGCTTCCAGCTTGGATACTAGACAAGACATAGAACCATGAAATTCCATATAAATATTCCCCATGCATCCTAAGTGAAAGAAAGGGTTTTCAGAAATATAAATCCTAACGATGAATATGGGTGTCTTTAATTATTTTTTGCAGTTGAACCCTGAAAATTTGTATAAGTATCATCCTTGCATTCTAGGCTGCAGATTAGACGAGATTTTCCAAATTAAACTCTTAAGATGGTACTGGAAGTTGCTTTTTTTCCCCGCCAATCTCCGAAACTATTGACCGCAGAACCATGAAATTATATTTGTGCTATTCAGTTGTATTTAATGTCGGAGACAAAGAGGAATGAAACACAGTCAGGGAAAGAGATTAATAATATATTATCCGCAGTAACACTGGAGGGGAGGTAAACTAATAAGTAATATATGTTTGTTCTCACGTAAATGTATTCGTGGATTACATTGGAATTATAACTGTGATATTCATGAGCGATTCTAGTTGCTAAGACATACTTTTGCTGTAAGTGCAACATGATAGAAAAAACATAAAATTATACTGATTCATAAGTGTGGCGGCAGCCCTGTTGGATCGACCGCCATATTAGATGAAGCAAGCGTGAGATAGGGAAGGATTTTCAATATGTTGTTACATTTACTTTAAGGGATTCATGTTCTTATGCAAAATTTCAGAAATTCAACAATTATGTCTGGGTTTGGCTTAAAATTATGCCAGGTATATTGGACTATTACCAATACATATGAATATATATATATATATATATATATATATATATATATATATATATATATATATATATATATATATATATATATAAGGTGTTTCAAAACAACACCGACAACGTTTGGGAGGTGATTCCTGACATCAAGATAAGATAAAAACTATAGACCAATCTGGGTACACAAATGCTTCCTTTCGGAGTTATAGGCTGCCGAAAACATGAAAAAATGAATGTTAAAGGTCAATAGCTCCAATACCATAAGACCTATCGCAGCCGGGTCAAGAGTTCGTTGAGGAACTAGTTTGTGCCCTATCCAAATATCCATGTTTCAGAATCCTGCGGTATTTTCGTAACAAATTTTATAGAGGTAGTTGGTGAGTACTTCAAATTATATGCCCGTAGCAAAACTGCCTCTATAACAATGGTTGTGGAGTACCTCAGAATTCTGAAACATGTATTTTTGGATAGAACAACTATTAGTTCCTAAGTGAAGTCTTGGACCGACTACGGTAATTCCCATAGTTTTGGAGCTACGGGCCTTTAAATTCACTTTTTCATGTTTTCGGCAACCTATAACTCCGAAAGGAAGCATTTGTGCACCAAGTTGGTCTATACTTTTCGTCTTATCTTGGTGTCAGGAATCACCTCCCAAACATTGTCGGTGTTGTTTTGAAACACCCTGTATATATACAGTCATGTCTATTAAACGGAAAAATTCTTTTTATCCATTTATATCTTTTGTTTTATAATCTGACAACTGTATGCTTACCCGGGAATAATCTCAATTGTATGCAAAACAAAATTACAATTAGAATTACAAGATAACCTCTCACTTTTTTCTCCCCTTACTCGACTGCAGAGCTGAATTCGAGAAAATAAAATTTCTGTGTACAGGTACTAGAAATAGACTCAATATTAATACAGTGAAAGCAGAATTTTCAATGTACAACTTTATGAACAAATAGTATGATGAATCTGAAGCAGTATGCTTGTTTGCTACAAAGTATAGGAAGTTTGCTACAAAGTATGTGACCTACTCTCTTTCTGTGAGTCACAACTACATACAAATTTCTCTTTATATTATTTTTGTCATTCTCTAAAAATAAGTTATATATGCTGTGATAGAGTTACTGTAAATAAACTTCAAAACACGAGTAGGAAATCGTGGAACATTTTAGTGATGAAGGATAAAAGTGTCCTTTTTTATTTTAGAAATCCTACTCAAAGAGACATGTTTTGGATATTCTTCTAAGCTTACTTAAGGACTATTAAAGTCCAACTAGAGTTCCCTACACCAGTCCGAGTTTCTCATATGAACAATATGTTTTAATCTAACAACTAGAGCTACATCCGACTATGTGTAGCTATGTATGTATACTATGTAGTTCGGTGTTAAGTATTGTGATTTTCTCTATTCACTTGTTTGTTTGTCTCATTGTCTTAGAAGAGAAACTTTCTGAACACTTAGTTTGTGTTCATCTTGTATTAACGATCAATTCTCGCATTCATAGAGTATTACAGGTAATATGCTCTTAGAGGTAGATTTTCAGTTTTTACCATCTTAGTGTTAGTCGAGCCAAAAAGAATGTGTTGTCATGTAGTATTAAGTGTTATATCGCCATTATTCTTCTTTTAAGTTTCTTCGTTAACTTCATTCTTATTAAGGGCCCGCGTTGGTTCAGTGGTAGAACGTTCATCTCTAGTGCATGGGGTCCCGGTTTCAAACCATGCTCCCACCAAGTGAACTTTGTGGTGGACATACACCGTGTGCATTGGTTTCCTCGGGGTTCTCCCGTTTCCTTCCACTTTCTTCATTCCACCATTTCATTCATTTCTCATCATCAGCGTCTCCTTTAGCCTAGGCGACATAACCATGGGACGTAAATCTTAAAGATTTCATTTCATTTTTCATTCTTATTAATATTACTCCATTTAAATACTTAAATCTATTCATTTCCTCTACTTTGCTACCATCGTTACAATGTTTCCGTCATCCTGATTAGCGTGGTTTCTACTTGTGTCCTCTTCACGTTTACTTCCTTTACATACTGTTAGAACAAAATATTGACAAACCTTCCACCATCCCATGTGTGAAATATACGTCATTCGCGTGCTCTAGTAACTAGTTACGATCAATCAGTATTACTCACTTCTTCTTCTATCCGTGTGCGGGGGTTTTCTCGGGATTCTCCCTGTTTCCTCCCACTTTCTTCATTCCACCATTTCATTCATTTCTCCTTTAGCCTAGCCGGCATAACCGTGGGACGTAAAACTTAAAGCTCTCATTTCACATTTTCCCTTCTCCTTCTTCTTCTTCTCTATATAATGCTCCATTTCGGAAGTTCTAGATAATATAGTGTCTAATAAGTTGGTTAATAAATTTATTATTAATGTTAATAAAAGTTATATATACAGACATAGGAAATGTAGAATGTTGTAAGAAAAAGAAAAGAAAAAGAAACTATATATATTCGTAAAAGTGAGGGAAATGTTTAGATCAGGAAGGAAAAAATAGCTTAAAGTCGGAAATGTGGGTCGAAACGATGGTGTTCACAAAGTTAAAGAAACCTTGTTATCCAGCACATCTTTCGCCCTTTACTAGATTTTTGCGAAAAACACTGGACTGTGATAAGGAGCATCCTGGGAGTGTGACCTTATTATTATTATTATTATTATTATTATTATTATTATTATTATTATTATTATTATTATTATTATTATTATTATATTTTGAGTCCTCAATTTAGATGAGGATGATATTGTCTTCTGCTTTGTGAATAGTATGATGTAGTCAATTTCTTGGAATGTTCAGTTAAATCTATGTCCGTATATTTTTATTGGAAACTGTTATCTTGGAACAATGACATTTGTGCATCCGTTTGTTAAACAGTTACCGCAATCTCTACTGTTTCTTGAAAGTGAGTTCTTTCACGATATTAATTGGTGTCTGACAATTTCACTGTTGATGCCTAAAACTAACTGGTCTCTACAGGGGTGGTCCAAATTTTGTTCAAAATTATAAAACCATGTTTGTTCTTGTAGAAGTAAAACAAATTGCATGACCGACTAATGTTTGTTTTGCTTCAGTCAATGGAACTTATCGCGTTCGCCTATTTCATTAGTTTTCTTTGCATAATCTCTTTAGATCTTCAAATGATTTAGAAGATGGAAGTGAAGACCATGGCAAATTTCGTACCAATAGCAGATAAACATTTTACTACTTTCTTTTCGTTGCGAATATTGGGAAGCTACCCTGAAACGATCAAACATTTCCTAATATACCTGAGTGTTCTCAAAATCCACATCAAATGATTAAAAACTTAAAGTGGTTGACATCTTTGCAACACATTAGGAGCGAAATTATACACAACCAGCTAAGCGCAAGTTTATAGCAGTCATAAGCCACATGTTTCAGCATATTTATGTACAGTTGTGGGCATTTCTGCTGTATCACCGGACCACACGAAAACAAAAGAACAAAAAAATGCACTAAATTAGTTTAGATTAGGTTAAGTCACCATATTCCTGAAATACCCTTCGTAGCAGCTTTCTGTCACTTACATTCAATGCATGTACCCTTTTTCCACACTGAAAATGCATACCTATTCTTTTCTGTAGTTTTAATTCGTTTCCACCTACGACAAAGTGCTCACCTGCTCAGTAGACCGTGCATTTTATACAATTTCAATAATTGACGCTCGTTATTTTTGTATAATTCGATAAAACTCAAACACAATATGTCACAACGTTGACATACACGCGCGAATTTCCAGACTGCCTTTCCCGTCATTAAATCGTAACACCCCCGTACCTCTACGTCAAATAGTTCCTTTCGCCTCCACATACAATGCCGCTTACAACATCAAAAGCGACCAGCAACAACAACCACTTTCTTTACTTCAACTTTTTCCTTCAACTGACTTTCACTCACTCTTCCTCACAAACCAAAATAAATTCTCCTATTTACCCATGTAAATTTCCTAAAATTGGTCCGACGATATACAGCAGTTAATCCCATATGCATTTCAAACCATAACTAACTTATTTATTTTCTTCCCAGAGATTATCGTCACAAGAACAATGAAATACTAAAGACATTCTACCACAACAAGGCCATATACAACATTCAATTATTTAAAAATCAACAACAAAAAACTAATGCTTCTTCCTCTTTTATATTAGAACTCGGATTGCTACAACAACTATCCCATTTTCTGCCCCACAACAGATAGTTTACTAGAGAAAGGAAATTGAACGTCCTAATTTTATCGAAAACACTCCAACGATTTGTTCATATTTTATCAATGAATGTTTTATTTATATCAAATGAATAGCTCTATTATAGTCTATGGAATAACTTGTCTCTAGGGAAAATCAAGAATAGTTTATTTCTGAAGAAGAGTTTTCCTTACATAGCTTTGCCACTAATGGCTGGGAAATTTTTGACTAATGTATTACGAGCCTTGGAACACCCTGTATAATATCTGCCTTAAGAAGATAGTTTGTTTAAAATGAACGAATATGTTGTGTAAATTATTATTATTATTTTGTCGACATCTTTGACAAATTATATTTTTATTAGTTTTAGAATATTGTTTTCAGTTTGTCATATCATTTACGTGTGGATGTATTATTATCTTATTTTTGTGTATTTTCCATTAATATTAGGTTATTATACTATTTTTGGGTGTGTTTTTATCATTTTCCATCGTTTTTGTGCTATTTTTTGTGGGAAAATCGAAACAAGAAGTCATCTTAACAAATGTTAAAAATTTAATTTTCGAAAATTCTTGTAAAATTTATTTTCTTATGATTGGCCATTTTATCTTGTAACTAAAATTGTTAGATACTTGTCGGATAGTAACTAGCATTCAAATTTTCTTGAACTTCTACCAACAATGATTATAAAAACTTCACTCTTTTTCCTCAGAATTGTAAGGTTTGTATAGCATACATTCTTAAAAAAATATTCCAATAAATTGGCACACGTTTAATCATTTTTTTCTTTTAAAGTAATTAAACGTAACTTTTATCTTTGAATTTTTTATTCTATTTATTTTATTTAAGATGTCTGTGTAATATGTGTGAAGCATAAAAGAGGGGTAACATGACTTCATTGTTTACATATAATAGTAGGTGCAGTTAAATTTCATTGGGTGCATAGACAATTTTTATTTTTATTATTATTATTATTATTATTATTATTATTATTATTATTATTATTATTATTATTATTATTATTATTATTATTATTATTATTATTGTGTGTGTGTGTGTGTGTGTGTGTGTAACTGGTGATAGATACAACTGATCCAATTCAAAATTTCAGATGCCGATTCTTTCGTACTTTTGTTTGTTTATTTTTGTTGCGCAATCTTTATCACAATTTCCTTTGTCGAGCTTTAGTTTTAGTCTTGGATTTTTTTTCAGTAAGGCTACATACCTTTTAGTTTTCGGTAATCATCTGTTCCGTTTCAACTGAGAGGTTAGTATCTTATGCTTGTAGTCTGGCGTTTGCAACCTTCTCCACGGAGGGTTACAGACAACAGACTTCAAACCTTGATGTTGGAGTCTGAGTTGTTACGAAAGATGTTCTAAAAACTTCCTTGGGTTAAATTTGAGTTCTGTTTTGCGGGAACAGATGGGTGCACAAATGTATAACTGATTGCTAAATGCACGTCTGCTCTAGCCCAGTGGACTGTATGGAAAACAATTAGTAGGATATTTGAGCAACTCATGCTTTAAAGGAAAGCGAATAGAATAAATTCCTTAATAAAGTAATACACAATAGTTTTATTTTTATTTTTATTTAATTATTTATTTATTGTAAAGTAAAAAGTTTAGGAGAGAGTTCGCTTTGTTTAGATTTAATAATAATAATAATAATAATAATAATAATAATAATAATAATAATAATAATAATAATAATAATAATAATAATAATAATAATAATAATAATAATAACTGTGAGTTACTTTACAAGACATAAATATTTATTTGATAAGGAATCGTAGAAAAAATGAGGGCAGGGTAAAAGTAGCTACAATTGATGGACGACACAAAACAGAACATTGTTACGCAATTACTTTATATACGTATAATTTTGTAGAAAGTTGAATTGTTAATGTTCAAGTAGTGTATTTTATAGTCCTACAATGATGATTCAATACTAAACATACAGCATCGTGGTCCATCGGTAACTGAAACCAGAATTTCGCATGTAGAGACTCATATGATTTAGAAATTGTCATGATAATACTTCGCAAATTATAATACGTGTAATTTATTACAGAAAGTATAATATGAAGTAAAATAGTAATTGGTCAATTGACTAAAAATATACCCCTGCAATTCCAAATCGTGGTGGACATCCTCACTCTAGCGGGTTATAGAATTTCAAACTTTATATAAAACCATTGCAAATTTTATGATTTCCTCAGTTTTTCAAAATTTCTGCTATAGTGGGGTCCATACAAACTAAATCATAAAACATTTAGTTCATATTGTCTCTATCTTCCACTTCTCTAAATCTATATTTAAAGATTATAGGAAAAGTATGACAAAGTATTAATGAAGCATGGTTAACATTATACAACAAAACTACAATAATTAAAATACCAGAAGCAAAATACTCTGAACATATGACAGTCACTAAGTAAACATTCAGAGGGGCTATAGAGGGTTACAACCCATCGCCTAAAATTCTAAATTTAATATAATAAAATAGCAATTTTAAGTAACTGCAGTACTCACCACACATGAAAAAAAATATAAATTTTAAAGCTAGTTTAAGAATCGGAGTGAAACATAATGTTCCCACATGAACATATATTAAAAACAAATAATAAAACTTACCAAGTGAGGTCTTCGTGTGGTAATTGGTGGGGGAGTGGTGGTTGTCTGCTTAATGGCCAACGCCGTCGCTGGTGGCCCTGGTCCTGGTCTTTCTTTCCACTCTAGAGAGGCATTACCTGGAGGAGGGGGAGGTGGTTCGACGCAGCATCTCATTGTGGAGGAAGGACACGGAATGTCTTCAAGAACTCTGTAACAGATAAGCGTCGCCAGCGCATGGACGCACACTCCGGGGCATTCTTTGCTGTCGGCTGTTGTCGTGATTGTGTCCAAGAGACCTGAAAAGAAAGGAGACGACAAGGAGTTATTTTTAAAATATTCATTTGTGTTCTTAAGTATTGTAAGTTAGTTGTTTAAGTCCAGTTGCATATGACTAAATTAATGAAATCATTTTGAGATTTCGTTCTAAGCCAGAAATCAATGATTACCAATTTATATTACATTGTGGACCAGCATAAAATAAGTTTAAACGACTTTGAAGAGTTCACGCATTTATGACAGCCGACAGCAGTTCAGCTTTTTACAATAGTATTTTACATTCTAAATAACGACCAGATTCTTGACAATTGTCTACAGCACAGCTTCCACTGGAAAAGACTTCTTTGAAGGTGTATAAGGTGCATGTTATTTCACTCCTGTTGGGATGCTTTCAAGAAGCCGGAGAAGTCCGATCTATTGGACTGGCATCTAGACCTTTCACTGGAATGATGTTAGCAATGATTTGGCTGTGTGGCCGGACACCTTGCCCTGATACAGTTCTATTTGGTTGGCGTTTGCTCCATTCAGTGTGGGGATTTTGTTGTAAATATCCTCAAAACATATTTTGCATATGTTGCATTGATTTTCGTATTGTTGGCAACAAGATGGTGACTTTATTTTTTTCCTGTAACAAAGTCCAACCATAACCATGAAAACGCATGAATAACTTTCGGCGTACTCAAATTGGTTTATCCTTTTGCATTGACACGTCCCTACGTAATTTCTCGAACCTTTTTACGACTCCTTAAGGATAAGTACAAACTTCTGCCGATGATCCGCCAGGTGGCGCTCCTACATCTTTCTCTAATTGGTTTTTCGTTGCACAATATGGGTGGCTTTCAGCGCTTGAATCCTGGCTTGGCGCTTTCAGCGCTTGGCTCCTTATGAGCCTCCTTGAGACATAGCTTTCTGTCAATCGTATGACCGATGGTTGGTTGAGACACACGGAACCTGGTGTCCGACCTATGTCGGTGGATTCTCCAACGTCATCAACGTTTTAATTTCGCGCAACACTGGTGGCGTCAGCTTCACTGGGGGTCCGTTTCGGATGTGGTGATGCACAATCCAGGGGAAGTCGCGTTGGGTATCGTCGCACTATGGCATTCACAGTAAAGCATCCAACAGCAAATTCAAGTTCGTAGCACAGTTTAACTATGCTGGAAGAATTAAAACGTGCATGGTAAAGTACTACATGTAGCCTATCCTGAGTCGAATCACTTTTATATACATAGATGAAAGCCTACTACCCTCTGTAATGGGAAAGGGTCATATATGAAACACAGTAGAAAAACAAGAAAACGAAAGCTAAAGAAAGATGTGTCAAAGATGACAAAGGTAGAAAAGTATTAAAGGGGAATTATTATTAATAATAATAATAATATCGAAACGTGCTACTGACTCCATCTGGAGTTACAAAAGTCAGTGTGTACTAAAACAACTCAGAGGAAGCTGCTTAAACAAAATATTCAATCAGATCTACTGTCACATAATTATGAACAAAAGAATTAAAACATATTAAAAGTTCGAAGCGAAAAAATCAGAATAGTGTTCGTATTCATTGGAGATTCCAAGGAAGCAGCAAATTGAGAAACAAGCGGTAAGGAGAGCCAGTAAAACGGATATAGGAAGCTCAAAACAAGAGTATTCCCATTTATAGATCAGTAAGACCAATTTTGATCAAGAGAAATATGATTTCACAGCGTGTGTAAAAGAGCTGAATAATCTGCTCTCGTGGCGAATTGAACTAAAAGACCTTCGACTAGGACAATGGGCCTTCGACTGCTGTCTAGTAATATGCCACACCCAGCGTTTACACACAGTGAAGGATAGTACAATATCCCGCTAGTTCTTACTCGCGACTTTCTTAAGGGTATTTAAATTATAATATTTTGAATGCTAATCCCATCATCCTAATACTATCAAATTATTTTGACAAATCCTTGTATTACTGGATGAAGTGTGCGTTCTTGGCCGATAACAGGTAAAATTAATAGAAAACATTTAAAACATACAATCTCCAGTGCTCTGGACCATTGATACGAGTTAGGATTAATATTGAAAATTCTTAAAACTTCTTACTCGTACGTAACTCTCTTTATATAATTTTCTCTAAACAAACAGCAATATACAGCGCTTTGTTGCAATCAAAAATAATAAATTTATACAGTTTCATTGAAAGCATTGGACAATCAAAAGAAAATAATTACCATCATTTTTTTAAATACTATTTTACTTCACCTTTTACACTATTGGTTAATCCTTTTAGATTTTAATGAAGACATAGGTGAAGAACACTGAAAACTATTAATGAGAATTTTGAGTTAAATAAAGCCAAATTTATCAACAGTGCACACTATAATATCTGTTGGAGTTTTCATTAAAATCGCTATATTTATGGCCAAATCATATTCAATTATTTCTCACTTATACAAAAAAAAAATCTATGTATGGTTGTATTTAGTTGTATTCGGTTAATAACTAAACAACCAAGAATACCCACAGGATGAGACAAAACAGAGATCTTCCTATAGAAACAAATAATCTTTCCAGAACGAGATATGACCTCTGTCAACACCTTTTCGAGAAGGCATATCACTTCCACAACACTTTTTCAAGACGCAACAGCAGCGCTGTCAACATATACGATAATGATCGAATCATACGATAATATTAATTCCCATACGATGTACAGTAATAGGAAAATATACGGTAACTTAACAAATCGTAGTAATATACAAAATTAATAATTCTGGAGATACTTAAAAATCGAGAATACTATTCATTGCGTGAAAAATAAAAAAAAAAAACACGTAATAAATTTCTTCCAAATATAAAGTCAACCCCACAGAAAGATGAATAATACAGGTGAAGCGAAAGAAAATCAAAATAGTAATTAAGTAAATTAAAAGCACAAAAGGACAGAATTACTATGAAGAATCATGATAGAAGAAAAATAAACAAAAAAAATTGAGAATTTATATTTCCAATTATAGGGTGACCAGATTTATAAGAAGAAAGAATAGAACCATAGAGATTTACACAATTCAACTTTCACGATACTTAACTTGATTTATTAGTAAATATATCTTTCTTGAAAACTAGTGGTAATCCTTGGAACATTATTATCATTGTTATCTTATTTGGCGTGTAGAAATTTGTTGTTAGATACAACATATAAGGGTTGTTTTTGATATACAATACTTATTCCGGTATTCCTCAGAGCTCCAGTTTGGGTCCGCTTTTATTTCTCATGTTTATCAATGATATTAGCGACAGCTTGAATTGTAAAATTTTAATGCTTAAAAATTTATAAATCTGTTGAGAATTTGGATGACTGCTTTGTAATTTAAAATAATATTAACAATGTTTTGTATTGCCCCGAAATTAATACATTACTATTAAGTTACAATAAAACATTTAATACGATGTTTACGAACAAGACTAATCCAATTTACTTTACTTATGTTGCTGAAAATACATTGGTTAAATGTAAATTTCATTAGAGATTTAGATATTGTCTTTGATAACAAACCTCTCTTTAATAAGCTTATAAATAATATTGTCTCAAAACCTCGTAGGAATTTTGGTACTATGAAATGGATGTCAAGAGATTTTAATTGTGAGAAAACTTGTCTAATTCTCTATTATGCCAATATAAAAACTCATTTGGAATATTGATCTAGTATCTGGAATAGAAATACTAATTATGCGTTAAATAGTTTAGAAATGATCCCAAACTTATTTTTGTCACAGTTACATTGGCAATTTAAGAGGTTTACTTTTTTTAAAAAAAAGTACAAAATGTAAGATTGTCATTGGGCATTCTGAAATTGTCACGAAGAAGAACTATTATGTATTTTAAATTATTGCATTCTATCTAACATAGCAAACCTGTTGAAGAATTTAAGACTCCCACTTGCCTAAAAGATGTTCCTATATATTGATATTTATTAACTGGCAATGATGTGGGATGTGGCTAATGTTGTTGACGTATTTCTTGAGGACTTTGATGTAGTTCAGAACCCAGAAGCAACCTTATCTATACTTTATGAGAGATTAAGGGTATTTGTTTCTCTTGTTTTATATTATTTGCACGTCTAATTAATATTTTATCTTCCTTGATTTGTCATTTAATATATATTTTTATATCATGTTTGTTTATAACTTGATGCAACTTTGTACACTGGAAATTGTAATTGGACATATTGTCTATTATTTCCTGATATTATTATTATTATATTATTATTATTATTATTATTATTATTATTATTATTATTATTATTATTATTATTATTATCATTATATTATTATTATTATTGTTAAAGTTGAAAAGATTAAAGATTTAGGCATAACATTTGACATGAATATGAAATTCAATTATCATATTAATGACATAGTAAATAGAACACGAAAGACTATAGGGTTTATATTTAGACAGTGGCCTGAGTTTAAAAATGCAAATACATATGTCTATCTATTTAAGGTACTTGTAAGACCCAGATTAGAAGTTGGTGCAATTACATGGAATAATATATCCACAACATTATGTAGCAAAATTGAATCAGTTCAAAAATGTTTCATTAGGCTATTGTGTAGAAATAAGAAAAAAGATTACTACTCTCATAGTTATGATTACTGGAACGAATACTGGGGGTTGCAAGAGTTACATGTAAGAAGAAAAATGATAGAGAAAAACTTTATTCAGAAAATTTTAGATAATAGATATAGTAGTGAATACTGCCTACATAATATAGGTATAAGGGTACCAACATATAATCTTAGAAAAGCATCGGAAGTGGTTCCCATGAATAAAAATTCTATAATCTTAAGAAAACTGACAAGTTCTTTTAATATATTATCGGGATAATTGTATTTATTGAACAGACGTATAGATTTTAATAGGTATGTATATTTTTATAGTATATTTGTATGTTTGAGGGTATCCTTGTTTTACGGACAATTTTAAGATAATTGACTAGCTATTTTAATGAAGAATGAAGTAATTATGTTTATCCAGACAAGATACAAGTCATAAAATTATGTATATATTATAAGATAGACAATGACCTCCTATCGTCGAAACAAATGTATTGTTAATATTAAAAGGAATATAAGATGTGTGTTATAACCCTTAGTTCTATGACTAAGTGCTGTATTTTTGCTATCTGGCTGTTCATGTCACTAAAAATAAATAAATAAATAAATAAATATATTATTATTATTATTATTATTATTATTATTATTATTATTATTATTATTATTATTATTATTATAGTAATAGAATAATACTCGATATTGAGATTGGAAACAAGAAGTACGATAACTTTACTGGATAAACAATAATTTTAAAGTACAAATTCAAAGTATTTATTACGGTAATCTCTGCTGAACAGGTTATGTGACAGCCTGAACTCTTGTCTCCTAAAGAACCCTATACAGAACTTATCATTTCCACATATAAACAATGTTGGGGGCGGTGGATCAGTGGTAGAGCATTCACCTCCGGTGTATGGGGTCCGTGGTTCGATCCCAGCTCGCACCGTGTGTACTTTGTGGTGGACAAACACCGGGTTCGTGTGTCTTCTCGGGGTTCTCCCGTTTCCTCCCACTTTCTTCATTCCACCATTTCACTTATGTCTCATCATCACCATCTACTTTAGTCTAACTTGCCTAATCGTGGGACTAAAACTTAAAGATTTCATTTTATTTTTGCAAACAATATTACAGCACCTGAAATAATTTGTACTAAAAATCTATGTATAATGAAATCGAAGAATTAACACATTGTATACTGGTCGTAACCCAAAAATTATGACTCACGAAAGCTAATTCTTAACTTAAGAACTGATGGATAGTTACATAAACTATTGCGGTACACATACTATAAGGAAAACATGTGACTTTCATTTTACAACTGTGAAACTACACTAGACGTCCAAACTGTGCAAATTCAATATTGAACTGAAATACATGTATAACTTCCGTCTGCAAGAGAGGGATAATGACAGCTGTAACCGAAAATGCGTTGTTGAAAAAAAAAAAAAAAAACTCGCTCTTTCTATAACGATAAAGGTTGAAACCGAAAATAGGTTATTTCTGCCATTTTCGGTTTGAATAGAAAGTTAACTGAGGAAACAGAACCTAATATTTAGTCACTGAATCTATTCCGAAAACATGTTTCCCGATATCTATTACCGATTTTGCTCAGTGGTCAAATATTGATATTA
Source organism: Thermobia domestica (assembly GCF_964235325.1). NCBI lineage: Eukaryota > Metazoa > Arthropoda > Insecta > Zygentoma > Lepismatidae > Thermobia > Thermobia domestica. Next base: position 93,487,186 of record NC_137466.1, read on the forward strand.
GTAGAACAGGTAACGGTAAATATTTATCACTTCCGATTTTAGTAAAGTGAAGACAGTTTCAATATATTTTCTTGAGACGCTGAGTCGATTAAAAAAAAAAACTGCCTGTTATTATCTATTATCTATTACCATTTTCATTCTAGGGGATTTACCGTTGATACCAGAAAAGGTTGATTTCTAGCACTTTCGACTTCAATAAAGGGTTAATGTAGCAGATAGAACCAATTTCTGTGACTCAGAATCGATTTCAAGAAACTGCTTCTCGATGTCTCGAACTGTTTTTGTTCTATGACGATCATTGAAACTGACAGTACTAGTAAAGTTATACTACTTCCAGATTTAGTTCTACGAGTCAAGATGGTATTTTTCTTATATAAACACTCAATTGATTCCAAAAACAGTTTGACACTATCTCTGATCAATTATGTTCAATGTCGATCAACGTTAAAATATAAAGGATTAGTAAATTTTATCACTTGCGGTTTCAGTCGAGTAATACAGGTGGACATGGTTTCCATTCTTAAGATGCTGAATTGATTCAGAAAAAGAAAGAAACAAAACGCTTGTCGGTAACTGTTATAGTTTTTGTTCTATGGTTATGAAAATTGAAGCCAGGAACGACTTATTTCTACCACTTCAGGTTTGTCTTGAGGGTTAACGGAGGACATAAAAGCCTATCCTTGGGACGTTGAGTCAATTAAAAAAAAAAAAAGGAAAGAAAAGAAAAGAAAAAAAACTACTCTCGATATCTATTTCCGTTTTTACCCTATGTAAATCAATATTGAATCTGGAGGTACTACAAACTTTCAACTATTTCCAGTTTTAATAGAGTGTTACGAGAGGTTATGGTATGTTTTCTTGAGATATAGAATCGATTCCGAAAAACCACTCGTCGCTATCTATTACCATTTTTGTTCTATGGCGATTAACGTTAAAATCCGAAATGGTTGATTTTTACCATTTTCTGGTTGAATAGATGGGGTCGTGGTGGCTCAGTGGTAGAGCGTTCTCCTTTGGTGCTTTTCGTGGGGCCCGCGTTCAAACCCTGCTCCCGCCAAGTGAACCTTGTTGTGGACAAACTCCGTGTACGTGGGTTTCCTCGGGGTTCTCCCGTTTCCTTCCACTTTCTTCATTCCACCATTTCATTCATTTCTCATCATCAGCATCTCCTTTAGCCTAGCCGGCATAAAGCGGGACGTAAAACTCAAAGATTTCTTTTTTCGGTTTGAATAGAAAGCTAACGTAGAAGATGGAATTTATATTTGGGACGCTGAATCGATTACAAAAACAACTTCTCGATATCTCTTACCGTTTTTGCTGTATATAAACCAATATTGAAGTCGGAAGTACTTGTAAATTTCAATCACTCCTGGTTTTAGTAGTGTTACAGGTAGTTATGGTATGTTTTTGTTGAGGGACTGAATTGATTCCGAAAAACCTCTTCTCACTATCTGTTCCTGTTTTCATTTAATGATGATAAACGTTGAAACCGGAAATGACTAATTTGAACCACTTCTGGTTTGAATAGAGAGTTAACGAAGGAGATAAAACCTATCCTTGGCATGCTGAATCAATTCCAAAAAATCGCATCTCTATATCTCTTATCGTTTTAGATGTGGTATCTGTCGATAGACGGCTGGGTGAACGCACATAGCTGTTCTATAATATTTTAGACACTTAGGGAAGGGAAGAATCGGGAGAATGAACGTGTTTGCTCGACGTTAGTGTTTCCTGAGATTGAAATATGCCTGACTGGTGAACGTGTCAGCCGTATGAAAGATCATAATTTCTGTCTTTGCGGGAGATTTGTGGCATATCAAGAATGCAACCACAATTTTGATTACTCCCTTACAAAACCAGTCTCTATAGTTGACAGAACGCAACCTAGTGATGTGAAGTCGATGGTTCACATAAAGAGATACACATCGATGCCAAGAACCTCAACTCCCTGTCAGACCACCGGCTGAGAGGACAGATATCTTGTGAGTTTTGCTGCATTTCGAATCACTTTTGTATTCTTTCACGGCTTCTGTTGTTGGGACTTCCTTTTAGACTGCAGATGTTATTCTTCTGGAACTGGGAAAATACCAAGACCAACACACATGTAGAAAAATGACGATATACTCTTATCCGATGAAACCCAACTCTGCCTAGAGCCATCTGTGTATAGAATAGGCATAACGGGACATAGAACAGCCACTGTTACATCACTGAGCTTGTTGCAATACAACTTTTCAGCTTCTGATAAGGCCATTTAACAACAAGATAATGATTGACCGCATGTAGCACTGAACATTAAATAATTCATAGATGGACACCATGTTTAAAAGTTTATTTGGCCCATGTGTTCACCTGGTTCTCTGCCTATAAAAAGTATTTGGTTATAATCGCGCAACGAATTACTCAATGAAACTATGCGTCTACAGAAATGAAATCTGGCAACATGTTAGAAATGTATGGCTAGTGATTTCCCAGAAGAACATTCCATGTTTCTTCCTATGTCCACTTGTGTCACATTAGTTTTCACGTCAATAGTGATTACACATGATACTGGAGTTTGTAGGTTCAGCTAAGCATTCAGGACGCCTTCGTACAAAGTGAAAATCGACTAATTTTAGCTCTAAGCATAAATAAATGTCTAGCAAACTAGGTTTTGTATTGCACCGAGTTTAACGCCAATTTCCAACACCAAAAACATAAAAGACGTAGATCTAGTATTTAACGTGGGATTTGAACGCATGGGCAATAACTGGGGATCGAATCCGCCTCTCCCATGTCAAAATGCTTATGCTAACCATTTAGCCATGAAAAAGCTCTGCCAAACTAGTGTTGTTAGCTCTTCCCTTTCCTAGTATACTTTTAAAACTAACACTCAACTGATGAATAGTAATCTTAAAATCATCATATTATTATTCAGTGTGAAAGCATTCCTTTGGTTGTGTTTAGGTTACTGGATAATGTGTTGATTGGATATGACATGAGAAGAAGGAAGAGTGTTCGGATCATTTTTACTGTTAATATGTCTGTTTGACGCATATCTGGAAAACGATATGCTCACTGATTTGTCCATGGTTGGATCATTGTTACACTTGATTCTGTTTCAACGCGTATATGGTATTTATTAAAAAAAAAAAAAAAAACGATTATCAAAGATTTATAAGCATTACTGCACACAAGTTCATATTTAATTTGAGATATACAAAAAGTAGGTATATAATTTATCATTTCAAGATAATCATGTCTGGTAATTTAATTATTGACCAATGAAAGTGGATAATGAAAGAAAATTGAAAGACAGAGAATGCTGAAAAGGCTCGACGGAAATGGGCTACAGAATTTGACACATCTCCACCAAGTAGACTACTCAATAAATTTGAATAAACTGGCTCCATCTGTAATGCGCCAAAAAGTGGTCGACGACCGGTAAGTACTACCCAGGACAATGAACTATTAGTTGCGCAGGCATTTACCCAAAGCCCAAGAATATCAAAAAGAGGAACTTTTCTTGTGTTACACATTTCAAGTAGATCTTTGGGGCGTCTGACGCAACGTTCAGGTTTGAAGATGTATCGGCCAAAGTTACTTGATGGATTGTTAGAAGATGTTTCAGATCGCCAATTATAATTCTGCGAGATAATGCTGAATGTACCAAGGCAAGATGATGGCATAGTTGAAAACGTGTATTGGTGAGACGAAGCGAATTTTAATCTTTCAGGTGCTGTTAATAGGCATAACTGTATTTATTACGCAGCTATTATGAACAATAACTGAATTAACCTGGGGTTATAATTTAGGTAAGCCTTTCATGTAAAGGGGTCACTAGACCTATCGTTTTCATGGTACTTTACTCACAATCTGTACCTTAACATGCTATGGGACACTGTTATTCTACAAGTACGGTAATAACATGATAATGACGACTTCTGGTTACACCAAAAGGGAACTCCTTCCTACTATGCTGTAACAGTGCGCGAGTTACTTGACAACGAATTGCCCAATCGTTAGATAGGTCGTCGAGGACCAGTTGAATGGCCACCACGATCACCAGACTCCACTACAATGTATTTTTTTCTTCTGGAGTGTTGTCAAAGATAAAGCATTTTCGATTAAACTAAGCACCATTGACCACGGCTGGGACATTACTACTTTCATAAGAGAAGCGTGGCAAGAAATCAAGAGCAATAAAAAAATCTTTGTATCAAAGTGTGCATGAGTGTAGAAACTAAACTGCAGAAATGTGTAAATGCTAAAGCCAGCACTTTGAGAATCTCAGAGGTTGTATTTAATTGTAATTCCATCCTGATTGTGAACACATAAAGTTATTGTATCTTTCATAATCAAGAATTCATTATATAGGTTCAAATACTAACAAAGAAAAAAATAAAGAACTCGTATAACTGTATACCAACTTTACATCTCCTTGTTTAAGTATCTTATAAAACAGTGGTTCCCAACCTGGATGCGTGAAGAGCGAGCAAGGCGGCGCAACTTGCTGACAGAAATAAACTACAATCGTAATTACAAATATTACGAAAGTTTTAACAAAGAGGTGTTAAATACCATATAAACACAAAGTAATTATTGAGTGAGAATTGTGATTTGAAAATGGTTTTAAAAAGACGCGCACCAAGAAACTTTTATTGAGGGAGCCAAATTTTGGGGAGCTCCAATACTACAAGACACTACGTTTATCTAGTATTAAATCGGTGTTATTCGGCATCCGAAAAGACAATAAGTAATTGTTGAACACTGTCACTTACATTCTCATAAAAAGTGATAGACTTGTGTAAAAAAATGATGATACATCACGTCCGAGGGTCTTCTCGAAGTACCCCGTTTTCTCCCACTTTCTCATTCCACCAATTCTTTCATAATCATTCACTTGCTTTAATCATCGTTTCCCTTAGCCTAAAGGGTATAATCATGGGATGTTACAACTGAAATATTTTTATTTCATTTTCAAAAATATTTCATGATACAAGAAATTATGTGTCTATGCCTATGTTTCTCTATCAATGTTCAAGTAGTACTTCAGGGAATATACAGGATTGTACAATAATACGCTGATAAACTGCAGGAGATAATAATAGACATGTGATTAAGCAAAAAGTGTGTTATGAACATGGGTTAAAAGCGGCACGGTTTAACCGTGGAAAGAGTTCAAAAATCGACAAAGGTGCTGACATAATGCCGAATATTACGAGAACGCTGAGAGATATCGCTGTCAGATCAAAATATTACACAGAAAGTCAATTCTGACAAATGCAATGATGTACCGATGGTAGCGGAGTGGCCAGAGCGTTACAGGGATCCTTACAGACGAATGAAGAATTCACACGCGTATTTCTTATCTGTGGGGATCACCGTTGCGCAGCGACCACTCTGCTCATCGGTACGTCATTGCATTTGTCAGGGTCGACTTTTTACGTAATTTTTTGACTCAACAGTGATATTGTTTCGCGTTTACGAGATATTGCACATTTTACCAGCGCCTTTGCCAGTTTTTGAACGCTTTTCACGGTAAAACGGTGTAACTTTCGATCCATGTTAATCAGACATTTTTGTTTGTAATTGTTTGGTAAGCATTTAAACAAAGGCGGATCAAAAAGAGAGATATAGGATCTACTTCTATATTCACCCTTGAATTTCAGTTCACACTGAATAATGCAATAGTACTTATTTCTAAAGGTCTGCGTGGTTCCCGCGGATATCTGCATCAATATATCTTTTCACAAATATACAGTTGTCCCAATGAAATGTATACACTCTTTGAATGACTGTAACACAAATATACCTAATTATTATGATACGGAAAAATTTCAAAATTCAAATCTAATGTGAACAAATGTAGAAACCAGGCATACTTCGAAAGAGTTTAAGTTGTTGGCCATTGTGGACCAGACAAAGCTGATAAAGTTGACAGATGGAATCCAAAACAATCCTAATTGTTGCAATTGGTATTTGGGCACATTCATTTTCAGTGGCTGCTTTCAACTCATTGATTGTAGGGGGGTATTGTGCTGTTAACATTTTGCTTGATATGTTCCCATAGTAAAGAAAAATTCATAGAGGTCAAATCTGGTGATTGTGGAGGGCACTCGTTAATGCCTCTTCGTCCAATCTACCTATTTGGTAGGTGTTCATCAAAATAGGCTCTTACGTCGCGATGGTAGTGGAAAAGTGCTGAAAATCCTGCTGGAAATATCATTTTTAATAGTTATGAGCTGCTGGAAATATCATTTTTAATAGTTATGAGCTGCTGGAAATATCATTTTTAATAGTTATGAGCTGTTAAAAAGTGTAATATTTGAATGTACGTAGAATGTAAAAAAATGTTAAACAGTGTATACATTTTATTTGGGCATGCTGTTTGTGGATTTATATTGCGGATGGCGGACAAAGTTGCAAATGGTCGTCAAAAGACAAGAATTTTTTCGTGATAATTCTTGGAAACATTATTAAGTATTAACTTTTTGGATTAAAAGTTAACTCAACTTTTCCCTACTTTTACAGTTTTTTTCACGATAATACAGAAATCAAAGAGTAGATCTATGTGTAATTTTCTAATAAGTATAAAACACTACTCAAAAAGCTACTCAATATTTTTATGATGGTTCTTGTTTAATTCATCATCAAAGCTTATGACGTCATACAGTCAAACCTGGATAATTAGAACCTCCTTCAACGTTACCTCTGTAAGTGAGACATTGCCCATTTCAACTTGCTAAGTAAGAAACTCAATAACTGAGATACCTCTATAAATTGGATTGAGTTGTCAATTTCTTCGAATTCCACTTATCCAGGTTTGACTGTAATTAATTTGATAAGTGCTCTTTGACATCGCGAAACATATCAATAATACAAACTATGGTTATCGTACAGTTCGATTGCCGGTGGTAGCTCACGTGGTTCGTATCTAATGTTAAGCTACACGTTCACGTCTCACATAGCTTCTGTACAGGATGCTAAACTCCATATCAACAAACCGATAAGCCATTGTGCTTTCCGCCGTGGAAGCTTCTCAGTTGTAGTAAGTGACCTGCCAATAATGACAGAATACCTATGATTATTATTATTATTAATTTAATGCCTTCTGTGCTCATGGTTTCGAGTTCAAATTCCAGTGAGAGGGAATGTATTATGGTGACTTGGATTCCATCATAAACTCTAGGTATACTTCTCATATATCCTCGGTGTTGGAAGGGGCTGTTTAATGCCAAAACAAACAGCAAGCTATTTTACTAGATAATATTTACTACATACTAAATAATTACATTTTTAGTTGAAGTTTCATTATTCGCAATATTTTGGAAAAAAGAAAAGAATAAAAATAGAGGCAGAAGTGATTAGCCTTAGGAGATAAATAACCATTAAAGCAAAAGCGCTTTTTTTTTTTTTTTTTTTTTTTTTTTTTTTTTTTTTTTTAGCTTTGATTTTAAACCTTGTGATAAATATGAAGTCTAATGTGATTTTACGTTGAGTTTCAGGGATGAGAGACCCAAATTCGATCCGGTGGGAACTCATGTAGTTTGCATCTAACGTAACATTGATAGATTTTTCAGACAGAAAAAAGGAAGATTTTAAGATTTTTTAGCGGGACAAAGAAGAATATTACGTGATATTCAGATTGTAATATAATGAACACATAAACCTATAAGGTTCACATATAGTAGCGTAGAATAATTTTAATTAGTAATTGAGTTAGTTTCATTAAAAATAACTTCAACACATAAAACAAAAAAAAAAAAAAACTATGCTAGAATTTTAAGTTGGGGCTCATGTGGGTCGGATCCTACGTTAAGCTGTACGTCTGTCTCATATAACCTAGGTGCTGAAAGAATGCTAAACTCAGATCTTACCAAGCAAATGCAATTACACATCTTTATTGCGTTTTAGTTGTATTTTAATGAAAAAAAATTGCATATCTTAACAGCCCAACAGCCTTTTTTAGCCTGGAGCTTTAGTTCAAAAAACTCCTGCAGGACATACCGAAATTCACAATCACTTGAAATTCTACTTTTACTAATCTACAATAGTTTCTGTTCCAGGCATAAATAAATCACAATCGATCAAAACTGCGATATGAACTAAATGGTGTTGATAGGTGAAGGCTAAGACAGAAAAAAATCTTAACGATAAGTGTGTTTCGGATTTTTATCCTGGTGTCTTTTTTATATATTTAATTAAATATAAACACATTTCTGGTTCAGATGAACATGAAAATATGGATTTATTGGTCATACAAAATGAATATTTGAACCGTGCTTCAGCTTTAGTTCATATTTGGGCTTGACGTGAAAAACATATTTTTGGACATATTTTAGACGCATTTCAATTATTGGTCAGCAATGAGGTTCTTTATTCCCTTCCTTTAAAAAAAATGCCCTTCTGAAATAGGATTTGAAGAAATCCATGTGAGGAGTTCAAAGTGGTTGACCTCGCGTAGTATCAATCACTTTGAATCATCAATCGCCAGATCAGTTTCGGCCTGTCTCTGTCTCTCTCTTTCTCCTCCCCTGCAAAGAAAACTGAAGTCTAATTTCTTTCTTACATATTGATGTGAAAATATTTCCACTACGATCAGGGAGACTTCAAAATACACGGAAATTAAAAATAGTACTGCGAAAATACTCGTAATCCACATTGAGCAGGATCGGAGATATGACTCTGAGATATTTTTTTTTCTGAAATCCTTATGATAAGATCCGTCCTTTTCCCCCTAATAGTGAATGTAGGGTATTAGGAATATTTAACAAATGATGGAGAGATTTTTGTCATAGATCATGGCATCACTGAGTTTTAAGATGCCTAAAGTACACTGTGACTTTAACACTGTGAAGTTGCGTGGTTTTTAGCAATTGTCATTTCAACATTTGTTGAGAATGGGAGGGAAGGAGACCAATCTCCAATATACGTACAATTTCATGTTTTTCATTTAATACATTATTATAGTATTAATTAGCGTTAAAATGAGGGGAAACACGGGGGACGCTATTCCGCCACTTCCAAAAATATCTATGGCATTCCTCCACTTCCTAAAACTAAAACGGGTAATGATAGGCAAGGGGGATGGCGTGACATTATCCGTCTCCCTACCTTTGCAGATCCACTTTTACCCCTCGTATTGATTGAAAAAAACAGCGACGTCTTTCTTTTTAAGATTTATTGTAGGTCATGTTTTCCAAATTTTAGGGCTAAATACATGCATATTTTCAAAGTTTTTAGGTCGTAGAAATCCGAGCCCTTACGACAAGATCGGGGTGCCTGTTAGATAGGAGATTAAAACACAACCTGCTACAGCTTCTCTCTGAAAACTAAGTTATATCATTGGGTTACCTAATTAACCCCTTAATATATAAGCTTGAGTATATTTGAGGTTTTAATTTTTACAAGAATAAATTTTCCTGTTTGGAATGAAGAAAAAAAAAGAATATGTTACTTTTATATAATCAATATATCCTATGAAATTTTAGTCGAAAAACATCGAACAATGTCTCCTCCCCAAACAACTATGTACTCATCAAATAGATATCAACTTTTTCATTATTGTCTCTGACTTTGCGCGAACATTTTGCACAAAATTAAAATAATCAAAAATAATTTCATTGTTCCTATTAGTTTTGTCCTTAAGTGATTGCTAGATTTTAGCAATAAAACACAGATGAAAATTGAAAAGCTCTTTATGAAATAATCGATATGTTAAGGGATTAAGAGAAATCAGTTTCCCCTAATTACTTCTTTTTTCGCACAAACTTATAAAATATTTTGAAAGTATCCAGAACTATCATGTTTTATTTATTTTAAATAAAGTGAGAGAACTCGTTTTACATGGGAAAATAAAAAAGGATAATAACGCAAAATGGGCCAGGACCCCTTTTCGGAATCCATGTTAAGTTGTAGACACATGTCCTATATAGAGTCCCTTCTGAAGGAGAAGTTATTTAAAAGATTTGGTATTTAAGAACTAAAGAAGTATCTAGAATTTGCTTTTGAAAGGATTTTTTATTCACTAATTTCATAATTTACGTTTGCATGGATTTTACAAGTAGCATTTGCGTAAATAGTGCGTGTGTCACTGTTAGTAAAACACAAACAACAAATCTGCTAGTTAATAGTATTATGCTACAAATAACCGTATATAAACATACAACAATTTCTTTCATAAAAAAAACCCTGTAAATTAAATAATGGCAAGGAACGACATACCTTTTAGTCATACAGTTAGTTTTTTTAAAAAATTCTCAAAAACTACACATGAGAATTGACATGCAAGATTTTTTTCAATTCGATATGATCTATCGACTGATTATCGTCTTATATTTGAACAATATTTTCGGTAAACAGGCATTAAAATTTAAGAGGTAATAACTAGCCTATTTTAGGCTAGATCCCATTCAAGTTACTGCGTACTGTCGTTTTGTTAGTGCTTAATGAAAGTGATTTGAATATCAGTTTTACTTAAATAAGTGGAATCGTTCTTGTTCGGCATCAATTAATAGGTTTTTAAATTAGTATATACATATGCAGGGTGCGGTAGCTATTTGAGAACACATAGTATAAGTGACACAGTATGTCATTGTATGTCATTGTAACACATCACTTTTTGTTGCAGGTAAACATGGCAAACCCTACGCTAGCTAACCCAGGAAGTGAAGGGGCATGCAGTTAAAGTCTCCTTGGCTGCAGGACACGCCGATTCCAAGATCGCTGCCTTCCTGAACGCCGCACAGTGGTCGGAAACTGAGAAAAAGCGGTCAAAAGTTGATTTTGTCAACTTCGCTTCCTATGAAATCGCTATTGATATTTGATTATAAGAATATCTCCTGCTTCCAAATCCGGAGTTTCAGGACATACGTAAGTATATTTTCGCTGTCTATAAAATGCATGGAACCATGAACAAATAAAAGTACCGAAAAATCAGTAAAATATTAACCAAACAATATGATATGTTTTACTCATTTATATCGTTTTGAGGTCGATGAAAGCGGTTGGATAGTACATTGGATTCAAATACTTGTGTTTAGTGAAGAGTTTTATTTGTTATCTATTGTCATATCATTAATATGATAGATTTGTTAGCGTTACCTACAAAAGTTACATATACGCTGATGTTACTAGCTGTGCAGTCTAAGCTTATCCTTGCTTATCAGTAAAATAGGGTTTATTGAGTTGTGCATGAGTAGTAGAAAGGTTGAGCATTGGAAATAGTGCACCCAGGTGCACCAGAAGAATTCAGCCCTATCTAACTGGAAATGCGTGATTAGCAATGTTGTTGTGGTCGTAATCGAGATCTGCTACCTGAGCCTTACAAAGCGAAAAGGCATATTGTCTGGTACGTAATTTGGATTGCCCTTCATCCCTGAATCAAAGTTGTAGTGAACGCCATGCCATGAAAGCCATTGCAATCATACATATTGCAGTGATAAACTATCAGTCACGTGGAGTTGCTGTATATTACACGTCAGTGCAGTAGTATACAAGATTATATGCTGAATCTTTTAATATTACCGGAACAACGTAATCCTGAACTAAACTACATTCCAATAAGTATTAATGTTTTTTCGAAGATGGTGCGAATGCTAAACCGCGAAGTTTAATTTTGTATCCTAAGGCCAAACACACATTTGTTTTACACCGTCTATTTATTAGCTGCACATACAATCAGAGGGAGAGCACATTGAACCTGTAACCGCTTCTTAAATGCATATTTACATCTGTCATAACTTCGTACTTACTAGCGACGTCCAATTCACATAAGGCGTCAACATGTTAAGTTCTCAATTTATTAAGTACTAGCAGCGTTCACCCCGCTTCGCTGCGGTCACCCCGGAACGCAATAAACTTTGTTACTTAGATAATTTTTACTTTTTCGCTTTCAAGTGATATGATAAAAACCATAGAAGATTGCAGTAAATCTTAACATTATATCGCCTGTCATTTATGTTAACCCGCCCCGCTTCGCTGCGGTCATCCCGGTGCTGGCATATTGTAAAAGTGTCTGTAAAAATAAGCAAATCAATTAAAAAATTTTAAACAGAAGATTCAAGCTATTTTCCGCTGTATATCGCCTGTCATTTATGTTAACCCGCCGAGTGACACGGTCATGCGGGTTGCATATAAATACGTTTATTTTTACCTATGATGAACTAATAACAAAGGATTTGTACGTTATGGACACTTGAATGGTCAATTATCTCAAGACACTGGTAATTAAAAATTAAAGTGATATGATAAAAACCATCTAGGGTCCAAATCCTAATAACCCCCCAAAAATGAAAGAAATTGGTTCAGCCGTATTAGCGTGATGAGCGGACAAAGGATTTTGTACGTTCTCTTTTATATATATAGATATATATGATTCACGATGGTGGATTTCAAGATGGCGGTTTTCATTGTTCTGTGTCCTCTCCAATTTCTCCTTACTTTTATTACTCCCCTACATTGTTCCTTTGGTTATATTTTGCAGTAGTTGACATTTATGCGAGGGGTTTCCACACTTTTGGACCACCCTGTATATATAACTGCACATATTGCAGCAGGGGTTCTTCGAATTACTTTCACAGTAGTTGCAATCGATTTAGAAAGAACAATTACGTGTAGAACGATAAAGAGACGTCCATCAACTTCCATAGTTTCGGAATAAACTATTTTTGTCCGCTTTTTTCAAGTTTCCGACCACTGTGGTGTCACCCAGTCATTCGTCTTTAAAGTTCGGAGAGAACTGGAGGCCGCCAGTGCTGATGTGGAAACCGTTTCCCACAGGAAATGACATTCTCAGCGCTCGGACAGGACCAAGGACGCCAGAATTCATCGCTTTCATCCAAGCTGTTGTCGAAGCGGACCTAGGGAAGTCCATGAGGGCACTCGCAAGAGAGAAGCAGGTTGACGAGGCCACCATTCGATGTGTGGTGTATGAAGACCTCCGTTACAAGTCGTACGTGATGCGCAGAGGCCAGTTCATGTTCGCGAGAACCAGGGAAAATAGAGTGACTCGCGCCAGGCGCCTTTTGAACAAGCTGAAACATCCGGAGCAGCCAGAAATGCCCTGTTTTTTCTCAGGTGAGAAAATCTTTGTCCAGGACCAGAAGTCGAACCGCAGAAATGATTGATGGCTCTGTAAAACACCCGAGGAGGTTCCGACCGTCATGCACACCAAATTCCCTGTCTCCGTGATGGTTCTGGGGGTGGTGAGCAGTGAGGGCGACGGAATGCCTCCACATTTGTTTAGTCAAGGTGCCAGAGTCAATGCCGTTGCCTACACCGCTGCGTTGAAGATGGTTGTGCAGCATTGGATTACTGCTATAGCATGTGGCAGTCTATATGTTTTTCAGTAGGATTCCGCTCCCGTCCATACGGCCCATTCAACCCAAGAATGGTTGACCACGAATTTTCACGATCGCGTCACCCCAAACATGTGGCCCTCCAGCTCCCCTGATGTCAATCCTTTGGACTTTTACGTCTGAGGCGTAGTTGAGAGGACCTCTAATAAGCAACATTGTGGGCGCCGTTGCGGCTCTCAGGGCAGCCATTGTGGATGCCATGACAAACATTCCCAAGACCCACCTCAATCATGCCTGCCAACGGTTTCGAGACCGTTTAGAGGCTGTTATTGTGGCAGATGGCGGTTTCATAGAATTATATCCTGTATTGGGTCTGTCTTCAAGTGTACCTAACGTTCAATAGTCACTAAATGCTCTATCTTCAGTCTCTACTCCTTTTTTCGCGGCTGTTATTTTGTTCTCAAATAGCTGTCGCACCCTGTATATATATGTTTTTCATTTTCTTGAAAACTGTGGATGAGCTTTTACACTAACTCCCGTCATTTAGCTCACTTAAATGAAAAAAGACAATGAAATGAAATCTTTCAGTTTAACTTCCGACGATTGTGACCGTTAGGCTAAGGGAGACGACGATTAAGGCAAACGAAATGATGGTGGAATGAGAATGTGGAAGGAAACAAAAGCACCTCGATCGTATTCATCACAAGTACAGCTCAAAGAGATCTATTGATTTGACTGGTAGATAGATGTCTCATCTTTGGTCAATTTTTCTTTTTTCTTTTTTTTTTCGTTAAACGCAAATAATACTCGTAATATAGAATTTAGCGTAGTTGACTTTTCCATTTCGACAGAGTGTATTTTAGCTTGAATTTTATTGATATATGTCTTACGACCAACAATACTACAAGTTAAAAAGAAAATAATTCTGTGGCACCGTGCATGAAACTCAACCCACAAAATTTTGAACATGGAGATATTACCTTTAACACATCATCCCTCCAATTGTTAATGTTGCATATGGGGGCACGGTGGCTCAGTGGTAGAGCGTTCACCTCCGGTGCTTGGGGTCCCTGGTTCGATCCCAGCTCGCGCCGTGTGGACTTTGTGGTGGACAAACACCGTGCTCGTGGGTTTTCTCGGGGTTCTCCCGTTTCCTCCCACTTTCTTCATTCCACCATTTCACTCATCTCTCATTATCACCGTCTCCTTTAGCCTAACCGGCATAACCGTGGGACGTAAAACTTAAAGATTTTTAATGTTGCATATGCTGTAATATGAAAGCAACAGAGACGGTAGCATAGTCTAGAAATCTTTAATAAAGACATTTTCGTGCATTCAGACTTGATTATCTGTTAATTTTTCTTGTATGGGTTATGGGTTTATTAAATATAGATATATATATACAGAATTATGTGTTAGTGACTATTTTTGAATCTCACTATTATAGAGCAAATACTCTGCATATACCCTATATATCTTATTACATTATCAGCAGCTGCGAGTAGTAATGTGGATGCGGATACACATACAATATTTTACAACCACGCAAATCTCTACGTACTTATGACACTCGATTGTATTTTCAATCCGCGCCTCTAAAATTATACAGTGTCTTCATACACAACCTGCTCTTAGCGATATTTACGATGAAACCACCGTAGTACTTAAGCAATTTAAGCTCTATGGATTCGATAGTAATATCGATTGTTTTCTAATTTTTGTTTATGTAACAACTTCATTCCCTTTCCAGAAGGTGCTAATGGAGAGTGAATTTGGAACGGGGAACGAGAGTGTCACTATTCTTTTCAGCAACCCTCAAAAATATAGATTCGACACTATTCAGCAACCCTCAAAAATATAGATTCGACACTAATATCAGTCCCCATCGATCATTTTTATATGTTTCATTCTCCCACTTCCCCTATATGTGTGCTAAGGAGTCTTACCTCCAAGTGAAATGAAAATAAATATTTCAGTTTAACGTCTCACAATTATTCATTTTAGAAAACCTACAGACACGATATTGTCCACCACAAACTTACTTGGATACGGATCGAACCAGGAGCCACTCGCACCAGAGGTAAGCGCTCTACCACTGAGCCACAGTGAATCATAGATGCTGGAATATATATATATATATATATATATATATATACCCATGTTCGATAGCAATGAATGAATTTGAGATAGTTTTCATCAGCAAATAATGAAATTCCCTTCCGCAAATGTAGAAAATAGTCATATATATTTTCTCGCTAATGTTGAAACTGCGAATAAGGAGCTTTGACTACAATATACGCGTACTATATTATTTACATAATATACCTAGGTACATTATCATATTTTCACACGGTAAATTCATACTGTTTCTGCATGCATCAGTACTTTATACATTTCATTACCTGACCATATAGATAACTACCTTATCTGAAATTTGAAACGAAGGAGTAAGCTCGACATGATTGGTTGGTATCACAACCTCCCAGCTTTTTAAAATGAAAGAATCATTGAAAATATTTTTGTGGTGATTAAGTTCCTATTTCTCGTAACTAAATTTAAGAATATGAATAAAATAAAAGCTTTGTCTAATACATAAATATCTTCTCTATATCTAAAAGATGAAATGCTGATTGGCTGACTGATTAATTAACGCCCAAGGCAAAACACTTAAGCTAGAAACTTGAAATTTGGACAGGTCATAGGATTTCTGATGTAAGGTTCCACAACGAAAGATTTTGGAAAACCTGACAGGGAAGGGAGAAAGAGGGATTGCAATTAATATCTTAAAATTGTAATATTTCGAAATCTCTGTAAGTTACAGACATAAAATTTAGTATATAGACTTCACATTTAAAATAATTAGTCACGTCTTTCACCATGTTTTGATATTTAAAATTTCTAGGAAATATTCTCTTCCTTAGAAACGTTCTACAAGGCAATAATTTCACCTAAAATGGAATATTGTTCACCTATCTGGAAAATGGCAGATCCTACAAACCTATCCCGGCTAAAGTCTGTCTTAAAATTCTTCCTGGCAATAGTATGCTTAAGAGTATAGATATGAGCAAAATGATTGACGCGTCTCTTTAATCTGATGTTTTTGAAAATACCTCCGTTTAGTTTATATACTCGAAAGTTTGGAAGATTTCCACAGCAGGAAAAGTGAATGACAAACACATTTTTAATGTTTGTGTTCAATATTAGTTTGAAATAAAGAAATTAAAAGTAAAAAAAAAAATAAAATAAAATAAAGATAATAATTTGGCTGAAATTACGAAAATTACCAAATCTATTGGAAAGGGTATTTTTTCTAGGCCGGGAGGAAATTCTATAATTCGACATAAAACTGAGACCTCCATGTCAATGACAGAACAATGTGGATTCATATCCACAAACAAAACAATCAAATATATCTAACATTTCTTTATCTGTAGATTCCATACAAATAAACCAAAAATGAAAATTATCTATGAAAAGGGACGAATTAGAACACGATCATAAATGTAAATCATATCTTATAGTAGAACAAATGTATAGCATGTAAGAAATCGGTAGCGTAGTTGTTCAGCGCAAGAACATAAAATCAGTCAATAAATGTGGTTGAAGGTGGTTCAAGTCTATTACACGGAATTCTTTTTACTATTATATATATATATATATATATATATATATATATATATATATATATATATATATATATATATATATATATATATATGTTGTAAGTGAGAAAAAATTAAACTACTACCTATGTTTAAAACTCAACTTGATATCAAAGTAAGAAATATGCCATGCTTCAACCTGTATTACTGTTCTTAATTAATTGCAAAGGTTTAGGAATTATTTATGTACGCTTTTTTATGCATAAAGAATGCTTTCCAGTAAATTCTATTTGTTAAAAGCAATAATGTAGGGAATTTTATAATCAATTTTCACATTACGCAAAGTCTCGAAAATTGTATGTCTCGTCTCGTGGCATCACTGCCTAATTAATACATTATAGAACTTTCCCTTCTATCTACTTGTTTCATAACAGACTTCCCTATTAAATGTTTAATTTGCTCTGTAAACATTTATCGAAGTGAAAGTTCTATGATGCATTTAATTAAGTAGTGATACTTCGAGACGAGACAGTCATATAATTTTCGTGACAAGATAGCATTTTCACGAGAAGAGAAGAGTCGAGATTTTAAACTGTCTTGTTTCGTCTCGTGACAACATTAGTGCTGTAACGAGACAACATATATCTCGTATATCGTCTCGATAAAGAGCGGAGATTTCTATATGAGACAAACATATACGTTTCCATACGAGACTCCGTTTGCACGAGACCGTACGGGACAGTCTACAATCTCGTTTCGTCTCGTCTCATGGAAAACACTATTAAATTAGGTAACTTTGCCTTAGGAAAACTTTAAATAATCAGTAACCGTCGAAAACGTTTAAATAAATGAACAAGTTGTAGATTCCTGACACATATCACATTTCGAACACTTTGAATGTAGTATTCACTAACAATTGCAGAAATCTTGCCACTAAGGTGGAAACGGGAGTAATTTATTGTTTTCTTTTAAGTCCATGAACGCCAGTAGCGAAAGATATGACATTTAGTATACACAGTAGTTTATATGAATAAATTAATAAATAGGTTTCTAATCTACAAAATGAAGTTCCTGAGAGCATAAAGAAAAGAAATTATTTTTAAAACAATAACAGTAATCGCCCACACTCTGCTTGATTCGAATACATTACTGAAGTTCATATCAAGCAATAGAAAATGTTATTTTCAAGGACTCGTTTGGTTCAAGACTGGTATCGTGAAATAACAATGTATGTGATGGATATGACACGCACATGATGTTGTGTCATATTGTATTCATCTAGAGTGTTAGATTGCTGTGATGCTAATTTACTTTTTACTTGCTGAGTTGAATTGTTTACTTTTAATGTAAAATTAATGTGTTAGTTACTCATTCTACAAAAGAATTGGGAAATAAAAGGAACGTTCAATTTAAAAAAAAAAAAAGTTTTCTCATTTTCCTTTTAATATTTCAGAGAAATCACTATTGACAACGGGCATAGTATTTTCTTTTTGATTTTAGTTTAAATCTATTATGCTTCGAGGCTAAGACAAGCGGTGATGATGATAATGAACGAAAATGGTGGGATTTAAAAAGTAGAAGGAAGGGGTTGACGCTCAAGATAACCCTTACACACAATGTTGTGCACTTGAGCGTAGAATTTCATTCGATTCAAACATACCTGTTATTTGTATAATTATTTAGTCACACGATTTCTTAGTATGATGTTCTATTATAGGTCTACTGTAAAAGTTTTTTTTTCCTTTGAAGCAAGCAAATGTCACATAATACTGGACTATTTTTCAGTATTTGCTCGAATCTCAGAAATTCAAATGTGGCAAACGACTTTAAAGTTCTTTCACTACTTCTAGCATTTGTATTTTTATTACAAAATGCTCTGAAGTACATTAAAGTCAGATGTGCAAGAATACATCTGAAAGAAACTTACGATAAACAAGCTTTCTTCATACTCTAGCAGTTTTCTCTGCTTTATATATATATATATATATATATATATATATATATATATATATATATATATATATATATATATATATATATATATATATATATATATATATGTCTCTGCTTCACTTATGTCTTTATCGTCCTAATGTATTAAATATTGAATTTTCTCGAAGCACTTAATCAACTAGTTTAATTTTCATTGGTGAAATTATAACTTTTCAGTTGAAATTTCAACCGTTTCACATACTACCGTCCATAGCAGAAGTCTCTGATTAAGGTTGCTACGTCTCGGAGATGATGTAAAAATTGAACAAATTCTAATGATAAAGGTGAAAGAGAATCTTACGCTACTACTTGTTGAACAAATGAACATTACAAATTTAACTGGTGTGCATAATAGTGATCTTTTCGTCTCTCGGACACACACACACACACACACACACACATATATATATATATATATATATATATATATATATATATATATATATATATATATATATATATATATATATGATGGAATGCCCTCCGGGAGCTCCTTCAACAGCTATGGGGAATCAAAATTTCAGTATGTGGCACCATCACATATTAACTTAGAACCATTAGCATTGCTCTATAAATCCATCCAACAGTTACATCGATTGTTAAGGTAATAAGTAGTGCTAGTGTCAACATGAATTGACTTTAACTGTCATCTGTCAAGAATCGATGCAATTATTTGATGGATTGGTAGATCTAAACTATGATTCTTTATCTGCTATGTTGCCACATAGGCAATTCACGTCTCCAGACAAGGACTGGAAAGGTATACAAATATATATATATACATATATATATATATACATATATTGGTTTATATTGACTTGTAGAATAGTGCTCTGTGGGCGTAATTTTTAGAACACCCGATATATATATATATATATATATATATATATATATATATATATATATATACGGACATGGTAAAAACATAAAGGAGTTTTGGTAAAGCTAACTCCTTTAAATTATTGACCGCTTGTTAATACCTCTGCTATTAATTCTTCATATAGTAGGGAATTTTCCCTTGTAATTTCCCTCTAATTGAATTTACACGATTTTTTTTTATTGTTCACCATTTTAGGCGTAACGAGGGTCCTTTTTTCCCCTAAAATGGAGGACACAAATATTATCATTTATCTATCATAAAAGTCATAGATAATTGGTTAAATGAAACATAGCGATATTGTTACTAAATACCATAGGCCGGGAAATTAAAGATAAGGACACAACACCAGTTTTCTCAGTTTCCTTTCTTATAGTGAATCTTTGTCAAGTTGTAGTTCTAAAGAAATATTTATTAGCATCACGCTAATAGGCCTTATAAGATTGTAATGTTATTTCACAGTCAGTTGCTCCACAGGAGCACTCTTGAACGAAAACAAAGTTTTTGAATTCTGTTTATTTTTGCATTCAAGAGACAGGGCCGGATCCAGGATTGTCTGAGGAGGGTGCATCAATAACTACCAAAGTAACCAATCACACGGATACTCTTCGAAGTGACATTTGACAATATTCTTTACCCCTGACAACACTGATGCATAGAACGGAGGAAAGTATTTTAAATAGGGTCGCAAGTGTTATGCAGGAAAAAAAAAATATTCTTTCCTCCTCGATTCTGTTCTTTTCCCTACTTGAGAAATGTTATATTGGTTTGCTTGGTGAATCTTTTTTCTTCAACCTTCAGAAAATCAACTTAAACTATTGCTTTTGCAAAGATCTGCTTTCTTTTAAGCCCCAAACGGAAACATGATGGCAGAAAGTTTCGGAAAAAGTTCTATTTTCACTGCTAGCTTCTCATTTTAGACAGTGTATATTTACAACGAAGGAGGGTGCACGGGGGGGGGGAGGACTGGAGAGAGATTATCTTATAACGAGATACTTTGTATCGATTCATAATTGCATATATCTCGGGCAGAAAGTGCTTTTACACAAGCACCATACCTATTATAATGTTAATTAAAAAATAAAAAAAAAGAAGAATGTTCTAACATAATGAATATATATTATTTTTTGTTGGATGCTATGTCGTTGTTTGTGTGAACATACGTTAAAAGGTAATCAAAGAATAAATTACTTAATATTTATCATTGGCTTGTAATTTCATTAAAAAAGGTGATCATCTTAGTGAATATAACATTCGAAGATATTTTAAAGTGTAAACGAGTATTGCCACTAGAGATATACTTATATTAATTGTACTAGGGTTGATGACTACCTTTGGTGAGTCGATGTAATCTCGATCGAGTTCATTAATAGAGCCAATCCATTAATATCTTCACAGATAACGGTTGGCAACATCATTTCAGATTTTGCCTGGAGGGAGGAAGCAATACCCCAATGTAAATAAATATTATGGTTTACATTAGTATATTACTATTCAATTGATTAAAATAGATAAAAATCTCAAATTCAGGGAGGAAGCAATTTCGTCTCTTGGAACACCAAATGATGCTCCTGGTAACGGTGACTTTAATGGTGGTTATCCATATCCTATAATAAACACTTGGAAATATATGCTGAGGTTAAAATTTTTTAAAGGTTAAACGGTAAAATATTTCTAGAGGTTAACAGATTATTTTGATTTAACCCCAAAGAATATTGGTGAGGTTAAAACTTCATATATATCAGAGTTTGTCAGAGATTATTATGGAAATTATATTAGGCGTTTTCAAAATTCTTCGCCGGAGAAAAGAATTACCCAAGAATAAACTATTTTTTTTTTTAATAATAACTCATTTTACACGTATCATAGCCTTGTTAATTAGATATTTATTGAGGAAATCTGTACAAAATTCTCTGAATATTTTTTGACAAACTTCGTACGTAAATGAGAACTTACTCATCGCTAAGAGAAAATTACCCCTCCCGGATGCTTCCAGAAAAACAATATCTAATATCATACTTAAAAATTGTTGATGAAATAACATAAATCTAATTTACAGCAGTTTTTTTTTTAAAGAAAATTCCGTCTTGATTTTCATCTTCCAGTACACTAAGCTTTTTTTGTAAGAGTAGGTAGATAGGAAGAAAATAAAGAAACAAATCCGCTCTCTAATCTCTAATAACTCTCTATCTTTAGTAACTTATATTTAAAACTTTAGTTCTGATACGTTGAATTGAACGGTATAGCTTTCAGCTGAGTGTACATTCATCAGAACACTAACGAACGGAGGAACATACACACAAAAATAACTTTTCCGATACATAGGGACCATGAAATACGTAAATCCGTTTAAATTTTCGAAGCCAATTTTTATTCACGATCACCATAAAATATTCTTTCCTACCGTTACGCGAAAGTAAACATTTTAAAAATGATTCACCAAATGTTTCATATGGAACAATGCATTACATGGATAAAAAGAATGATGACAGAAAAAGGGACGAGATATGGCTAAATGGTTTATAAATGTGGACATGGAATAGAGTGGATAAAATTCAGTTAGTTGAAAAGAACCAATGAGGAAAGATGATGAAGAATAGTAGAAAAAAATATTGTAGGAATTCGTGACATACATTTCAAAGTAACCTCCTCAGTAATAGCAAACGTTTATAACATTTACCCTGTAGCACTTTTAACACTACGTCTAAGTACAAGGACTCGAAAATTGGACCTTAGTTGAGATGGATTTGAAAACTTCTTATAACTACCCCTGTATGTTTTAACAAGTTTATGTTTTGAAAAGAACTGAACGGGTAGTCGTAAGAAAAAATGACACTCATAGCAGCACCGTTGCTTCATTAAGACAGAGTTCTGTGTTTGTGTTACTAGATGGTGTTGTAGGTCAGAAATCAGCTGATAGCTGCAGACAGTGTTAGTGTGTTATTCGCTAAGCCGGATTAGGATATAAGATTTTGGTGCCTCCATATATATATATATGCAAATCAAAATATAGACAATAATAAACATAAAATAAAATTTTATTTATGGAAATTAAACAGAACCCCAGTAAGATGGAAATATGTTTAGTTTTGTATACTTCCACGTTACTTTTCTTATGTTTGAAAAGTTTTATGCTGTTTTTTCTAAATTGTAGTCTTTGGTGTTGGTCAGATTTCATTCATTATCTCTATTATTATTATTATTATTATTATTATTATTATTATTATTATTATTATTATTATTATTATTATTATTATTATTATTATTATTATTATTATTACTTCTGCCAAGGATGTTATGCTTTTGATGAAGCATGTGTGTTGTGTATGTGTTTCCACTGACTTGTACAGAAAGTGTACAAGTTTTACAAACTACATACAAAGTTTCTCCTACTTACATTTAGGCTACGTGGGGTATGGATTTTCCCTTTCGATTTCGTGATCCTTAGCGGAGATCTGCACTCTCTGAGCACTCTTGTTATTTTATATATATATATATATATCATTTAACGTTGGAGCCTCTTTTGCAGAACTTGGTTCAGCTGCAAAGTTCGCAGTATTGGATCATATGACCCATGGATCATGGGAAATTCGCTCATGGAATATTTCTGTAGTGCCCCGTCCCTTAATACCTTAAGCCCGTGCTTATTTTGCGTAATGGTTAATCCAGCCCTGGTTATTTGCACGTGGTGATGTAAGTCACCAAAGTACAGCTCTGCAATCGATTCATCCAAACATGACCGGTAAGTACAGTACTTATTCAATTTATCATGGGGAAAAAGTGCTAATGCGACCGAAATTTATCGTTTTGTGAAGAATGAGTATCTATGAATGAGTGTCTGTTACTCTGTATAGCCTTTATATGATATGATGTCTGCGGTATAAAGTACGTGCCAACCTGTGCTGTAGAACTTCCGCAGGGAGGCCCTTAAAATGCACCATTCAGCCCAGATCTGTCGTCCTGTAACTACCCATCTTCTGCATACTGAAATATCTCTGATTTTTTTATTCACACTCACATAGAAAGATAAGTTGGAGGAGAGAAAAAGAGTACAAATGATGGAGAGTATTAAAATGAATAAATGAAAAATGTAAAAAAGACGAAGAAGATTAGTTGAAGGCCGTAGCATATGGAACTCCTCCTCTGTTTCTATAGTAAACTGTCAGTGATTGCAGAATAGATATGACTCATACATTGGATATGACTATTATTATCTAAGTATTTATTGACTTTTAGCGCTTTCACAATTGCTGTGCGTAAAACAAATCGTTATTATGTTTATTTTGCTCATACTGTTTACTAGTTTAAGTATTTACAGTATAAAAACCGTTCATATATTTTGACAGTATCAGCAAGCAAAGACAATGGTAAAAACAAAAACATACATTTATAAAATTCTTCCTAGAGAATAAGAATATATATGTATCTTGTGGGTTTTGTAACCACATAACATACATGTATAGTATAGAACAATCGCCCTAATGTGACAATTGTACTCCTTCAGAAGAATGACTCTGCTTCATGAACCGCAATGATATAGGAAATAACTGTCACAGACATCACAAGAACTGGTAACGAGAAACAAAATGGAACGAAAGTTCACTAACAATAGAATTTACATACTTTCTCCGCTTTTACTATAGACAGTCAACTTTTAGCAAAATAGTCAACAACCAGAAAAGAAAGGAAAACAATGACAATATGAATTGATTATGTTAGATTATCTTAAAATGTACAGGGTGTTTCGAGTAGACGGCAAAGCTGTTAAAATGAATTCCTGACACACAGAAAAATACCAATAAAACGAAATTTTTGGGACCTTTGAAGTTAATTGGATATAGTACAATGTGTCATTCTCAAGAACTCACCCTTTGATTGTATTCACTGTAGATCTATATTACTTCAACATAGAGTTATCAAATTTCTCTATTGCAGGAAATTTACTTTCACTTTTTCCATCCGATACAAAGTACATAACTAGCAAAAGAGCCATTTTTATTTGGTTCGTGTTCGACGGTCAAGTAGCATGCACCTTAGGTCTAAAAATTGATTATACATTGTATGCCGTATCTGGTGTACCCTACCATTATTCTAATGTACTATAAATTAAGGTTACGTTATTTAGCTGTTAACGTAAACATATGTAATACCAGAAGAAAAGCACAAACTGATCAAAAAAGTTGCTCAAGCCATGGCGCAAATATTTATTTATTTTTTAGGTGATAAGTGGTGATAATTCAGATAAGGAATGTGTAATACAGTACCACCGAAGCATGGCGAACACCAGGGAGGAAAACAATTTCATGCAGGAAGAATACATATGGAATATGAATTACGAAAGTGCGGCAAGCTATACAGAAACACATACCAGGAAGGCATCTCCGAATAAATTAATCAGTAAACGTTCGTAGGACAAATTGACCGATATCAACGCAACAATGAAGAAAACATCGCAGAACTCCTCCATGGGTTGCGTGACTTTTATATGCCTAGTTATTTCATAAATATACTGTCAGAGGGAAATAAAACACAGACAAAGTGTTGTCGATATACTGATATCCTTTTGTAAGATAATACATGAAAGTATGGAGCATGAAGAGCACCAATCAGTTTTCAAAATGTCTACTTTGATCCTGAATCTAGACCCAGAGTCTGGCAGGCCACTTGTCAATTCATTGTCCGTAGGCAAATAGCGGGATGCCTTGATCAGGGCGCGCTTCAGGGAGTCCACATTAGAGTGTCTCTTCTTTCAGGTCAGTAATTGAAGCATTGACTAACGTTTGTAGTCGAGTAGGTTCAGACCTGAGCTGCTTGGGCCAGCCTGATGTGGAGATGAAATCTGAGACGTTGGCCGGAAGCCATGTTGACCGTGCCTTGTGCACGAGAGAAGAATCTTGTTGAAAGGTTCACTGTTGGTTGGGGAACATGGTGGTATTCAATAGTTTCACAATGAGCTTCAACATGTTGGTTTGGTAGACGGTAGCCAATATCTTCACCTCTTGTTCACAAAAATGGAGCCGTGTTGTGGCGTTCAAGTTCAGATACTACACACCATGACTGATGCTGGGTTATGGGGACTTTTGTACCTTGCAAATACATTCAGAGCTTGCACTGATTACGATGTGTACATACGATCATTTCAAGCATGAAAGAACTGCTCAACTGTGAACAGCTTCTTGTCAGACAAGAAAATTGTCCTGTGCCATTTCCTGCGTAATGTGTGAGAAGTCGCTTGGCTTTTGCCACTCTCTGCTGGCGTATCAGTCAGAAGTGATTCGTGCTTTGTTTGTAGCCTCTGAGTCCCAGATCTTGATTGAATATTCATGACATGGTTGATCTCAAAATGGACATCTCTCGGGATATCACTGATTAAGACCTGACAGGATTTCTCCGAATCCTTGAAGCTATATTTTTAACTGCCTGTGGTGTCCTCACTGTGTGCGGTCTTCCACTATGCTGCTGGTCATTAACACTTCCCGTTTCATTGTAACGCTGGATGGTGCGGTGAACAAATCATGCACTAATTTTCAGGGTTTTCAGGGTGGTGAAGACATGTGAAGATGGCGTGTTCTTTTTATGCAGCAATATGACTGCAACACGATTCTCGTAGTAGCTCTACTCCATCGTTACATGTTTCCACTGCCACGCGTCTCACCATGGAATGAACAGCTCAGGGACCCACTTTGCCCACGATACCCAGTTGGTAGAACTTACTCATATCTATCATGGTCAAGTGATGATCAAAATCTCTGACAATATTTAAAAGATAACTAGGTATATTCCTGTAGTTTCGAGTATTGTATTGAGGATAGAGCACACCGAAATTATGAAAAGGTTGCTACAACTGAAGACCAGGACAAAATGTAAATCGGTGGGACACCAGGACAAGATCATTCAAACCAGGATTATCCCTGTTAAAATGAACGCATGATAACCCTACCTCAACATGAATTTACAAATGAAAAAAAAAATATGAGATGTATAAGCGAACAATGAACGCGTCTAAGTGTGAAACACCAAGAAATGTAGTCAAACAGCATTTATTCATGCATTCATTGTGCAAGTGTTTTTTTTAAATAGAGGTAAGTGTTCAACAATTCCCAAGGAGAAATGTTACATTGAAATGAGCATATACGTAATTAAAACAAATTCGTAGTTTATTTTTAATATTTGATAAGAGACAATCTATCTTGACTGCTTCTCAGTTCCTTAGTTCTTGCATTGGAAGATGCGCAAAGCTTATTTCATGAATTAAGCTTATTGGTTACTTTCAAATCGCTTATCCTGTTCGTCCAAGCGTGTATCATCTGAATAATAAAATGTGTGTAACACGAAAAATATTTATTGTATAAAACAAGATGAATTCCATTTATATTTTGAAAAAATAAAGCTCGATGTAGGCAAAAGACAAAAATTTCGTTCGCTATACTGAAAGTTCGAAAGTCGTTAAAATTATTAGTTTTTAGTTTAACATCCAACGATTTAGCACCGAGGCTAAGGGAGGCGGACCAGGCAGTGATGATGATATGAATGAAAACGGTTGAATGAAGAAAGTGATAGGAAACGGAAAGGACTCCAAGAAAACTAACGAACATGGTTTTTGTCCATTACAAAGTCTACCTGGCAAGAGCTGGGATCGAACCAGAGATTCCATGCGCTTTAGGTGAATATTCTACCACTGTCTAAATTGAAATGTGTTTAACACATTAAATAAGGGAAATAGGAGAAGCCTAAAAATCGTAAAAATAATTTCCTAATTCTGAACTTTTCATTGCACTGGAGTTCATTACAGCGACATTGCTTTGTAAATAACATTTCTTTAATCAAGAAAAGTTGAAGTATTATTATCATTAAAAATCCATTTCCTTTAGAAAACTGCTTTTCTCTGAACACTCACAGTGAATTTTGAATTCGCTTTAAGAGTCCACTTCAAAAATGTTTTATTTCTTAATCTAAATAAAGGAAATTAGGTAGCTTTTAGGTGGAAAAGTAAACTCAGAAGTATTCTTGTGACGGTTAAAAATTGATTATTTTAAATATATTTTAGTAACAAACTTTTAAAAAGTTTCTCAGGAAAGGGTATTGTGAGATCTGAATAACGGACATTGATGAGAGACAATTATTTGTCTTTGGGGGCCGCGGTGGCAAAAAAAAAAAAAAAAAAAAAAAGTGGCTCAGTGATAGAGTGTTCACCTCTGGTGCTTGGGGTCCCGGGTTCGATCCCAAACCCCGCCAAGTGAACTTTGTGGTGGACAAACACCGTGTGCGTGGGTTTTCTCGGGGTTCTCCCGTTTCCTCCCACTCTTCATTCCACCATTTCATTCATTACTCATCATCACCGTCTCCTTTAGCCTAACCGGCATATCCATGGGATGTAAAACTTAAAGATTTCATTTCATTTTCATTTTTTTATTTGTCCTTAAATGAGAGGGGCCCGTTATCAAGAACCATACAAATTTGAATTATTCATATCTCGTGTGAGAATTGTATGTAATAAACAGTAAATACGTCATTTACAAGTAATAAGTTATTTAAATATAGAAAAATATCAAAATTCTGTACTCAGTGTTCGAATTACAGGCGGAATGGGGGAGATATCCATCAATGAAAAGGTATGTAGTATTTCTGAGCAGGGACATACGCAGGGAATTGGTACTGGGGACTCGGATATTCCCGAAATCCTGACTTTAGTGTAAATTTAGTTTAGATTTATTGGTGATTTTACAAATTGTAACATAATTTACTCTCATATTGAATCTGGACCTCACCCAAAAAGTGTTGGACACCCTTCGTAATGAATTCCTGCTTATGTGCTTGTCTCTGAGAGATGAGCTAATATAGGTTACAAAATATACGGCAGGTATAGTGATTTTGTTCTGAAGTACGTTATCCCCAATAAAAAATCTCTTAATTCGCATATTGATAGTACTAGAAGTAAAACTAACATAAAAACAAACACTATTATTAAATTTTAAAAATTTGTTGTGAACAGAGAAAAGAAAAATTTGAAGTTCAGTTTGCAACTGTTCTGCATGTTGGTTCACCAGGGCATTGTCTTATAAAAAAAGACATTTCTGGGGAAGGATCTTTTTATCTTCTGCACTGCATCAATGATTTATTTTCATAGGATAAGCATTTTCTCTGATAAATACGTATGAACTGAGAATAATTTTTGCCCGTTATGAAGAGATTACTAGCGCGCTAGAGTAAAAAGATACGTCCGTGTCCGTATCTGAGAGTGCCTGTCCAAGAGAGTGTTCTTTCTCATAATAATCTACATATATATTTTTTTTTGCCACGACAAAAAAAAATGTCCGGTGCTCGTTAAGAGGAGTTTCACTGTATTTCTAATAGAGTAACTTAATATGCAGTAACGATGAATAGCTCATGCTCTCTTGTAAATAACTTCGGAAGATGTGCATCAATTTGAGTCGAGATTTTAACATATCTAAAAGAATTACGCACTCTACGTCCAAAGAGAAAGTTGTACTCTAATTTGTTCCTTTGTACAGGAGTCCTACTAAAAATATGTAGTAGGAAGATGTGTATAGTCATTGCGGTCAGAGGATCTCCAGCCGGCTGCCTGTGCACTCGATCAACACATCTTTCGATGACTGCAGTTCTGCTAACAAGACATAAATGCACATATGCGTTTCTTTGGTGACGCGATGTCGCCATCACTATTGGACTGAAAGGATCGTTGGAGTATCCTTCTAATTTGTCAATGAAGCATGGGTCATACCAATCATACCAATGATGTACTGCTCTCGTCTCTGGTGAGGTCCTAAAATTTGTTGTATAGAAGATGGCCTACTTTAAATATGCTCAATATACTTCATAGAAGAACTAAATACCGCATTTGCCGATGTATAAACTTCCTGTATTCATTTTTGAAGATAAAGGATTTTCATTGCATAGAATATTTCAAAATATAAAATGATACTTTTAGAAAGAAACAATGCTATTTGAAAAGATATACACTGTACTTATATTTAATGAGTCACTGAATTGTGTATTAATGGAACAAAAAATATATCAAATAGCACAGAATCCAGAAAACTTGTGGAAATTAAAGTAACCAAATATCCGAATAGGCATATAAAATGAACTTATTCATTTATTTACAGTGAAAAAATACGTATTATATGCTGACAAATACAATATACATAAAAAACAAATTAATGTTATGTCTCTTGTAAAATATATTACGCACGGTGTACCTACATCAAAATTGATATGTTTTAAAGATTTTTAAAAAACGCATCTCCCTGATCTCAAATTTACTCTGTTTTTTCTTCTTTCTTTCAGGAGACGGCAGCGTAATCTATTAAACATATCAATTTTCATTAAATATGTCCTATCAGTGCAACATGTCCTAGTGTACTAGCACATAATAGGAATAACCTCGTTCTTCCTCCCCTGAGTCTATTTACTCGTACTTATTCTATCCTTGAGCTCCTCCGTGGCTAAGCGGTTAGCGTACGCGCCTTTGGCGTGGGAGACCCGGGTTCGATTCCCGGCGGGAGCTCATGTGGTTCGGATTCCACGTTAATTAGTAGGTCCACGTCTCATATAGCCTCGCTGCTGAAAGGGACGCTAAACTAAAATCAACTCATTATTCTATCCTTTCAATTTTCAATGACTATTTCATCTCATATTTTCAAACTAATAATTTACTTAAATGTATTGGAAAGAAATTATTTAAAAAAAATAGAAGTTGTAGATAGAGAGAGCGCATAATTTTATGAGTAATATCAACGGTTTTGTGTGGAGAAAGAGCAGGAAGTTAATACAAGTATAACAAGTAAACATGATTGAAGGAAAATGACTGAGAGAGATTGCGAACTTTCGCTAACAGAACTCGCTAGTGATAGGAAAAATAGGTCCAAGAAAGAAAGAATAAAACAAAGAAAGATCGACCTAGAAGTCTTCATTCGATGAACTAGAGTAGTAAATAGATTAAAATAGACAGTAACTAAATCGTAGTAAAAAAAAAACTCAAATATATGAGTGTCAGGTAACGACACGATATCGTGAAAGAAACAGAGGTAAAAGGCTTGATTATAGAAGACATTTTTGAAGAAAAAGAATGAAGTAAAAGTATGGAAACAAAATTAAACTGAAAAAGTTCATAAACCAAATTAATTTTAGAAAAAGTACGTCAAAGGAAGTGGCTCCTGCAACAGGCATAAAGACGAGCTCTTCGCTAGACCAGTGGTTAACGCGCGTATCTTTGGTGCACGAGGTTTCGGGTTTCATTTCCGATGTGAGAGCATCAAACGAACTACAGTGGCTCTGATCCTACTATAAATTGTGTTCATTATTATAAAGGAATATCATAATATTCCGACATTAAGTCTATGATCCGTCATCATTTTAAAGGAATATTATAAAATACGAGGGCTATCCAGAAAGTAGATTACGTTTTGGAATAAAAAATCAACAAAGTATAGGAAACAAATTTTATTATATACAGATGAAAGCCACACACAAATACTACTTTTCGACATAGTCACCATTCAAATTAAGGCATTTATCGTAGCGATGTACGAGCTTGGAAATTCCTTCGTCGAAAAATTCGGCCGCCTGCGACTTCAACCACTTCGTTACCTCTTCTTGCAGCTGTTCGTCGTCATCAAAACGCTGCATAGCCAGCCACTTCTTCATTGCTGGGAATAGGTGGAAGTCGCTCGGTGCCAGGTCGGGACTGTACGGCGGATGAGGAAACAACTCCCACTGAAAAGATTCAAGAACTTCACGCGTGACATTTGCCGTGTGGGGCCGGGCGTTGTCGTGAATCAACAAGATCTTAGAGCTCAACATTCCTCTGCGCTTGTTTTGAATTGCTCTTCTGAGGTTTTGCAGAGTTTGGCAATACCTTTGAGCGTTTATTGTAGTGCCTCTTTCCAGGAAGTCCACCAAAATCACACCTTTTCTGTCCCAAAAAACAGTCGCCATCATCTTCCTTGCCGACATTGTTTGCATGCATTTCTTGGGTTTTTGGGGAGAACCTGTGTGCCCCCACTGCATTGATTGCAATTTCGTTTCACAGTTCACGTGTTTCACCCATGTTTCGTCACCAGTAACGATGCGATCGAGTAAAGAGTCACCATCCTTATTGTAGGCGTCCAAAAAGTGCAACGCTGCAGCCATTCGCTGATTTTTGTGGTCCTCTGTCAAGATTTTTGGAATCCATCTTGCACAAAACTTGTGGTAACCAAGCTTTTCGCTGATGATTTCGTGCAACAAACTTCGCGAAATTTGTGGAAAACTCAAAGAAAGTTCCGTTATTGTGAACTTTCGATTTTCACGGACTTTAACATCCACTTTTTCGACAAGTTCGGCAGTCACTTTGCTGGGTCTCCCACTTCGATCTTCGTCGTGAACATTGGTTCGGCCATTTTTAAATCTTATGACCCACTGTCGCACTCCACCTTCAGTGATAATGTTGTCCCCATACACTTCACACAGCTGCCGATAGATTTCTATCGGTTTACAGTTTTTTGCTGTCAGAAACCTTATTACTGCACGCACCTCGCAGCTCGCGGGATTTTCAATTAACGCAGACATTTCAAACCGTCACAGTATCTTAACGGAGCACAGCACGAACCTCTCACTAGCACGGCTAGATGCCGACTGAGCTGCGCAACGCTCTGACCACAAGATGGCCGCGCTAGCCCCGCCCCTAGCGGACACAGACGAAAACGTAATCTACTTTCTGGATAGCCCTCGTACAAATATTAAGATTCTACAATCCGTTAACATAAAATATAAATTGAGATTATTAATGAATATTATAATATTCACATATTAAAACTCGATGATTCGTTAATGTGAAATATAAATTGTGAACATAAAGGAATATTATATTGTTCAAACATTAAGACTATATGATCCGTTAATATAAAATATAAATTCGATTATAAAGAAATACGCACAGTATTATAATATTCGAACATTATGACTCTATGATCTGTTAATGTAAGATATAAATTCCTATTATAAAGGAATATTATAATATTCAGATATTAAGATTCTATAATTCGTTAATGTAAAATATACATTGCAATTATAAAGGAATATTATAGTATTCAGATATTAAGATATTATGATTCGTTAATGTAAAATATAAATTGCAATTATAATGGAGTATTATAATATTCATAATTTTTAGGTCTATGATTCAGGTCTACGATGTAAAACATAAAATATGGTTATGCGGGAACGTTATAATATTCATATATTATAAGTGTATGATCCCTTAATGCAAAATATATATCGCGATTATTAGGGGGTATTCTAAAATTCATACATTAAGGATCTATAATCGGTTAATGTAAAATATAGATTGTGGTCATTATTATAAGGAGATTATAATATTCACACATAAAAGTACTTCCGGCTGGAGCTCAATTGGTTTGGATTCCACGTTAATCAGTACGTCCCGTCTCATATAGCCTCGCTGCTGAAAAGAACGTTAAATTAAAAAATTCTCAACATAAAAGTACTATAATTCTTATAAAATGAAAACTGCATTCTTGTGTGGAACTAATATGATGTGTTATTAATGTGAGACACATGGGCACCCACAGATGGGGGCAAGAGTGGGCAATTGCCGCTCCCTGGATTTTCGAAAAAGGTTAACATTTATAGGCTCTTCTGGTGACAATAGTATACTTTTGAAATCAACATTCGCTAAATGATTTAGAGTAACAAAATTTAGTCAAATACATCCCTAAGATTTTAATCTACTTCTCTCCCCCATGTGATGTTTCATATTTTTTCAGTAATAATTATATTCAGCTTAATGCTGCATGCAATGCTAAGTGTTTTGAATGATGGTATCCGTCAGTTGAGTTGAAAAGATAATTTTGCTCTTTGTTGTTTCTTTTGCTGACGTGGTGCTGATAGCAATGAAGTTTTATTATGTTGGGTTTAATTCTAGCAATTGTGTTGGTGTGTGTGTGTGTGTGTGTCTTGCCCCCGCTTGGAAAATATCCTGCGGGCGACCATGGTGAGACATATGCTAAGAAAGGAAAACTGTCAAAATTTTCTTCAATCATATCACAAATGTTCAATGTGAGCATCTCTGTAATACGGTACACATCAAGCTGATAGTCTATATCCTGCCAAACCTTTTGCCGCATGTTGAGGTCAAAATCAGTAATTCATTTCATGGTCACTGCTGATTCTTAGTAGTAGAAAATGGAAACACTGTATGGAAACCAAACTTTGAAAGTTAACCTTGAACTTCACTCAGGGTTAAAGTTGAGTAACTTGTATTTTGTATTTTGAGAAACAATGGATTGCTCATTTTAAAAATAAAGCTAGTGTTCTATACTTAACATTATTCAAGAATCGTATTCAAATGAAACATCGAATTAAATGTGCATGTAGTATATTTTGGATCAAGAAAGCACATGCTGACGACCAACCAGTTTGTATGTTGGGAAAGGTCATTTTATATAGAATAACAACTCAATGTAGGTTATATGGTATCAAATTAGAGTAACATCGAGGTCAAGAATAATGTAATTTGTTTGCAGATTAAGTTATAAAGTTTTGTCATGTTTGGTGACTTGAATGAGCGAATCGAAGCGTAACCATCAGAGATATTTGTCATACTATTTGTGTTTAAGTAAGGACAGAAAATGAATGGAACGGGATAGAGATGGCCTACTTAGTTCACACATGGATGTTTCTGGGTTTTGATTTCTGCTTTCATTTGCCATTAGAATACTCGGGCGATAATTTTCGTAGAGACTAGGAAAACAGAGTGAATCTGAACTGTGTCTAATACAAGATGTATCAGTCAGTGTTTTTAAATCTATCCTACAGTATAGATATTAGTAACCAATTTATTAATATAGTGTGTGTCATTTCTCATCGTCTCTGTTAACATTTCGTACAAATTACGAGAAACAAATCATTTTTTTAAAAATCATGCCATAGACGGAAACGCTCACCAAGATGGAGTTACAAGGGATTCCACTTGTTTACCCTAAATTAAATTGAATTATTGATTACAGAAAGAACCTTGAGTCCATTTTGTGTGACTTTGTGATATTAAAGACAAACTGTTTAAATGCAGTACTGCAGACCTTTCTTGCAGACTTTCAATGTTGCATTTAGAACGTTGTAACACCTTTGACACTTGTTCTTTCCATACATAAAGTTGCGTATAGCTCTACAGATCCGGAAAAGTTCATAAACCATATTTCAGAAAAATGTCACTTAGGTTCTTTCTGCAATCAGGACGCTCAGTTCACAAAGGATTTAAGTCCACTTTGGACATGTTTCGTATTTAAGATCACTACCTGAAGCTCCCTTCAGCTATTATAAATAATTCCTATAATGTAAAAAAAAAATAATAATAATAATAATAAGTTTTCACTTTTCCATATATTTAAACGGAAGTAAAAAAATTTCTCTCTCTTTTTCTTACAATTTCATAATTGGATTTGATTCTCTTGTGCTCTGAATGTCACATTTATTATTGATTTAATTACAACAGTTTTGACAATTCAGCATAGTATTTCCCAATAGCCAATCGATAATATGCTCATCTTTAATTAGGATAATTCCTAGTTTTAGTTATATAAGAAACATAGCGTGATATATTGGTATTGACAAGTAGACTAAAAATTATTAAAACGTACGTGTACAAGAGTATCAGTAAGAAAATCATTAACTATTATAAGAACTCATTAATTA
This sequence comes from Thermobia domestica, assembly GCF_964235325.1. Lineage (NCBI taxonomy): Eukaryota > Metazoa > Arthropoda > Insecta > Zygentoma > Lepismatidae > Thermobia > Thermobia domestica. Next base: position 93,522,651 of record NC_137466.1, read on the forward strand.
CAAGATTACCAGGAGCAAAAAAGACAGGATGGAAAAACCAGACAGATCGTTTTAGAGAAAGAAAAAGTCCATCTTTGAGCTAAGTGGTGTACATAGACACTAAGGTTTTATATATACACGTTAAAGAACAGGGCTATGGAGTGAAATAATTTCTAGATTAAAAAAAAATTTCTGAATACAGATTATCATTAACCTTAATGCGATCTTAAATTTTTAATGAAAAAGAAATTAAACCTTTTATTCCAGAACCGAACCTTTTTCTTTTGTGCAAGACTATACAATTGTTATAGGTGGAGACGAGAAAAAGTTTAATGAAGGAATTCCAATCATCCAAAAGGGCCTACAATGGTGATTAGAATCATTAATTTTATATTTGTTGGTGGTTCAGTCTAAAAAGTCTCACCCCTAGACGAGTCAAATTTATTAGATAGAAGAAAGAGCCACAATATACTTAATGTTGTCACTTTTCTAAAGTTTTTTTTTCGGTTGAAAGTATAATAATAATAATAATAATAATAATAATAATAATAATAATAATAATAATAATAATAATAATAATAATAATAATAATAGTTACATTTGTTAACATTCTTTTTTGTTTCTGCAGCAGTCTGGGCTTTTCGTCTCCTTTAAACTTATACTCGTTGGCATGATAAGTTGAATAATATTGGACGACGTTAAACTTCTTTGAGCAACCCCTTAATGCTTTTCAACATATTAAACATCTAATGCTATTTCTGTCTTCTACGAAAATATACAAATCCTCCCAAGAGCTGTTAAATTAACTCTGGATTGTTGACTTGTTTTTTTTTTACATAAGCTATCCATTCCACTCTCGCTATTCGATACGGTGTCACAAATATCGAAGTGCAAATACTAATGTTACTTTACATTTCGCCACGTGTATTCCGCTTTGGTAGGAACTATAGGTGCAGAAAATTTTACTTTCTCTTGGTTGGCAAGACATTAAGAGGCCATAGTACGGAACAAAGGTTTCATTTGTTTCCTCAATCACTGCAACTCTTTACAATTATGTTTCTTTTTTTTTTTTTAATAAAATGGTACGAATTTAATCGCGAGTGACCTAAGTGTCTAGGTGCATATCACCGAAAATGGGTCGGTATGATATAAAAATATGTCATAACTCGAAAACAACATGTCGGATGAAGGTCGTGTCAAACAACACAGTGTTTATTTAAAGCCTAGATTTCATTAATGTACTAATAGATGTGGAATTCATTTATCATTTTCTTTCTTTCATTTTTGAACTTCCTTCTCTACTTCAAGGCTAACTTTGTCACAGCACCTGTTTCACATACACTGATACATTAATGAAATCTAGGTTCAAAATAATCCTTATCTTCTTTTGTCTTGATCCGATATTTCGTTGTCGAGCTATGAGCCTTTATCACTTTGCTACGACCAATTTTCAGCGGGCTGTAGCTTTGAAATGACTCATTTCTGCACCAACGTTGGTCGTTGAGTTGAGTTGATTTTGAGTTTAACGTCCCTTTTCAGCAGCGAGGCTATATGAGACGTGGACCTACTGATTAACGTGGAATCCGAACCACATTCGACGTTGGTCGTGTAAGGATTCATTCCCAACAACTTTTTTGGTGTTATTTCCGAACACCTTGTATAATACTCACGCCATCGTGATATATTTTTCTAATAGATACAATTTGAATAACTCCCTATTAAGTCTGTTGGATACCTGCGGTAGAGTTGTTTATCTCCCATTGATTTGTATTTAAAAATTCTTCTTTTTCTTTGTGGGAGACACGATGATGGCTCATTGATAGAGTGGTGTCTCAAGAAACCCTAGGTAATATGAGTTTGTCGTGGACTGCGTGTTTTCTGGGAGTTCTTTACATTCTTGTTTCACCAAATTATTTTCATAACCATCATCCGTCCTAAAGGATGTTGCTGTGGAACGTTAAATTAAATATTCCAATTCCTTTTTTTTTTTCAGTCGGCAGCAGTTGCTCAATGATAAAGTAGTCGCCTCTGACGCCTGCGTTCCTAGTTCTATCCCAAACCACGCAAAGTAGATGTTGTGACGCCATGTGCGTGGGTTTTTTCGGGGTTCTCCCGTTTCATCTCACATTCTGCCATTTCGTTCATTAGCATAATTATTGTAGCTGCCACCTTTAGCCTCGGTGCGTAATTGTTGGACGTAAAAGAAAATTTTAATGGTTTAATTATTCTTAATGATTTCTTATTCACATTTATTTAAATGCCCATTACTTTGTAAGTTAATTTTTGTGATGTATTATTTTAAAAGTATTTAAAAATCAAATTTGAACTTAAATAATATTACAATTGTACATGGAACGCAAATTCATCTTTAGAAAACAGGGGATGTTTAAAAATGCTTGAAGAAGAAATCAGTGACATTAAACCATAAAATTTCCAGTTCATTTCGAAGAAGATTTTTTTTTTTCAGTTTTGCATCCCACGATTATACCGTTTAGGCTAAAGGAAACGGCGATGATGAGAAATGAATGAAATTAAGAAAGTGGGAGAAAGCGAGAAAACCCAGAGAAAACCCACGAACACGGTGTTTGTCAACCACAAGGTTCACTTGGCTTGAGCAAGGATAGAATCAAGGACCCCACCCGTCAGAGATGAACGCTCTACCACTGAGCCACCACCGTGTCGCCACGTTTTGCCTAATCCTCGTTTCGCCTAACCAATTATCTGACACTTTTATGACAGATAAATGATAAGATTTCAGTCCGCCATTTTAGGCGGAAAGAGGATCCACGTTTGGCCTAATCCTCGTTCCGCCTAAAATGGCGGACAATAAAAAAAATCACGGAAATTCAAGTAGAGGGAAATTACAAGAGAAAATTCCCTAGAAAGAAATGCAAAATATATTATTAATATTGATATTATATTAACCCGCGGCCAATATTTTCAAGCAGTTAGGATTAGCGAAACTTTATGTATTTACCATGTTCGTATATATAATGTATGTGTGTGTGTATGAGAGAGAGAGTGAGTCCGCCCGGGAGACAAAAAGATCACTACTATGCAATAAGGATGCTAGATTCACTATTATGCACACCAGTTAAATTTGATTGTATCATGCGTGTCTTCAACTCCGGATTATCCTTAACTAGTATCATTAAAATTTGTTCAATTTTTACACCATCTCCGAGACGTAGCAATCTTAATCAAAGACTTATGCTATGGACGTTCCGGTAGTATGTCAAACGAGTGAAATTTGAAATCAAAAGTTATAATTTTATCAATGAAAATAAAAACTAGTTGATTAAGTGCTTTGAGAAAATTCAAATTGTAATGTGTTGGTACGACAAAACTATAAATGAAGCAGAGACGTACAAAAAACTGCTAGAGTATAAAGAATACTTGTTTATCTTATAACGATATTGTGTATTTTTCATGTAATCCTAAACATTATCTCTTGTATTTACGGGCAATATGTGCTATTGAAACATGCACAAGCTAGTTAAAAGAAAAAGAAAAAATATAAAAAGAAATAGAATTACTTTCTTTCTGATATTATTATTGATGTTATGCTAACATGGTAATCTGGCGATACGTGTTATTGGTCGTCGTAGAAACGAAAACCAAAAAATATAACAGAGGATCCATCTTATAGAATCAACATGTATGTTATTTAAAAAAGTGTAACTGTTTACTTCATTACGTATTATAATAAAAGATACTATCAAGATGGAGTGTTTCAGTGGATTTTGGTAAAAGTAGTAGACTAGATTACAAATATTCGGACTGTGGGCTAAAGTGTAACCCTAAAATATATACAAGATAAATATATTGGTCGTTACAATCTTGAGCTTCTTTCAGATGTGTTCTTGTTTATCTGACCTCAATGTACTTCAGAACATTTTGCAATAACAAATACAAGTGTTGAAAGTAGTGGAAGAGCTTTATAGTCATTTCCTGCATTCGAATTTCCAAGATTTGAGCAAATACTGGGAAACATTCCAGTATCATGTGAAATTCACTTGCTAAAAAATAAAGAAAAAAAACTATAACGGAACATCATATGACTAAATAATTACATACATATGCTTGAATCGAATGAGGTACCATGCTCAAGTGCACGTTACAAATCTTGTGTTATCTTGGGCTTCATGCGTTTCCTTCCACTTTCTTCACCCCACCAGTTTCGTTCATTGTCATCGTACTTCGAATGCACACTTGTACCTTTTGGACACGACCTAAAACACTCACTTTTAAACGAAATTAATAATAGGGAATAAAGTATGTGTAACTTGTTTTTCTCTCATCTGAAATATAGCCACTATAGATGTTGTGAGGGCATTAAATTTAAATGAAAGGTATGTCGAATGTTAATGTTCTCAAAATGGAAAGGAAAAATAACCATAACACAAATGTCGAAGCATTTTCCCTAAAGCAAATGCTCATACTACAAATTAGTTTTGGGGAAATAAAATATTTCTCAGTTCTTCATATAGTAGGGAATAATCTTTCGAAATTTACCTCCAGTCTTACTTCCGCGAATTTTTTTTATAGTGCCATTTTAGGCAAAACAAGGATTAGGCCAAACGAGGATACTTATTTCGCCTAAAATGGCGAGCACAAATCTTATCATTCATCTGCCATAAAAATGTCAGATAATCGGTTAGGCGAAACGAGGATTAGGCCAAACGATGCAAGATCAGCCACCACAGTCCACAAAGAAAAAGAAAATAATGCGTTCTCATATGACCCAGTGGACGGGAAACAAAAGGTGGTGCAGGTACTCTGCTACGCTATAGAGTGAGTGCTCTATAGTACTTTACTAAGGAGATTATAAAAATTCTTAACGCATTCTTCATATGAACCAATTCACATTTACAGTTAGGAATATTGTTGTTACGGGTTTGGAAGGGACACTACGATTCAGTGGCCAAGTGCTTAATGTTGATGCGACTGGTCAATGGTTCGATCTAAAGCACATGAGTTTTTGGTGGATAACACAATGTTCCTGAGTTTTCTCGTGATTCTCCCATCTCCTTTTACATTCTCATTCCACCAATTATTTCATAATAATGCAATTTAATCAATTTAATTTATCCACCTTTTGCCCAGAAGCTATTATTATTCCATAGTATCCTGTTCAAATAGGTGGGTTAAATCCCTAAATTCCCTTGCGTTCTCACTGCACAGATAGAACGTAAAATAAATAAATAAATTAATTAATTAATTACTTAATAATAATAATAATAATAATAATAATAATAATAATAATAATAATAATAATAATAATAATAATAATAATAATAATAATAATAATAATAATAAAAATAATATCCTTTAAAAGACTATAAGGGAAAGGTATTAATAGTCAAATTTAAGGATAGCAACACAAGACAAAACAGGAAAATATCTTGCTTTTTCACTATCTACGTATCCGCTCCCTGTAACAATAACCATTAGTATATATATTGTTCCGGTCTACTTATAAAACTCCTTATAATGGATTAGGGTTGGGAATTAGATTTCTGGACTTTCGGAATCTATGGCCATGTTAGCTTCGTTACACACATGAGGGATGACGTAAGTAAAAGAAACCTCGCTTCAAAATTACTGGTTTAGAGAAACATTTGAAATTCAAAATTCCATAAAACAGTATAATTTTACATCAGTTAATTTATCAAATAATAATATTTACTGTACATCTTCTTAAATTACATAAAAGCATATTTAGACTCCTAATTGACTTTTCGCTTCTTGCTAATACAAATTGAATCCGAAAGAAAACAATTCGTCTAAATAAATGCATCTAAATGCAGATTAGGGAACATGCCTTTTCCTTCAAGGTATAGAACATTTGCATTTACTCACGGCAGATGGCAGTGGTTACTTATGATGTAACGGAGCAGGAAATTACGTCACGAAAACATGTAACGGTAGATCAGTGCCCGGAAGTGGAGCAGTGACACAATCTCCAGTGAAGCATGACTGGACAAGTAGCCGACCTTCAACTTACGTGTTTGCAGAATACTTTTGACATTGTGATTCGAAATTTCACCTCTTCTTTATTTTCTCCCAAAGGGATAAGAAAGAAAACGTAGGAAATTGTCTTCAAATAATTATAGAGTTGATCAATGGATGGTACATGTCTACAAACAATACTCCAAGCGCATTAACTATGCAACCATAATCAAGAATTTGCGTTTTGATTACCACAAAGTCCCATTATATACTTATAAATTTTTCCTAATACATCGAACTAGCTTTTGTAAAAAGATTGTTTACTCTCGGAAATAGTTACATTTTAAATTTATATTAAAATAGTGAGTGAGATCATCAATACAAACATGCTGATTGAGTGGGTTGAGTGAGTCTCTTAGGGCTATATATTTCAATCGATATCTGTAGTAGTTGATATTGTGATCTTAAGGGGTCTCTCACTGGTTAGTCGATATAAACAAACTATGTGACTTTGTGATGAAAAATAGCATGTCCCTGGGTCAGCACCGTAGCGGGGGTAAAAGTATTAATACGCGTATTTGGGCCCCCTAAAAGTTATTTTTTCTAATTCTTGGGCCCCTCTTTCCATCTTTCTCTTTATGGCCCCTCGGAGCTTGTAGGCCCTCCCGCATGGCAAGGTCTGCGAGGCTATTAATTACGTCCCTGGGCCCGTTCCATACATGACATATTAATTAAGGGGACAATATTGACAAATCTCAAAGCCATACGAATAAATATTATTTCTAGGGCCCCTAATAGTAGACATTTTTGACTGAAATGGGTCTACGACTCATTTTTGTTTTATTTACCTTTTGTGTGCTGTTTTGTTTATGTAATATAGTGAACCTGTTTGATGCTTCATTTATAATTTCATGTTCGTATCGTATATGGAGTACGACAATTTTGTCTTAAAGTGGGCCCCCTTCGAACGGCGGTAAGTGTCTCTGGGGAAGGCAATTGCCCCCTTCCCCCCACAAGTTACGTCCCTGCCCTTGGTTTTCTCAGGATTTTCCCATTTCCATGCATATTTTCATTCCATCTATTCCTTTCACAATTTTTTACTTTCATTAATCATCAGTCTGCTTTAGCATAAAGGGACGTAGAACTGAAAAATGTCGTCCCTTATTTGCCAAGAAGATACGCGTATACTACACAGTGTACTTTTTCTACAACTTTTGTATGCATAAAAGGATAATCTGTTTAAGTTATTATACATATTAGAAATGTCCGCCCAATGCAAAACCGTGTTGTTCTAAATATATTATCAATACGTTTAAATTGAATTCTATAGTAACAATAATTTATCATCCTAAATTTTAGTGGTGAACGAATTTAATTTAAATACATTGTAAATATACCAGATATACCGTAGTTTTGCATAGTGCGGGTGAGGGATACCCGTAGGATTTCTTCGGGGGAGGGGGAGAAGCAAAAGACCAATTTCACGGGGGACAAAAGATCGAACCCAAGCAAAGTCGCGAATATACGCACACTTTGATGCACGCGTATACACATAATGCATAATATAAGTCAACAATATTTACTCACATATTCTTATTAATTACAGTAAATAAACTATAGTACTGTTTAAATAATGTGTAATTTTAGTCTTGAATATTTAAAAAAAAATGAGAGAGCATAAATTTAAAGTACGTGGGAAAACAATGTATGAATCAGATAATGTTACAGAAAAGAAAAACAAATGAATACGAAAGTCAACCTTCTGTACTATTAGACGGAAGACCAAAGTTTAAGCATTGGATTTTGCTGTGACTGTTTTTGGTATACATTAAAAATACAAATGTCATGACGAAAAAAGGTTTTCTTTCAACACCTCCAACTATGTTGTTTCCACCCATGTTTTTTTTTTTTTTTATCTTAAGCTGTGGGACGTTTCTTCTGGACGCTGTCTATCTTTCGCTGTTCGAGCCAGGATCAATGGCGCATCAGTCCGGGGCCGGGGTTTAGGCCCCGTAACACATAAGATTTAGAGATGAAGAGTCGGAAGGAAAATATCATTAAGCATGAGAAAAGCGAAGTTCAAAAGTTTGGAAAGATTTTTTGTTTTTAAAGTGTAAGAAATGTATTGTAAATGGGACTGACAATATCTTGTTCAAATAAAGAACTATAGAATGGTTTCAAGAAGTGTTAACACAATATTACATTCTTCATTTTGCAGATTCGGATGATGACAAAATAGCTACTAGATTGGGTTTGGAGTGTAAATGGAAATGCTGTACATCAGTGCCTCATTACCACCACGATTGCTCACACTAAATATCAGATTACTTCAGCAATGATGTGTATCGATCAGCCGAATATGGTATTTATACAGTTTGTCAGCGCTGACTGTTTCTCACAGTTACAAAGCAAAAACAATGGTGACACATGAAAAGGCCAATCCCTTGTGAACTTACAGTTGGAATAATTTAAATGTTGCTCCACTGTGCTTTACTCACAAAGTCCATGTATCTTTCAGAGGAGGAGAGAAAATGACGTTACAGTATTTTCAGAGCGATTAAGTGGCATATAGGGAAATTTGCAACCTGGCCAACATGCCCACTGAATCTTACTCATGTGACTTTTGAACTTTTTTTTTTTTTTTTTTTTTTTTGTAAATTCCACTCCCAATCACGCATTTCATTGAAGAGCCAAACATCATACTTTTGCTCAGCTCGTTTATCTGACCCAATCAGGACAGATCGTCATATTTACGATCTTTACATTCGACACCCGTGGACTCTCTATACCGCGCGGAATAGGAGTATGGAAATGTTATAGGGCCTACATCAGTGCCTTATCACCACCACGATTGCTCACACTAAATATTAGAATATTTCAGCAATGATATGTATCGATCAAGTAATATGATATTTATACAAAGTTTGTCAGGGCTGACTGCTTCTGACAGTTACAAAACAAAAATAATGATCGCACACGAATAGGCACGAACAAATAAAATTCTGTAGGCTGACTTGGGAGCTATCCACAAAGACAAATTTTTTAGATATGGTAGCTTTATTAAACCGATACCATAATTATTTCATAAAAATTTTAAGAGCATGTAACTTCTTCGTCAGTTCACAATATTTTTTAGCTAACGTGATACGTCAACATTGTGTGAAATCGCTTAACGATCGATTTGGAAATAGCCTATTTCCAACAAACTGGCCTCATATCCATCTTTCTGACTCATGCTTACATGCCGGACCTTTCAAACTTTTCTTGCAAGTTTGTTCGTTGATTGTGACTGTAATATAATAGTATACCACTCAGATATATGGCACACTTACCTCGGATAACGAAATTAGTCATCAGTTGTCAGGAGAAACCAGCACCTCCTATTTACTCATTTACTCATAAGGAGTGAATCATATTGAGTGTAATTTTCAGTGACTGACAAGGAACTAGGTATTCCATCCTTCATACAAGGAGAAATAAACTATTTCAACTGAAACTGTTTAATCGTACTTACTAATAGTGGAAAAGATTATAGCAACGTGTAAGATAATAACTGTGGTCTTTTTGTTCATAATTTTTTCTAACGCTTTTTTAATGAAATGGGGTACCCCGAAGGAAAAGGGTGACCCAACCTGGAAAAGTGTGAAATGCAGATTACAATTATTTTGAGAAGATATCCATATCTCTCGGAATCCCTTTTCAAGGCGAAACTATAGATTGTTAAACTGGGAAAACCTGTTTGGACTTTAATAAATTAGAGATTTGAAAATTGGTATTTGAACTTTTCATTTAAAATAACTAAACTCGGGATTTTGTGTGTCTGTACGTATAAAACGCTGAATACATATGAAATGAAATGAAATCTTGAGTTTTACGTCCCACACTTATGCCGGTTAGGCTAAAGGAGACGGTGATGATGAGTAATGAATGAAATGGTGGAATGAAGAAAGTGGGAGGAAACGGGAGAGCCCCGAGAAAACCCACGCACACGGTGTCGCTGAATGCATATGATCTAGAAGGGAATGAAAGGGGTGGGGTTGAAATTATTATATTAAGGTAACCATATCTTGAGCTTCCTTAAGTTCAGAGACATAAAATTTGATATTTAGACTTTTCATTTAAAATAATTAAACTTATGTTTTTCTATTTTTAACCTAAAAGCGAAGAAACAAAAGTTTTGAAATTCGATGTGAAAAGTGTGAAATGAGGAAACGATTGCAATCATTAGAATGAGGTGTCCATTTCTCGTAATCTCTTAAGGTTAGGGACGTGAGATTTGGTATTTCGATTTGTCATTTAAAATAATGAAGCACGTGTGGCGTTTCCTGACATTGAATTAGATGAGAAGAGAAAGTGTTCGCGTTTGGTTTAATAAGATACGAAATGAGAGGTTTTCGAATTTCACATCTCGAATTCGGACGAATTCAGTATGAAAGACACAAAAGGACGAATGCAGATTATTGACGCCAGTAACAGATGGGAACATTTGCTAGACATTTTGCAAAACAATGACACATGAAAAGCTGAAGTCGAGAGGTAGCTCACTCGTTAATGCTCTCGCCTTTGGTACGAGAGATCCCGTGTTCAATTTCCGGTAGGAACACTCGGCTATCCTGAGTGAGGTTTTCCTGGATTCTTCTCATTCACACCAGACAAACGCTCGGATGGTACCTAATATAATGATAATAGACAGCTGCCTTTCTTCCCCAATCACTTCTGCCTCCCCAGTTCCCCGGTTAGTCTGATCGCCGAAGTACGTAATTCCTCATACGTGACGGGCTAACATGGCCATAGCTGCTCAGAAAATAATATTTGAGAAGAAACTGTCTTATTAGGGGTGAAATAGAATATGTTCTAAAAGAGGAACGTAGGAATGGTACCGAGAACGAGACTAGTCTTGGTCACTCTCGTCTCGTCTCAAAATTTCAAGATGACACCGAGATGGAGACAGTTGTTCATAAATCGAGACAAGACCAAAGACGAGACCAAGTCTCGGTCTCGTCTCAAATATTGACCAAAAAATTAAAATTACTTTTATTCAAAATTCGTTTCGTCGTTCAGTTATACGTAAGATAATGGAACAAGTGCCCTTGAATGGCTACTTTTCGTCTCGTATACACAGGAGAAAGGGGGGATGTCACCTCTTGTTATTTGATATATCAAATTGTTTTGAACAATACACAATTTTTTGAGATTCAAAGTATTCCATTTTCTTTCCAGTCATTTTAATTAGTCAACGAGTGCGTTGGTTAACATACTCAGTAACTTAATTTTATAAAGCCAACACATAAGATCTCAGTTTTCAAGCATATGATACGTTGCTCAGTGAATTGTTTCTCATATACTTCGAGGAGTATTAGCCTGTAGTTAGTGATTTCCTTCCCATTATTTTCAATTTTAAAACGTATTTTCATAACGTGCAACTGATGTAGTAAAAATAATTACAAGAAACGACAATTATTGACATATGTTCTGTGTGACAATTAACATATAATGTTTTTTTTTTAAATATTATAGTTAGTTGCACTACAATTGTTATTTATAGTTAATACACTTACATATTGTACGTAAATACATATATGGTTAAGAGCTAAGTAAAGTCGAATTGAATGAACATTATGATTCAGTCAAATAGTCTGAGTCCTATCAATATCCCTTATTAATAGGATTAATCACGGTCGACGCAGATCTCTATGAGTGAATATTTAGTGTATTTGTTGGTCCTAAGTAGTGTTGCTCATGAGACGAAAGAAGATTAGAGATAAGGTTGTCTCCTTTCGTCTTGTAATTTTTTTAAAAAAAAATCAAATTATCGTCTCGCCTCAATTCTCGAAGAATTAGTTTTGGTATCGCATCAATTCTTGGAAAGCTTTTCTAATTTTGACTCACTTTGTAAATTTATGTGCACAGTTTATGCCTTGATTTTATTCTTAATTTCAACTACAAGTTATCAGAATCCTTCTACGTCACGAGAGGCGAACAAAGTGTGTAATATAACAACATTTAAACCGAATTTATTATTGGAGTATGTTGTGTAATGACTTGCGTATCTTCAAACGTTGTTATGCTCTTCATTATGTTGATACAATCACTTTATCAATTTATAGTTTTTTTTTATTTTAACTGCGAATCATGTATCGCTAAAACCGTGTTTGAGATCTAACTAACAGTAAGACTTGGGGGAAATAGTATTGCCCATAAGACTCGAAGGAATTTCTCGTCTCGTCTCGTCTCGAATTTGAAAATGCATTTCTCGTCTCGTTTTCAAATACAAAAATCGAGACAAGATAAATGTTTCTTTAGGCAACAATGGTCGTAATAACATGAGAAGTAAACGTTCTCACTTAAAAAAAAATCGGGAGTCTAGAACCTTTGGGAAAGATCGTTTACATGTTGAGAAAGAACATTTGCTTGTGATATAGTGTGATTTGAGGTTAGCGTCCCTTTCAGCAGCGAGACAATACATGAGATGTGGACCTACAGCTTAACTTGAAATCCGAACAATATGAGCTTCCGCCGGGAAGCAAACCCGAGTCTCACACGCCAAAAGCGCGTACAAAAGCCGCTTAACAACGACGGAGCTCCGTTTACTTGATGGGAAAGAACGTTTGGGAAGATTGGGAGACCTAATTTTTGGTAAATTAAATGACAGTACAAGTTTTGTATTGATAAAATTATTTCAATTTATTAAACTGTGGAACGATCAGTAAATCCTTACTTATGTTAGTAACGGTGCTTGGGAACATAATGGCTTAATAGTCGAGGACTGAGTATTTGTCAACGAAATTGGTCATTTATGAATAAAATTCTTACAGATAACTAAATATAAATAAAAGAAAACTGCAACTGAATTTGTTATAACAATATTAAAGGGACCTGAAAAATCGTGTTATAGAAACGAGTGTCGTAACCGCGATATCAGGAGTCGAATGTTGAGAATAAAGTATTTGAACACTCAATTAAGCCTATATTATATACATTACTTTTTTCTGGTCTTTTATTATATACAAACTCGATGCATTTGTGAATGTCGCATCAATCTATATATTAAAATGCTAGGTTTATATGTTTGTGATCAAGAAAGGTTTATTTGTTTATGGTCAATTCCTTTTAAGGAGATCTCGGAAACCACAAGCTCTAGAAACGTACTGTTTTCACTGGTTTATTTCAAATTTTGTGTACATCTGCCAGTTCTAGTTCAAAATTTTAGAAAATGTGCGTTATTGTTTTATTCAACATTTTATAGGTCGTTTTGAGCCCAAAGGTTAACACTGTCGCTAGGATGAAGCTAGGGTTCATATCCTTGTGTAAGGCAACCTGTAGAGAAGTTATGTATTGCGGGTTGACAGACATTTCAGGCGCTTTACTTCAAAGTATTGTATGCAGGGAAACCTATTGCATGCTGGCAACTTCAAAAACCTCAAGAGCCGCAATGAGGCGTCCTCGGACAGATACGAGTTTATAAGGAGAAAAAAAATGACATCATCTGTCACAATTTAACCCAACACATATACATTAAAATGGCACGTTTATACGTTTGAACATATAGCAATTCACTCCCTTGGTGAGATGTCTTGTCCTTTAATTGTGTGTGTAAAGTGATATGGACAGCTATACTAAGAGCGTGTGAAGGAAATCCATGGTCATATCAGAATGATACGCGGAGTAGACAGCTCAGGTTAAGCTAGTCATGGTATAAAATAACTTGCCTTCTGAGGAAATAGTTGACCCCACTGATGATTTGACGAGAGACGAGACAAGGCGTCATAGAAATCGACGTCGCTATAACGACGTTCAACTGTATACGGAAATTTCAAGCTAATATCTCTTTCGTCGCGATCCTTCTATTTTCCTTTCCACAGTTAATTACGTATTTTTTTAAAAGCAAAAAATAAATCTGCCGACTAGATATTTTGGCAAATTAACTTTCTTCGTTAAAAGACCTATTAAGTATAATTTCCATGCATCTCAGGAAAATCATGCATCAGGAAGTTTTTGACCTGAAAGATACAATCAAACAAAGAGACTAATGGATGGTTTTCATCTTCCTGTATCTCAATAACGATAAGAAAAAAAAGAAAAAAACGTCGGCAACAAGTGTAATCTTTAGGCAGGAAACTTCATTCAATTGTTATCTTTTTTAATCATTATTGTTATATGTTTACTAAGAAAAAAGTTGAACAAAAAAGCCACAAATAGCGGAAAGTTCCCTAAAAATATGTTATTAATTTCCCGTCCATTAGAATCAAATTACTACAAAATGGCTAGAAAATCTTACTTGAGGTTCTTGCATAAACACTCATTTTCGGTTGATAAGTCTGATACATAATTCTCCACCATGAAACTTCATTATGTATTTGAATGAAATTACACTTTGCACTTGATAAAATCAGAAGTACAGGAAAAGGGAGTAGGGAATGTATGGCTCCTGTTATTTTTCTCTGCTCTTGTAAATTATGCCGAATAATGGTCCGATTTTTTTTTTCTGAATGTTGCTGCTTGAGGAATTTGTAGCGTGGTCTTGGCCCTTGTGTTCCACATTATCAAAAGCACACATATTAGACACCAAATAATATTATTAGTGGTGTCATGCCTAGTAGCTTTGTTGGTTTCTTAGAAATTCAATATTCCTTTCCAGCGTTGAGACTATATGAGACATGATCTGCTTTCAAATTCTAATGCTTTCCCACCCGGAATGGCCACTAGGCCAGCAGGAAGGAGCCGTGCGTAGTAGAAACTATCGAAATGCATTCTTTAAGTCTGAAACGTAACTCTTGACTGATTTTGGCCATAATAATAGGAACAATTCTTAACCCTAAATTAAACACAAAACATTATTTATGAGAACAAGAATGTTTTTACAAAAGTTATACTGAAAGATTATTTTAAAGCTCTAAAGGTGAGTGCGTCCTCTTTTAACTTTAAGCAATAGGTCTTATTGAGGAACCTCAAGGAAAGTACTAGGATTATACAACGAAATAAGACAAAACAGAAATTTTCATGACGATACTCGAGGTAAGACAGGGCTCTTCCAATAGAAACATGTAGGTTTGAAGACGAGAATCACTTTCATGACACATTTTTGAGACGAAACATGTACTCTTGTTTCGTGCACATTTCTTTAAAAAATCATTTTTAAAACAAATATAATCAAAATGTGGAAATATAAAATTTTATCCCTTACTTTTGATCTCCAAGCAAAACGGATCATTTTAAACTTTCAAAGGAAATTCACGGAATATTAATGAAAATCGAATAATTTTTATGACATTTATCGTGGAATATATATATATATATATATATATATATATATATATATATATATATATATATATATATATATATATATATATATTAATATAGATGTAAATTTATTCTTTTGTTTTTGACTCACTTCAGCCGAAACAATAGGGCTGATTGGGATGCATCAAAGAAAATACATATCATATTTAATCAAAATTTAATATATTTCACGGAAGTTATCGTGGAAAACTGTTTTGTAATCGTAGTATGTATATACGAGAAAGTTAGAGCCGCATTTAGTACTCTTCTTTTACTCTCTTATTTTTAATCAATCTCAATTCAAGCAAAAAAAAAAAAAAAAACTCTTTGGAAATTCTTGAGAAATATACACTTCGAGTTTCATTAAATCAGAGAAATTTTACGGAAATTATCGTGGCAAACACATAGGTATACACATACAATTACAAGGTACCTTGAGTGTTAGAAGCTTAGGCTTCTTCAATTAAGATTTACAAATAGCATGTACTAAACTGTTAGGAGTATGTGAGTCATTATTAGGAACGTACGTGTCATTATTAGAAGTATGTGTCATTGTTAGGAATGCACGTGTCATTATTAGGAGTATGCATGTCATTATTAGGAGTACGCATGTCATTGTTAGGAGTAGGTGTGTCATTGTTAGGAGTATGTGTCATTGTTGGGAATATACATGTCATTGTTAGAAGTATGCGTGTCATTGTTAGGAGTATGTATGTCATTGTTAGGATTATGCATGTCATTGTTAGGAGTAAGTGTGTCATTGTTAAGAATATGTGTATCATTGTTAGGAGTATGTGTATTATTGTTAGGAGTATGCATGCCATTGTTAGGAGAACACAAATAGCAATAGATACAATATGTTAGTAAAGAGTGTTTTTATACATATATAATACATAAATAAATAAACAATATTTTCTTTCAGAATAAAACCTTCCAATTAATATTAGGAACGAACATCATACGTTTTAGAGTCATAAAAGCGAGTTTTTCTAGAAAACTCTACATACGAATTGAATCTTAAGACGTTCGCTATGTTACGAGTCACCGGTGGCTCGTGCGATACTTCATTTTTGCGCGTTGCCGTTGTCGTTATCTGTGGAGAGAAGCTCAAAGTAAGATCTGTGCACGAGTCACTGCTGACTCGTAGCGCACCGACGGACAAACCTTCAACGAGACACACGGTGACTCGTAACATAGCGAACGTCTTAAGATTCAATTCGTATAGCACTGAGATTTTTAAAAAATCAGTTTATACTGCAGCAGCGAACGTGTAAAAAACATGTAATTTTGTTCAGCTTAATATCGTCTATCAACTGATATCAACTTTCTTTTAGTTAAACAGAAATTAAAATTTCAGAATTAATGATAACTTTGGGCTACTTCTCATTGATCATGCTTACGTACTGCCATTTGCTGGTGTCATAATGAAAAGTTTCATGAGAATACATTCCAGTATCAGTTTCATCTTAGTAAGAAGGCGTGATTTCCCTTCAGCATCAATTTTTAGGTTTATAAATTAGTTTTTCTTGATTTTCTGGAAAGCTATGCGCGAGCATTTACACTATTGATAAGCACAAGAGTCTTGGTCTTGCAAGGATCTCGATCCAAAACCAAGACCAAGAATTAGAGGTGCAAAGCAAAGACCAAGACAATACCTTCAAACTCGCGCAAGACCAAGACCAATCTGCGAGAATCTTAAACCCGTACTACTTGAATATTTTTTAGAAAGTAGAAAGGAAGGAGAAATCACTATATTATATTATTCATTATACATTGGATTCTGTGAAATCCTACGAAAACTAGTTGTGTGCCTAAGACAGCAGGTAAACTAACAGAAAATTACCAAAACATGTTAGTGAAGTTCCTCTAAGAGATAAAGTGAAACTTCTGTATTATTGAATTTCGGTAGTTCTGTACACTATCATATCATACTCACTTGAAGGTGAACAATATTATATTCTATAAAAATATTTCTGTTATTATTGACATATTAAGACCGGCAGTTATACCCATAGCTTTTATTATCTGTTATATAATGTACAAACTTTAGCTATGAAAACCATAAAACTTCTTAAAAGCAAGATTTGCAAGACCAAGACCAAGTGCTTTAGTGCAAGAGTAAGACTGAATGTGCAAGACCAAGACCACTCGGGTCTTGGTTTTGTCTTGTGTTTGTTTGTCACAGTTTTACACTTATTACATTTTGCTTTATAATTTAGCAAAGTAGTCCAACTTTCTGAAGTGTTTCATTGTCATCACTTTCTGGCGATGGATTTTCATTCTTGACACTTCATACAAGTATGGAGCGTGATGGAAGACTTGCACATTTTTTTTTTTTTTTTTAATATTATTCATTGGCTTATTTGACGCATCATTACACATTTGTGGAATTGCGGGAAAGCATTCAATTTTGATCTGTACATAATCTGACTGGCGTTTCGCAACATGACTTGGTGCATTCATAAACTGAAGATGAATCAACGCACGTTTCCAACATTTGCCTTTAGACAACGATTTGCGCCACTAACTTAATACTCCGAACTTACTATTTAACACTTAAGTATGTTTTGAGCAATACAAAATTAATGACAATACTTTCAATTGCAATAATCTTGGACATCGGCCTTTATAACGTTAATAATTGGGCATAGGTTAGCGAGTATTTTTTTAAAGGCATCAACTAATTGGCTACAGTTTCACTGTTTATATATATAAGAATATGGGAGAAAGAAAACATTTTTTTTTAATTTGTAATTCATAAAGTAAATTAATCAATATATTTAAGATATTGTTGTTAATAAGCAGTGGTGTATTTACGATTTTGTTTCGGGGGGGCTTTGCTAACTTTCGGGGAGGGCTTTGACTGAAAATGTGAAAATTCTGCAAGATATTTCATATACTTTACTATAGTAAGTAAGATTACGGGGGGGCTTAAGCCCGGAAGCCCCCTAAATACGCCACTGTTAATAAGTAATATACTTTTCCTTAATTTTAGTGACATTGAAGTCAAGCCAGAACCACAGTATGACATGTACTTTTTTATGAACGAGTTTTAAAAATTGTTTAAAAAAAGTGAATTACCGTAAATGTAGATTCCTTCTTTACAAGTATTATATGATTTATTGGAAATAATCAGAATACAGAGTTGTCACTGCCTTTATATTATAAAGGGTTACAGGAGTATTGTTATTTAATGTTCTCATATTCACTGGGAACATAGTTTTTGAAGATTTATGGTTTGTCAAACGTTTTTTTTAATTGGATTTTTTGTGGTTTCCTCGTAACCCACATCATGTAGCTCCTTAACTGCATCATAACGTTAGGTTAACACTAGTAATTCTATGTTCCTACGAAATATCAAAGTCACCTGACCAACTACATCAAGGAAAGAAACTAGGTATGGAATAAGTGAATACTTGACTGTTGAAGTGAGTTGAGTCCTGAACTCCCTTGTCACTATATGGTTAGCGTACGCACCTTCGTAGAGGGAGGCCTGGGTTTGATTCTCGGTCGTAGCTCATATTGCTCGGACCCCACGTTAAGTTGCAGGTCCACTTCTAATATAACCTCAGCGCTCAACGGAACGTTAAACTCCAAATCTACCAATCAAGTAAACTGAGCCCATAATGTCCAGGCGATTGAAAGAAATTTCACATAGGAATAAGTAATAATTGAAAGTTACGTTAGGAAATCCCTTAAAATTTGTTTTTTTCTAAGAGTCCTTCAAAGTAGAACTGTCCCGGAAATTTTAAAGGAGAAAACATCCAAGTTGGAAACACTGTTTGAAGAAAAAAACTTGAATGAACGAATAAATGAATGGCTAAAGGTTTAATAGGTATTGTAGCAACAAAGCTTTATGCCCCGTCATGCAGAAAAATTGAGAGTGTGATAGAAATATTCAAGATGGGAAAACATCCAGAAAGTAAACTTGTATCCTTACAGGTTATGGTGAAATCTTCTGGCATTTTTTCAATAACAATTTTTCTCTAAAGGCTGGCAATTGTTTCTATTTCTTCATTGCACGAATACCTAGAAAAATTTCTACCACAAATTTTGTAGAAGAAGCACATTAGGATCATTCCTTTATCGATATAACTTTGTCCAGTATCTTTACGTTATAGGCATGCAGAGAACAAAGTGAACATGTTTCCTTCACTTTTATACCATACAATTTCATTGTTTTGTAAATCACACAATATTCATAGTTCTGGTATCTCACAATCAGATTCTGAATGCAGAATTCACAAATGTGTGATATTTGTATACACACACACACACACACACACACACACACACGAAAAAAAGAAGAAAAGAAAACTCGATGAAAACGAAATCTTATATTTTGAATAATGTTTATTATGGTTCATATTTTTTTATACTAAGCCAATTTTGGAGAAGATAAACTAGTTATTTGCATATAATGTTAAAAAAAGGAAACCTACTTGCATTATTTTCTCGAAACATACTATTATTTCTTTCTAGATAAAAAAAAATACTGGTAGAATTTCTGTTAAAAACTGAACTCATTCTCAGAGTTACTCTATTGGTGACTAAATTTTAAATATTTCAGTAAGGTTCTCACTCACATTTTGAACTATCTTATGATAATTTTTTCTTGTATAGGCTATTATTTTTTAAATTGCTTAATACAGTTCTGCCCTCCCCTGTAGTCTAGTACGGTGGTTCTCAACCTATTTTGATTAACGGCACACTTTAATAATCGTCCAGGCATCGTAAAACACTTGTTTGATATTTTTATTATAAATAATATAATATCTAATATATTATAAACAGGGCCCGGATCTTGTTGACAAGTCAACTTTTTACTGTTACGCATAGGACAAGGCGAGTTCAAATAAAAACGTTATCCGTCAACTCAAGGTTCTAAAAGTATATTTTTTAGGGTCAACTTTTGGTCACTTTTTGCTGTTTTGAAGTTTCAGGTTATTTTTTAATATTTTAAGGTAACTTTCAGGTCACTTATGGTCTTTTTAGTCTGTTTCTTCTACATAAGGAAATTTTAAAATGTTTACAAATCTGAAAAATACAAAATTATTTTATATTTTTTTCTGCTTTCTGACTATCGAGATGGAAAACTGCATTCCTAAAAAGCTAAAGAACACTAAGCTGTAGCTGGTTGACGAGGGGTGCGGGGTTGGTAGGTGGCTAAACAGATGATTTTGGGTTGTTAACCACAAAGGATGTGATCACGTGAATAACTAAAAATTAATTAGAAGACGTACAAAGATTTTAAACAGGGTTGTATCTATTGTGCTCGCGTATACAGTCTACACTTGCGAAATTCTATTCTTTAAGTGTGCTTCCTAGTTTCAACTCGGTAGTGAATCGACACTTTATGTATAATATCGTACAATGGACTGCAACTAACTGAAACAAAACTTTTGAAAATGAGTGACAAATAGTAATTAAAATCGAATAGATATTCAAAAAATGTCTATGTTTAACAAAATAAACTTTTTAAGAAAACGCAAATTTTAAGGTCAATTTTTGTGAATTTTAGGGTCATTTTACAGGAATTTTAGTGTCATTTTATAGGTCACTTTTTAGAAAATTTTAGGTCAACAAGATCCGGGCCCTGATTATAAATAATATAATAATATAATTTTAATAATATCTATTATAATAGTGAAACCAATTAGTTTTTATAATGACTCTATATAGCACTGAGTATTATTGCTACCGCTAGAGACGTTGACTGGTACAGTTTGTCTCGATTTTAACTTATTATTAAATTCTTCATGATTTTTAAATTGTAAAATTTCGCAACACACCTTAGGGGACTGTGTGATACATCAGTGTGTCGCGACACATCGGTTGAGAACCACTGGTCTAGTAAATAGCACGTGTGCGTTTGCTGCATGGGGTCCTGGGTTCGATTTCTGGTGGGAGAGCCTTGAAATTTGAATGTATTACATTGGTTCAGAGTTTCACCTTAAACTTTAGATCCACGTATCATGTAGCCTCGGTGCTTGAAAAGGGACGAGAAACTTCAACAAACAAATACAGTACAGTAGAATAATTATCCTTAGTAATTATGATAGCTTATATTTTCTGAACTATTCAAAGATAATAAGTTCACATTCTTGCAGAATGGAAGACAACATTTTAGTCATTAACTTTTACAACAACAGCCAATGTCCAATTGAAACAGACTATAGGAAACATATTAAAAGATGGTATAAGCTGCCTCTTCTTGGTTGTAGCAAAGGATCAATTCATTTGTCAAAGAATATTTTATTCTTCAACGAAAAGATTCATAAAGGTCCATCGTACAGTAAATAAATGAAGTCTTTAAGTTTAACGTCCCACAATTATATCTGTTAGGAGGGCCGTACTGGCCAGGCGGGAAACCGGGAAATTTCCCGGTGGGCCCTGGACGGTGAATTTGTTAGTGGGCCCTCCACCTCGTATCGTAAGTAGCGGTATATAAGAAAGAGGCACACGTCACGCATTACTCGCATACCGGAGTAAGGGAACGAAGGACGATAACACGTCGAGTACCGGGAATACAGTCAGCTAATCCCAATTTGCTAATATTGATGTATTAAGCTAAATTGAAATCTCAAATAATGCCATAACTTGAAATTAAATAATAATTTACATTTTAAAGCGGAAAACAAGAGGGCCCATGATAAAAGTGTTGGTGGGACCCTCTTGTTTTCCGTATAGAAAATATACAGGGCCAGATTAAGACCACTGAGAACCCTGAAGTGGGAAATACAAGAGGGCCCCACCAACACTTTTATCATGGGTCCTCTCACATCATGTTCAAAAGGGATCATGAATTATATAAGAGTGACTCATGTCACGTTTTTTTAAACTTTTATGGCGAAAATGTTTTCAGTAATTTTTAAAATTTTTGGGCCCCTTTGGTCGATGTCAATCAGAGCCGTAGCCAGAGATTTCGGCGCCCGGGAAGAAGTAGAATTCGGTGCTCCCCTCCCCTACACTCATCTCACCAAGCTTTTTTTAAAATACATATAAAAGAAGCAGCTTTTGTCTTTATGCTACAATAAATTTTTATCAAGCTGCTTGGACAGACTATTGCAACAGCCAAAAACGATCATTAGTATTCTTTTACAAATAAGAGTATTTTTAAAGAGGTTTATATTAGTTTTGTTAAACTCGATAAAACTACCTTTTGTTGTATATAAATCCAATTGGAGAACAGTTATAAAAATTTACAGCGTTTCACACTACCAATAATAAATGAAATTTCAATGCATTAGAAACTGTGTGCCTTTAAAATGTTCGAAATTAATTTCCAGTAATAATTGTAAACTTTTCAAATTGTATTCTGTACTTAGGTTTATATATATATATATATATATATATATATATATATATATATATATATATATATATATATATATATATATAATGTGTGTATATGATTATATATGTAGATAGATAAAACTATCACACAACTTGATACGTATGCACAAAAAATATCCTGGCGATACAAGTATGATAGCTGATGGTGAAATCATCCCAATAAATTCCTTCAAATTGCAAGCATTTCATGTCAATGGAACGAAAAACAATCACTGATAGTGATCAGCCTTTGAAAAAGAATTGATTTAATAGAGAGCCAATGCTTTTTCGGGACGACGCGTCGTTTGTTCATTTCCAACACTTTCTTTTTTCTTGCTCGTTCGGTGCCCTCTTGCTATCAGCGCCCGGGACCACGGCCTCGCTCATCCACCCCCCTACCTACGAATCTACTTTAATACAGAACAATGGAAAAGTGTAACATTTGTATAAAGTATAAATTACTTCTGATGCTTCATATATGTATTTGTATATGCACCAGAGGCGCCTATGAAAGGTTTATGGCACAAGTGTGACATTGTTACTTTAGGGGGAGATATGAAGTAATCAAGCATGTGCAGATGATTGTACAGTTGCAAGAGAAGAATTAAGGATTGGGCACTACGTCAGATTAGTCAGTGTCAGGGGAGAAATTACTGCCTTGAAAAAAGTTTTAAACCTGCATTTTAAGACTTTTCAGCATACTTGATCTGTGTGTTACTACCGGACTCCTTTTATTGTCGGAGAGGGGGCAGTACGTACATGTGAGTGGGCCCCCTAGAAAGTACTTTCCCGGTGGGCCTCTGGGTTGCAGTACGGTCCTGCCTGTTAGGCTAAGGGAGACAGGTGATTAACTCAAGTGAATGATGAAGTAATCATTGGTGGAATGCGAAAATAGGAGGAAACGGACACGATGTTGTCCACCACAAACTTACTTGACCGGAGATCGTACCAGGGACCTCACCCACGAGTGGTAAGAGCTTTATCACTGAACGACCGGATCCCCACACACAATAAATAAATAAATAAATAATGCTGCATATCACTGAAAACTGATATTCAAAGAGGCCAAGAATTCGAAGTCAAAGAAAATTTAGAGATGGGAAACCATTTATGCTGGCAACTAAACAAGATTATTTTTCTTGATCTTTAAAAGAACAAAAGGCTCAGTGGTAGAACTCTCAGATCTGGTTTGAGGCCATGTAAGTTTGTGCACTGAAGAAAAGACTGTTGTTGCATTTTTCCGGACTTTTTTTTTCTGATATTCTCATTTCACCAATTCTTTCGTTATAATTTAATTTCACTAATAATCTCGTTTTCTTTAGCCTATAAAGTATAACCATGGGACATAAAATCGGAAGATTTCTTTTCATTTTTTTTCTTTCTGAAAATAGAACATCAATTGATTGAATTAATAAAAGGAAGTAAAGCCTTTTCTTTTCTTTCTTTTTTTTTTTAAGTAAATGTTTCGGAGTAAATGAATAGAATTCGAAAGAAAAAAGTTCGTCTCGAACTGCACGTAAAGCATTTGCCTCTGCTGACAACGTTTGCTCAAGTGATGACATGAATATCCACAGAAAATGTCTCAGAAGGGAAGCAAATGTTTTTAAAATATGAGGCATGGTGCTCAGCAGATACGCAGTTCTTGAAAAAGGACCAAGAAGTAAATTACGTTTGTTAAGATGTCATTATATATATAAAATTTGAAGAAATAGAGGCAAAGAGTTTTATTGATTTATTTCCAGTCTGCTTTGTATGTGTTAATTTTCTCCATTTCTCTTTTGTGTTTGGATGTACCGGTAATTTTAGATAGAAATTGTGCTGATTAGTGATCATCAATGTTATTCAACATTTTCCTTCCATTTTCCATCAGAGAGCTGTGATTTTACTGGTCTGTTTTCATAATTCTATAAATATGTTAGTGAAAATTAAAAAACAATATTCAATGTCACTTCGTGTGTCTGCTTATTTGTTGTCTGGTTGAGTACAGTTTGACTACTACAATATTAGGCAGATATACACACAGCTATGAATTCTGCAAATGAGGCAACTGATTAGTACGGTAAATTAACTGGTGCCACCCATTACGGATTGAAACGTTTGCTTCAATTACACGAAGCAAGAGCATGAAATAAATGATAAGAGGTTATTCATACAAATCAGAGCAAATGCTTACCTTTGATAACGATCAGACGCTTTTACTTCATGTTTACGCTTCAAAGCATTTGCTTGTTTCTCTCATTATGAGTTCTGATAATTTTGACCAGAGCGAATAATGTAGAGAAAGAAAATCTACTGTAAGAATCAGTGGCGTACGCAAAGTGTGAACTATCTGGTTTTAAGCCTCTTTCTACAAGATATTTTTAAAATTCCATATTATAATATGAATACAAACACCACGCTTGCCGTCCCCGCTGATGTACTCATGAGCTCGCACGTTTTTGATGCGCGTGGTCCCGGGTTCTATTCCCGACGGGACTGCATTGAACGTATTACAGTGGTTTAGATTCCACCTTAAACTGTAAGTCCACGTCTCATATAGCCTCAGTGCTAAAGAAGGGACGCAAATCTTCAATAAATAACAAAACACTAGGCATGTTCTGAAGCGACATGACATACTTCGGTGCTTGACTCCTTGATAAAATTCTGTGTACACCACAGCAGGCCAGTATCCACGGGGGGTTAGGGGCCCCCCTAAAATTTGACTGGCCTCCTAAAAGTTTCACGGTAGGCTTGCAAATGAACTATAATATGGTGATGAAGTATAATATGATTGGGTCGGCCCCCCTAACTTCTACCGGCCCCCCCCCCTAAATTTTTGGGCTGGCTACGGGCCTGCACCACAGGCCAGAATTCAGTGACGTGACTTGAGAATTGGCAGATTTACAAACTATTGGCTCGACTATAATATGGAGAAACGTTGTCCTTGATACAAAGGAAGAAAAAAAATAGAAATAGAAAGAACTCCGAAATATAGAGGAAACCTCTTGGAGCTAATAAATCTGTGTCATTGTTAAAAACAGAGGCTTCATTTAGGAGAGTAGGGGGCAACTGAGTTCCAGATACATATTTTAATCAATGAAATAAAAAGGAATGAAATCTTCCTGTTTTACGTCTCAGATTTATGTCCTGCAGGCTAAATGATAATGATTTGTTGAATTTGAGTTTAGCAACCCTTTCAGCACCGAGGCTATATGGGACGTGGACCTACAGCTTAACGTGGGACCTGAACTACATGAGCCCTGACTGGGAATCGAACTCAGGTCTTTTGCACAGAAGGTGCGTACACTAATCATGTAGCTACGAGGCTGCTCGCTGTAGGCTAAAGGAGAGGGATGATTAATTAAACAACTCGTTGAATGACAATGCTAAGGGAAACATAGGAGCCCAGGAAACCGTCGGACTCGATGTTATCTAGCAAAAAACGCACATAGTCGAGGATTGAACCACGGTTCCCTTGCATCCGAGGTGAGAGGTTGAGTGATCTACTACCGAGCCAATGTGCACCCTATTTTTAATGATATAGTAAATATACTAATGAAAATCGTGGAGAATTTGGCCCCTGCCCCCAGTGTGCGAATTGAAAAGTTTTCCCAGGGGGGGATGAATTTCACCCATATACGCACCCAGTCCTCCCACACACACACACACACACACACACACACACATATATATATATATATATATATATATATATATATATATATATATATATATATATATATATATATATATATATATATATATATATATATATATAATATACACTAACAAGTACAAAACAGTTGAAATGTGAGATCTTTCATAAATTTTCACTCAAGTAATGTTTAGGTTAGCTACGCAAAGTAAGAATTGTTCCCTTTTTCTATCTTATCTTTATGTCCATTTAAAAATACTCCAGAGGGGGAAAAAGTTATCCCTGCCAGGGATAAAATTTTTCTTCTCCAGGGTGGGAAAGATTTTTGTCAGGGGGGGAAATCCCTGGCATCCCCCCGCCAATTCGCACCCTGCCTGCCCCTTCCTAAAGCAAAACCGTAAATATCGCTTCTGGTTGATAACAGTCTTTAAATAAGTTATCTGCACGCTAATTATCTATGTATTTCTAATATATAAGAGTATTTATTTCACCAAAAAAAAAAAAAGATTATTGCCAAGTGTTAACGCGTTTTCGTATTACCATATGATATTCTCTATCAGAACTTATCTGAATACTATTGTGTAATTTAAAGAAATCTTATAGTTGACTTTCTGCAAAAAAGTCCTGCTGCCGGCGGTGATTCAATTCTGGGGAAGTCGAAGCAAGCAAAGCTCACTGAAGGAGCGGTTACTATTCTTTCAGCGTGGACGTCGTCTGGAATGGGGTCACCCATACTTCCTGGTAATTGAGAAGGTATGGGAAGGTCAAGGGCACAGGCAAGCAGCACCAACCAACAAGAAAAACCTTGATGGGCTTTTTTGCTCGCTCGCCACGGCGACGAAAGTGGCAAGGTGTGGTGGTAGTATATATGTATAGTGTGGCAACTATCACCAGGAGGCACATATACATAACATTCATCCATCCGTTAATACATACAAAGAGAGAGAGAGAGAGAGGCAGGGGGACGACAAATGCCACGTGAAATCATGTGACAATTCTGCTTTTGGTAAAGGCCCGTTGTGTCATCCTTTCTGTGTGTGCTGGATGGAGTCTCAACTTAACTGAACCCAACCCAACCCACCTGAAAGCCAAGTAATGCGAATAGCACAAGCATTTTATGTTTTGAACTTCCTGGTTCCACAAAAGGCTTCTGAAAGAAGAAGAAGAAGAAGAAGAAAGTAAGGATGTTCTGTGCGAAGAATGTTGAAGACGACATAGGCTGCCTCACTCAGTCAGTGACATGCGGAAGTCCAGACTCACGTGTAATGTCAGTCTGGATTCAATAGGCCGTTATCATTGGCGTTTTTCTAAGAGATAAGCAAAGCCTATTTTTCATACTATTTCTGAAGCAAATAATGATATGTATTTTACGTGACCAATTTATTACTAATGAGACAAAACAATTAGGGTATTGTATTTCCGGCAGACTCGATAATAGAAGTGTCCTACTGAAATATACTTTGATGAATCCTATACTCTTAAAAAATGATTTTTTTTTCGATTTCTTATTAATAATATAATATCTTTAGAGGGATTTTTACTTTCGTATTTAATAAAACTTTTATGAACCAATAAGAATCAATCTTGCTGCAATTCCCGCCAATTCCGGTATGATACTTCAATTGACGATCCAATTAACAATTCAAAATTTTCTTTAAGTGCACTCACCGGATAAAAAGCTCGAAGCAAAAGAGTCTCCACCATCCTGCGACCGCACCCCTGTTAGTAAAACTATACCACACACAACACTCAGTGCCCTCATGATAAAGAGGGGCCCTGAAAAACAACGTCACTCACACTATTCGCTGACACCACACAGGCCAAAAAAACAAGTAAAAAAAATTAAAACGGAAAAAAAGCTTGTTAAGCAGCACCGTCCGTGAACCTCTCACCAGCAACACTGCTTCGGCCTACCACTTAGAACACAAACAGCGGTTCATTCAGTGACGTCACGAGACCGGACCGTAACGAATCTTCTTCCCTTTTGCCATATCAATGAACTTCTTCCAAGGAGGTACGATGTTGTTATGGATGGAATAGTGTCTTTTCTTTCTCTCTATGGGATTCTGCTGTTTTGTGGTCTGTTCTGGTATGTCTCAGAAAGATATGCTTTCTTTCCGCCCTCCCCTCCCCTTTGTTGTGGCTTCTCACACAGCGCATTGTAATAACCTGGCAACAATAGGAAGATCATACCTATTGTTACGCGTGGCTATGTTAAGTGTGGCGCTGCAAAGAGGAAGAAGGTTGGTTGTCAAATGGGATCTCCACTGACTTCGTTCATTTTTTCCCATTCTGTTCTATAGCGGTGCATTCCTTCTTACAATCCATCCGAAAAACAACTCTACGTCCTCTCAAGGACATTCGTTGAGCTATTAATAAAATATTCTTTGATTCATTTAAAGTGACGGATTTAAAATTGTACCAAGTAATTCAATTGCCAAAACAAGCCCTCTCAACTGGATGGTTCTGTTTCAAGTCAATTTACTCCGGATTATTTACCTTTCTATATACTGTATTATCCTTCTATTTTCTTTTGGCCTTCCTAAACGTATCTTTCTAGGCCACTAGGCTTCCCAACTAGGACTCTATTTCCCACACGAATGATGTACTCCTTAAACGTTTTCACTTTACTATTCGTGCCCATTCCCCTGAAGAGCTTCGGCGCAACCCCGAAATGTATCATTCTTCTCCCCCAATCATTCTTCCCCCAATTTATCATGTTTCCCCCAAATTTACCTTCTTTCAGTATATTTACCTTCCGGACCCCAAATCAAACATTTTATTCCACAAACGTACTTTTCTCCCTCCTTTAAATTTACCATTCTCTTGTTTGTACCATCTTGAATGAAAAATTGTCTCCCCCCCCTTCAAAATAGTGTTATGTGTACAACCTGCGCCCTAAAAATTTGCCTGTGGGCACTTCTGATGTGTACGATATTTGAATATGGTTCAAAACAGAAAGTTCTATTCTGATTAGGATTATACTGGTATATGAGAAATTCCAGAATATTTTGCTTCGAATGCTGAATTTACCATTGAAATTGAATTAATGATTGTTGACATGAAGGAGCAATGTGTTTCAGGCGATAGGTATTTGCACTGTAATATCATACCGGTATAAGTGTTGTCATGGGTAATCTGTGACTTGGTGATAGAGATGTGTATACGCAAAAGCTTTATAGTAAAAGTAAAAGCTAACGTATGGTGACGTTTATTTCCAGGAACCATTGAAGACAGGAACACTTTCCCAGCGATCTCTCATTTCATTAAACCTGCAAATTTACAACCAAATAAGTTATTTTCAGTGCTTGTTTAAATGATTGTCTCGCATAACCAGTTATCTTCCTTCTCGGTATTGATTGAAACCATGCTTTTTATTAAGAAACACCTACTCACACTAAAATGATGATGCCATTCGTGAAAGTCAGAATCGTTCAATGACTTGCTTTGTAATTTTAGTTCTTTTTTTCTTTCTTTCTTAAAATGTAATGTCTCGCACTTATACTTTGAGGCTAACGGAGACGGTGAACGAAATGGTGGAATACAGAAAGTGGGAGAACCACTACAAAACCCACTTGACGAGAGCAGGGATCGAATCAAGGACCCCACCGTTTTACCACCGAACCATCATGACTTTTTCTGTTAGATAAAATTGATGATTTTTTTAAAGTTGCATTTGCCAATTTTCTTAAGCATTTAATGATAATTGAATATTAAAAATATAAAATGTATTATTATTATTATTATTATTATTATTTTAGACTAGAACCTTACTGTTATGCTCTGTAGTCTGAAACTGACAGATGATAAGTGAAAGTGGATGCTTATGAAATAATAAGTAGATGGAGAATATGAGAGAAAATAAAAAAAAATCCAAACAACCTATGGGATTGAACCAGAGACTGTTACCAGAAGTAAGCTTTGTATGGCTGAACCAAAGTATTAGATATACTCCTTTCGTATTGGTTAATTCCAAAAATTTCTGACCTAACGCTGAAATGTGAAGCCATTGATAGTTATGTAACTAGGGGGGCAAACGGGGCTTGTGCCACCAGTGCCGGATTGGGAGGGGGCAAAATTGGGCAAATATTTGGAGAGCACTTTGGTTTGATTGTTCAGGGGGGGCGCTAAGGCGAGTTCTTGCCCCGGACGATAACTAGTGTAGTTGCGTCGCTGTTGACCATTGACAATAAGCCGCTCATGACATGACATATAGTGTCAGCTCTAGAAGAAATAATACAGTCTACTTTCTAGCTGCGTGTGAACTAGAGTATTGTCATGCAGTGAACAAGCTTAATGCACTGTAACTAATTCAAATGACTCCCTCCAAGGAATTGGCCTAGTTAGACGATTGAAACTGATTCTTCGATAGATGACACTATATGCAATGAACGGGTTGTTACCGGTGATGTCAGACGGGAAACATTCGGTAATACTAACGTATCTATAAGATTTTAACTGTAGAAATATATTTAATTAAATCATCTTCAGTATTTTGGGTATATTAATCGATTAACCCATTCTTTGCTTTTTCCTTCATAGTAGCTAGATGTGTTGCTTTATTCCGTGCAACTTACAATTTGAGACAAGCGAAATCAAATCTCTAGTCTTATGTCCAGGACTTTTTCTGTGGCAACATGTCACACAAATGGATAATGCCATATATATATATATATATATATATATATATATATATATATATATATATATATATATATATATATATATATATATTTAAAAAAAAACATGAACAACTAGGAATGCGCACGAGACAAAATTTGTGGCTCTCTCGTCTCGAAAATGAACTATAAAAGTGATGTCTCGACTCGAAAAATGTATATTTCTCTATTGGAAGAGCCATGTCTCGACTCGAATTTTGTCAGGAAAATACTGTCTCGACTCGTCTCGTGCGCATCTCTATGAACTACGACTCTCAAGTTGAGGAGAACTCCATTTTATTGGCACATGAAACAGTTATCTGAATAAACAGAGTTGTTTGTAAGCTCAACCAGTACATCTTATAACATTTCTAGATAGCCTCAAACTTATCACTGACAACAAAATGAAAATGAATATAAAAATGTACGGAACGACACCTTCATTCTCTAATAATTTTCCTTGGCAAACTGAAAATAGCCATCACCTTGTATAACTTATCCATGAGGAAAGTATATAGAATATTTAGAAATAGCCCAATCGACAGCTCAATCGCTACCCTTTATTGTTTGTGTTCTAATGCAATAAAAATTGAAAAAGAAAATCGCTCATTTGAACCATTTCTGGTTTTAATAGACGGTTTACGGAAACTTATTTGTAAGCTGAATTGGTTAAAAAAAAAAAAAAAAAAAAAAACAGCATCTCAATATCTTACCGTTCTTGTTCTAAGGAAATCAGTATTGAAACCTGAAATAGTAAATTTTAACAACTTCCAATTTTGGTAGAATGCAGCAGGTTGTGATAACATATTCTCTGGAACCGGTAACATATCGGTTGCAGAAAACTGCTAGTTCCTATCTATTACCATTATTTTTCTATGGAGATAAATGTTGATACCGGAAATGGTTACTTCGAACCACTTCCGGTTTGAAATAGATTTAGTGGAAAAGATGAAATCTATTCTTGTGAAATTGAAAAGATTGGAAAACACTTCATCTCGATATTTCTTTCCATTTTTTGTGCTATGGGCGCTATGGAAATCAATATTGAAGCTGGAAGTAATAGTAAATTTGATATACTTCCGTTTTGGTAGAGTGTTGTAGATAGTCATGCTATGTCATCTTGAGGAACCGCTTCGCGCTATCTTTTACAGTTTCTGTTTTATAGCGGTAAAGGTTGAAAGCAGAAATGGCTACTTTCAACAACTTTCAGTTTGAATAGCAGGTTAAGAGAGAAGATGAAACCTATTTCTGGGACACTGAATCGATTTTAAAAAAATCTCTCGATATCTCTTACCGTTCTTGTTCTATGGAAATCAATATTGAAACCGGAAATAGTGGTAAATT
Organism: Thermobia domestica; assembly: GCF_964235325.1. Taxonomy (NCBI): domain Eukaryota; kingdom Metazoa; phylum Arthropoda; class Insecta; order Zygentoma; family Lepismatidae; genus Thermobia; species Thermobia domestica. The sequence continues at coordinate 93,554,835 of NC_137466.1, forward strand.
TCAACTACTTCCGGTCTCGGTAGAGTGATTCGGGTTGTGACTATATGTTCTCTTGAGACCCTGCGTCGATTGTAGAAAACTGCTTGTCGCTGTATATTACCATTTTTGTTCTATGAAGATAAATGTTGATAAAGAAAATGGTTAAATTGAACCACTTCCGTTAGAATATAGGGTTGGCGGAGGAGACAGACCTGTTTTTGTGAAGCTGAATTGATTGCTAAAAATTGCATCTGAACATCTCTTTCCATTTTTGCTCTACGAAAATCAGTATTGAAACTGGAAGTGATAGTAAATTTGAACCACTTCCGGTTTTGATAAAGTGTTGTAGACAATCATGATATGTTGTCTTGAGACACTGAAACATTTACAAAAAAACCGATTCGCGATACCTGTTACCGTTTCTGTTCTATACCTGTCGACAGACAGACGGACAAAGCTGTTCTTTAAGACTTCAGAATTATGCATAGCGTAGTTTGAAAGTCTAAAAACAGAATAGGCCAGAGCTCCATAATTACTCACTTCTTGCCCTACTCATATTAAAAACAATTTTTGTATCCAATACCCGCTTTATTAATATCTCCTGACTACTTACAAGGCAGGGCACCCCAGTGTAACACACCGATTGTGATAAGACTGCACAGATATAGAGAACATCGAAAAAGAAGAGAAGCGTATTTTTTTATATCGGCCAACAAGCACATTGAAAGGGTCAAATAGAAGTATAAAAATGGGGTCAAAATTAGATTCTGTACAATATAGCGAGAACGAGAAGAGATATCGAAAAAGATTAAATGTACGAAATACTGCCCATAGTCAACGCAAAGCGATGATGTAGAACACACGAATGCGATGAAAGCAGAACATCCGGAAATGGACCAATCATGTTTACAACATTGTTACAATGTGTTACGGAAATGAGCGAAAAGTGTGATAAGGAGCAAGAAGAAACAGAAAAAGAAAAACAGAAAATACGTGTTTTTGCTTTGGGTGAATACACCGCCCGTACGCAAAAGAAACTCAAATTCATCTCAATGCACGAAGATGGGAGAACACGCAGGAAGGACGCAAACGCCGTTTCTGTAGACAGCCAGCGAGACAGCACTGCACAGTAGGTGCATATATCGCGTAATGAGAACAAAAAAGAATGAAAATGAAATGAAATCTGAGTTTTACGTCCCACGGTTATGCCGGTTAGGCTAAAGGAGACGGTGATTATGAGAGATGAGTGAAAAATGGTGGAATGAAGAAAGTGGGAGGAAACAGGAGAACCCCGAGAAAACCCACGAGCACGGTGTTTGTCCACCACAAAGTTCACTTGGCGGGGGCTGGGATCGAACCCGGGACCCCAAAACAAAAAAGAATAGCACAGTAGAATGTAATAGCAGGTGGTCCGTATACGTAAGGTAAACAGAAGCAGTAATATCAGTACCACGCATGAGTATCAACATTGCATCATTACGAAAATACGCGTACAACATAACAATAATACTAACATTTTTGTTTTTGTGTTACTACTGCCTACACACATCGTTTCAAACATCCATCTCATCGTTGTTTACATTATGCGATATATGCAACCCACTGTGCATTACTGTCTCGCTGGCTGCCTATAGAAACGGCATTTGCATCCTTCCTGTGTATTCTCCCATCTTCGTGCATTGAAATGAATCTGCATCTCTTTCGCATACAGGCGACGTATGCACCCAAAGCAAAAGCACGTGTTTTCTGTTTTCGTTTCTTCTTTCTTCCTGCTCCTTACCACCCTTTTCACTCATTTTCCTAGGACATTGTGGCAATGTTGTATACGTGATTGGTCAATTTCCGGGTGTTCTGCTTTCTTCGCATTCGTGTGTTCTACCGCATTGCCTTGCGTTGACTATGGGTAGTATTTCGTACATTTAACCTTTTCCGATACCTCTTCGCGTTCTCGCTATATTCCATATAATCTCATTTCGACTCCATTTTTATGCCCCTATTTGACCCTTTCAATGCGCTTGTTGGTCGATATAAAAAAAAATACATGTCTCTTATTTTTCGATGTATGTGCAATCTTATCACAATCGGGGTGTTATATCGGGGTACCCTGTCTTGTTAGTACTTTATAAATGTTTGTAGTATACTGACTGTGTCCCAAAAATTGTTACAGAAAAAGGATGATCAAGAATAAAAATATAGTACATTTTTAAATATATGTTTTATAATGTGTAATTTAATTACAGGAAACATAAAATTTCTGCACATTGTATATAAATATATTTTTTTAAATTAAAAAATATGTAAACCTGGTTCTTAAATAAATGATTTAAACTTGTTTTACTGTTCATTAGTAAATGATGATATAAAATGTGAAAAAGTCAGGCCTAAAAGAGGCAAAACTTACAGTTTTTAATGATTAAAAAACTTCAATGAATGACTGCTGTTCCTTGACAAAGTAGCATTTTTATAAACGCATTACAGTCGGGTAGATCGTTGAAGGGAAACATATCTAATTTTATTTCGTAGTTTCTAGAAATACTACTGTTAAATTTCTTATTTCATTTTCTTTGTTTTTTAAAATTATATTTTTTTAAATTCTTTTTTTTTTCAAAACTTCAATTGATAGTTTTATACAGGGTGTTTTAAAACAACACCGACAACGTTTGGGAGGTGATTCCTGACACCAAGATAAGACGAAAAGTATAGACCAACCTGGGTGCAGAAATGCTTCCTTTCGGAGTTATAGGCTGCTGAAAACATGAAAAACTGAACTTTAAAGGTCCATAGCTCCAAACCCATGGGACCTATCATAGTCGGGTCAAGACTTCACTTAGGAACTAATATGTATGGTATCCAAAATCAATGTTTCAGAATCCAGCAGTACTAACACAACAATTTTTATAGAGGGAGTTTGGCTACGGTCATATAAGATGAAGTACTCAAGAACCTCTATAAAAAGTGTTGCGAAAGTACCGCAGGGTTCTCAAACATGGATGTTTGAATTGAGAACATACTAATTCCTAAATAAAATCTTGACCCGGCTACAGTAGGTCCCATACTTTTGGAGCTATGGACCTTTAAAGTTCATTTTTTCATGTTTTCATCAGCCCGTAACTCCGAAAGGAAGCATTTATACACCCAGGTTGGTTTATACTTTTCGTCTTATCTTGGTGTCAGGAATCACCTCCCAAACAGTGTCGGTGATGTTTTGAAACACCCTATATATTCAGGGGCGGAGATAGGTCCCAAAGTTCCAATTACCTATATTATTAAACAATGTTATTAATAATAATTTTTATCATTGTAAATTCAGTATAAGAAATAATGAAAATAATAAGTGATGAAAAAGAATGGTTCATGAATCCTTTCTTTCTATTTTATCCTTATTCTTGATATAACAGATCTTGACTAAATTTGGCACGGTGGTAGAACTCGACAAGCTTAGTACGTGTATGAAATGCAGACACTTGTCAATTAAATGGTAACACCTGAAAAAGTGTAACTTATGAGATTAATATAGAGTAGGACTAACTTATACCTTCAGAATAGCTATGACGTCCGTGGAATGGAGTCATAGAAGCCGTGATTGGTACCAAGTGAAATGTTACACCATTCCGCGTGCAGCGCATTACTCAGTTCCGTGAGAGAAAATGGAGGCGGAAATCCGCGCCAGATTCATGTCTCCAAAACGTATTGCACATGCTCAATTATGTTCAAGTCCAGGGATTGGGCGGGCCACTAGAGAAGTTCAGCTTCATCCCCATGTTCCTCCAACCATTCTCTAATAGCTACAGCTATGCGAGTGGGCGCATTCTCATCTTGGAATATGACATCATTGCTCCAGAACAACGTCTGGACTGTAAGATGTATTACGGGCCCCTAAAATGGTAATATAACCACGGACGCGTCCGGTAAACATCAACACAGGACCTACTGAAAACCACAATACTGCGTCCACACTATCATAGAATAGCTACCATGTTTGACGCTTCTTTGAGCGTCCACCCCAGATAATAACGGTCCGTGGTTTGAATAAGATGATCCTTGACTCATCCGATCAGTCATCAGCGGTTCAAGTTGGATATTAGCAGCACCATTGACATCGTGCTAAATCATTATGATCCCTTATCAGCGGTTTTCCCTATGATCCTGCATGTCCATTCATGTAACTTGTTGCAGATTGTGATTATCGACACATGGTGTGTGAGGTGCTGCTTGTCCTCAGTCACTTGCACCCCAATCGGATGACGGTTCTAACTGATAATCAGCTTTAGTGCTCGGTGGGAGCTGTCACTCAACGTTTCCTTCTAACAACTTTTCTTCTTGTACGATGTGGTTTTACGGTAAGAATTAGGTCGTCATCACCTTGGAGACTCTACCTTGCGACACACTCAACACACTTCCTATCGTCACGCTCGCACCACATAAAGGTAGGTTTCCATTTTACATGAATCTTGTAGCTGTCATAAAAAAAATCTTGCAACCCGATTTTTCTATTTACTCTTTACACATTACAACTTTTTTGAAAGCAAGAAAGATATCTCCATTCATGCAGCACTGCACTCTAGTGGACAAATAGTGAACCTCCTCATTAAAAACGTGTAATTTGACGCGCTTTCCCCCTTTGTTCAAAAGATTCCGTTGTTTCGGAACCGGCGAAAGTGGTTTTCTCTTTATGTCAGTGGGAGGGCGATACCAGGTAGCAAGCAAGACGTCCCAAAAAGTTGCACATGTCTTAACTTCTTGCTAGATGGAAAAGTTGTTGTATGTCCCTTTCAAGACTATGTTTACATGGAGAAACATTATAGGGTTTCGAGATTTTTTTATGACAGCTACAAGATTCATGTAACGTGACGACCACGCTTAACAGACAATTTTCCTTGTTTGGAAACAAGAGAGGTCGCTCATTTTACACTATCACCTTCTGCTCAGTTCGCTGCACACTTGCATTGCACTGTTTTTTAACGTAGTACGAAGTTTGCCCGAACACACCAACACAACAGTCTGAAGCTATGTTTACCACCTAAACATTACCAATTAGGATATCTGACGTTTCCATGTGTGTATGTGCGGTGTTATGTGTCTACCCAATTTTTCATGCACATTTTACCACTGGTGATGAGTATCGAGATATGCAGGGACGGAATATGCCCAAATGCTCAGCAAGTAAGCTATGAAGAGAAAGAAAAGAGAATTCTAGAAGAATTTGAACCACGAACTTCGCAGCATCCCAATAAGAGAATGAGTAAGTGTGGATGGTGACTTGAATGGGCATCTCTGCAGAAGCAGGGAAGGGTTTGAGAGAATACATGATGACTGGTACGTGAGAAAAGGGATTGTGGATGGAGAAATGTGATATTCTTTGTGACGGCATTCGTCTTGTCGATTTGCAATACCAGGATGTATTTACAGAACAGGGAAAAGCACCTTTTGACTTGCGTTGCACTAGTGTGCACAGCGCATTATTTTCCACTATACTTACCATTTGATTGATTTCATTTTAAGTTTAACGTCCTTTCCAGCAGCGAGGCTATATGAGACGGGACCTACTGAACGTGGAATCCTAACCACATGAGCTCCCCCTGGAGAGAAAGAAGGAAGCATTTTTGTCACCTCGGAAACGTTTCATTAAATCATTAATTGGAGCGTTGCGCTACACGAATCACAGATAGGAATAGGGTATACTAAAAAAAAGATGAAAAGACAAAAGTTGAAGATATTTTAGATAGAAAAGAAGATTGACAAAATTTTGAGAAAGAAAAGCGAAAGAAGACAGATTCTGACAAGCAAAGAAAAAAGGAGTAATTTCCATCTAATATAACAATGAAGATGAATTAATCTTCTCTTTCGGGAATAAAGGGAAAATGAGGAAGACCTCGATAGTGCCTAGACAATACCTAAATGTTTAATTCGGTTTGAGCGCAAGTCATTGAGAGATCAAGAATTTGACGAACTGTTCCACAATTAAATATTACATGTCAGTCCAAGTCTTCAGAAGTATTAATATCATTGCTCAAAGTTGTCACTTTCTCCCCTTGTTAAAATGTTTACAACGTAATGGAATTATGAAGATGAAATGCGCTTATATTAGCATGAATTACTAATATACAGGTATTTGTCTGTATTTCTATTCAATAGCCTTACATTATATACAACAACTAAAAAGCATTTAAAAGAATATATGTATACACACACACACACACACACACACACACACATATATATATATATATATATATATATATATATATATATATATATATATATATATATATATATATATATATGAATATCTTAGATCACAAATATTCGTCTTGTAGGGATACTCATTGTAAGTAGTACAGGAAATTGCCTAAAAGAATAGTCTTATAAATAGAAACAGTTGACACCGTTAGCAGTATACTCTGGCTATCCTCTGCATTCTTCACAGAATATACTATTAAACTGGTCAACATTTTTTTTTCCTGGATACACATATTATAAAATATCCGAAAATGACAACACTCTACTCGATTGAAAATTTGTACTTTGGGACACTTAAGTACCGTCTCTTCAAATCACAGAAGGTCACTTCAGTTTATGGTAACGAATCCCATCTCTAGGAAGCAAAACGCGTGAACGCACTCGAAAAGTTATTACGAGTATTTAGAAAGTGTTGTGCGTTCCATTGCAGAGAGGACGGCTGTATGCATGTATTTATGTAGCCCTATGTAAATGCCCATATGGCTTGAAAAACAACTGCGTTTTGGAAGACTACATTTGTTCCCTCTCAGACATTGGTTACATTTACTATAGTCAAATGAGTAAATAGACTAAACGTTTCTGTGTGTCAAAGAAAGCAATCGACGCTGTGTTGAATCAGCAAAACGGGTATCCCTGCCGGTGCTGGGTCTTCCAATGTTGGGCATGTAAATATCAGATTCCCGGATGTACTCCGATATGTTGCAGGGTAGCGCGGTGGCTCAGTGGTAGAGCGTTCACCTCCGGTGCTTGGGGACCCGGGTTCGATCCCAGCTCGCGCCGTGTGGACCTTGTGGTGGACAAACACCGTGCTCGTGGGTTTTCTCGGGGTTCTCCCGTTTCCCCCCACTTTCTTCATTACACCATTTCACTCATCTCTCATCATCACGTCTCCTTTAGCCTAACCGGCATAACCGTGGGACGTAAAACTTAAAGATTTCATTTCATTTTTCTGATATGTTGCAAAATTCCATCCCTTGGTGCGACTTCAGAACACACTATCGCAAAGAAAATAACAAGACCAGTACAACATTCTACAACACCCGCAAACAAAATTGAGCAAAATTAACGTACAGTATGTTTATGGAACATAAGACTAGAGTTCATATGTCCCGTTCCTCACATATCATGGAGAGAAAGACGGACAGTTGAAAGTTATAGGAACGCCATCTTGTAGGGGACAGGTGGAAAAGTTCGTTCTATCTCTGAACGAGGTAAAGGTGTATCTGTCGGAATGTGACAAAAAAAGGGCTATCATCTATCGTCTCCGTGATTCCAAAGGTGCTAATCATACCGATTAAACTACACCAAGGTAGGTACTTCGAAATTTAAGTTTCAAACTTTAGTATAGACATTTTTTTCTTTAAGAAAAAAAAAAAAAGAAATGAGAAAAAGGGAGTGTTAATTACTTTTGCCCACAATAGCAACAAATATATTTTTCGAGACGAGACAACAGTTTTGCGGCATTTTTTAAAGACGAGACACACTATAATCCGAATACCTACGAGAGTCAGTTATGAATTTGACCATTTTATGAGATAAGTATATAAATAAATGTCTGTCTTTAAAACTTAGATACGGTTATAGCTAGTCAGACCACTACATTCTATCTGGCTTTCTAGATCATAGTTTGCTACTTCTTAATTAAGCAGCTTCCCAATCTCCTAATAATGCTGCATCACCATAGAAGTGTGCGATATATCGATCAATCGATGATATTTTCAAATATCAAAATATCAATTTCGAAAATATTAGTAATTTACATTCAATATTTTCTTATATTTCTATATTCAATATTTTTCAATATATTCAATATGATACATTGCAGCAAAGGTTCCCGAACTCATGAGATTGGTGTGAAGCCGCGGTGGCTCAATAGTAGAGCGTTCACCTCTGGTGCTTGGGGTATCGGGTTCAAACTCTGCTCCCGCCAAGTGAACTTTGTGGTAGACAAACACCGTGTGCGTGGGTTTTCTTGGGGTTCTTCCGTTTCCTCCAACGTATTTCATTCATCTCTCATCACCATCGTCTCCTTTAGCCTAACCGGCATAACCGTGGGACTTAAAACTTAAAAATTTCATTTCATTTTTTTCAAGAGGTCGGTGATGACAAGTTGAATACTTACGCTCGAGCGTGCGAAGTGAGCGTGATGTCGAAATGTGGGCGTGACGTCGAGTGAGTGCCATGTCGAAAGTATGTGAATGTGAGGTTGAGTGAGGGTGATGTCGAAATGCTGCTGTGAGTGTGAGATCGAGTGAGTATCTTGTCGAAAGAATGTTGTGAGCAGAATGGAGTGGGTCATTGGGTCATGGGTCAAGCGGGTCAAGATTTATGGTGAGTCATTGGGTCGTGGGTCAACAGGACGTGACCCACTACGATCCACCAGCCACCGTGACCCACTCTGACCCCAGGCTCACAACTAGAGGTGGGCTAGAGGGGCCTGCCCTCCTAAACTCTTCGTGGTCTCGCTAGACCTCAATACAAAATGTTATTATTAATGCAAAAACACAATTTATATATTTGTAAGAGAATTTTTAATGACTTGGCCCCCTAACTTATTCATGGCTCCACCAAACCTCTGTGGCTGGTTTCAGGCCTGTCTGATCCACCCCAAGCCGTTCTGGCCCACCAACCCACTACGACCAACCGAACCACTCTGCTTAGTGCATTGTAGACAGCACCTTCTGAACGCTGGTCTGAATTTGTCTACGTTTTACTTTCAAGATTTCCGTTTTTCTTCCTTTCTCATTTGTTTCTATTTACTTACCTAAGATGTATGTATCTAAGAGGGAACAAAAAGAACTTCAGGCACTTTTGGATGTTGATATTTGTAATTGTAATAATAGCAATAGAATCAGTGTTTCTTTCAGAAACAATGTTCCGGGGGTCATTGCTGGTACTATTCTACTTATTATTATATTAAATATTTTAGTCTCCTCCGGAGGAGCACTCTCACAGCTCCGGGGGGCAGTGCCCCTAAAAAATGTATCTGGAAGAAACACTGAATAGAACTTAGTACTTGGTTTTCAAGACACAATCGAATTTTATATTTTTTTTTTCCCTTTACGCTGTCCTACTTTACCTTAATTTGAGACTCAATTTTTATTCTATTTTCCACTTAAAAGTATCTATAATTCAACAAGGAAATAATCATATATGATAATCAGTGGCGTATTTACGATTTTGTTTCGGGGGGGCTTTGCCTGAAAATGTGAAAATTCTGCAAGATATTTCATATACTTTACTATAGTAAGTAATATTTCGGGGGGCTTAAGCCCGGAAGCCCCCCTAAATACGCCACTGATGATAATTAAATTGAAATCATCGTCATATTGCGCCAGACAAGCACTTTACCATTTTATATCGTAAAGGTGAAATCTACCGGTATTGTAACATAGCGGTGTTTGAGCAATTGACCATAGGAATTCAAACTCCGATTAGTGTTTTATTGCAAGTGTAAACTCCAGTCAGTAGAGAGGACTGCGTGGGTTATGAGTCAGAGTTAATGACGATGACTTTTGGTGGGTAGTAGGTTGCAGTGGGTCATGGGTCAAGTTTTCACTGATCCACGCCATCTCTGGTTGTGAGCGTGAGGTTGAGTGAACGTGATGTCGAAAGAGTGTGAGGTCGAGTGAGGTGAGGCTAAACCAAAGTAGACGACATAACATGGACACACACTGTAAAAAGTATGGAAAGTGGAAAGTATTTTTATTTCACATTGAGTGTGGTAAATATAAGTATACAATATGGAATAAATAACCCTTGCACTTTTCACTGACGGAATCTGAAGGAACTGAGGATGGAATTAGGAAACAATTGAATTGAGTCAGATGGATTTTGTAAGAAAGAAAGGATACATTGTCTTCATCCGCATTTTCTTTCGCATTATGATTCACCGTTATTACTCAACACGCAAGTAATTGTTTCTGACCCACATTGTTCACTGACAATGATCCCTTGTCCTTCCTTCCTCAGGCATGTTAACAACAACAATTGAAGATCGTCTTCGCACTTAACACACCAGACACGCTGTTCTAAAATTCAGAAATAGAACCAAACGCAATAATTGTTTAAACTTCCTCTTTTTTATTATTGTCGCCTGACTGACCTGCCTCCATTTCTTTCATTAGTAATATAATACATAGTTTTTTTTTTCGGTTAATCTAGATTTCTACTTTTGGTTATTATTTTCTTGTTTGTAGCAGACATTTATATTGCATAAAATGAGGTTGCTCGTGTTTCACATGTATGTAGAGTAGTTGCAATAGGCTATATTACGATATTGAATCAGTGGAGATGCAGAACATTATATAAGATCGTTACTGAGCTTTCGTGTGGGAACGCTGGGTTCGAGTGATGAGTCAATACTGCTTTTGTAACCCCATAAGCCAGGAGAAACTATAGATCTTGGATGGAATGGCCATTACTACATCATCATCATCATCAAAGGTTTTCTGCCTTTATTAGCAGGCCACTTGCCGCAGCTTAGAAGCTTCTATGCTCCACGGTCCTCCACTAACCTCTTCGTCTTCGCTTATGATCTTTCTGTTTTAATATCATCCATTAATTGTAGTCTCCTTCGCCCCGTCTCTCTCTTTCCCGCCACCATACCCTCTTGGACGTCTCTCATGATACAATCTCTTCTTAGGCAATGTCCCAACCAGTTTCTCTTCCTCTTCTTAATAATATCTAAAAGTGTTCTTTTCTCACCCACCATTTCTAACACTCTCTCATTCGTTTTCCGCTCTACCCAACAAATTCTTTCCATTCTTCTCCATACCCACATTTCGAAGGCTTCCAGTCAATTTTCATCACCTTTACGTAATGTCCACGTTTCCGCCCCATACAGTACAACACTCCACACGAAGCATTTTATGAGTCTTTTTCTCAACTCTTTATTCAAGGTATCACAAAACACTTTTCTTCCTCCTAAAGGCTTCTTTCACCATTCCTATCCTTGCTTTTATTTCACGTTCGCACTTCATGCTATTACTAAGAATACTACCCAGATATCGAAAACTATTCACTTGTTCTATTTTCTCCCCTCCTATTTTTATATTTGACACAGACTCCTTCGTTCCAATCACCATGGCTTTTGTCTTTCTAACATTTATTTTCATCCCATATTTTTCCAAGCCCTTTCTCATTTTTTTAATAACATTTTATTGATTTTCTTTTCAGATTCTGCAACAAGCGCCATATCGTCTGCAAATCTTATGCATCTAATCATTCTACCTCCTACCGAAATGCCATCATCATCATATAGGCTCTTTTTCACTATCTCTTCTAGATAGACATTAAATAGTGTTGGCGAGAGGCAGCATCCTTGTCGAACTTCCCTTCCAATTGCACTCTCTTCCGTCAGTTCTTCCCCTATTCTAACACTTACTTGTTGGTTCATGTATAAGTTTCTTATGAGTCTTCTATCTTTCCATTCCAACCCTATCTTTGTTAGAACCCCCAACAACAATTCCCAATTCACGCGGTCAAAAGCCTTTTCTAGATCAATAAATAGGGGGGGGATCTCTCTCCCTTTTTCTGTAAAACTTTCACCTATTTCTACGTAAGCATTCAAATATGATAAACGGTATAAGAATTAGTCATTTGTATGATTTAATCAATAATTCTTTTGTGATCAGATAGTTAAGCTTGTCAGTTCCAATGGTGCCCAAAAGACAGTTTTAGGGCAGAAGTTATATTTTGGGGGAGAGGTATAAATTTCATTGAAATTGGTGCAATCTAATTTTAATTACACCATAATGATGTTTATAAGAACAAAACTGTGAAAGGGAACTCATCATGAATAACGTTTTAAAATTATTAGTTGTCAACCCAAACCACAGTACACCGCATTTCCTCCTATATATTTTTTTTTATTATTTCTTTAGGAGGGTGGTAAATTTGGAAGGTTTACGACAAAATACTTGGGGGGGATGAGCACTGCTGGTTGGTTCCTTGTTTTGTGGTTTCATAATAAATACTTTCGATCCGTCTATGCGTACCTATTACAATAATTTAAGTATCTGGCAACAAGGGCGCTTGCCCTCTAAGAGGAAATTGTACTTGGAAATATCGAAAACCTAATAGAATTTTTACACTAGTTACAGCAAAATTTGAAACTATATTTGAAACGTCGCTTGTACTTGCCCCCCTTGGAAACCACAATATGAGCGCCCTTGTCTGGCAATATTCAAGGTCAGTGGTAGGGCGTATAATACGAAAGGTCTCTGGTTCGACCTTAGCAGGCCGGTAGCCAGCCCAAAAGTGTAGGGGGCGGCTGAAGTTAGGGGGGTCGATCCAACAATATTATAGTTCATGGCCATATTATAGTACATTTGCAAGCCTACAGTGAAAATTTTAGGGGGGCAGCAAAAATTTAGGGGAGCCGGCCCCCCTTGACCTCCCTGAATACGGGCCTGGATCTTAGGCCAAGTAACATCGTGGCCATGAATTTTCTCAGGATTCTTCCGTTTCCTCTCACATTAACCATCCATCTAGAATTTCATTTCAATTTAAGTAACACGAACGCTCAGTAGCACAAGGATCATCTCTGGTGCAAACAACTCATGGGAGTTTATGGAGAACAGAAACATGTCCATGTTTTCTCGGAGTATTTCGTTGGTTGTTGGTTTTGAGTTTAACAACACATTCAACTTAATGCCATATGAGACATGGACCTAACATCATCCATCTTCTTTAATCTCAGGGGCATGATACATTAAAGCAGGGATGCAAATAACCACTTGCCCGGAGCGAGTGGTTTATCGATGCGGACGAGTATTTAATATCATACCGAAGGTAAGTAAATGATTTCTATTGTGGGATGTGGGCTAGTAAAATTTTGTTGCTTATTTGCATCCCTGCATTAAACTAAAGATTTCTTTTAATTTCAATTTAACGCTGTAAAACGGAAAATTTAGAAAAGGAGCTCATCCAGGATTTGAACCTATAGTCTCCTCTACCCGAAGCAGGTACCTAATACCCTTAGCCCATTGAAAGTGCTTATACAGTAAATTTCTACTTTTGAATTTGCTTATGATGTATATTTCTTATGTAATGAAAGCAGAGATTTGTGGAAAAAAGAAATGATCACTGTAAATGTGAACCAAAAAGTACTTTTTTTTAGCGATCAAGTTAAATGAACAAAAAAAAAAAAAAAAACCTTGATAATATAATCTAAAAGAACAGAAAATGAGCTGTCTTGAAGGACGATGGTCATATGCAAGCTGATGGCTGTTAAATAACATGTTATGAACAATAAAGGTGATGTGTAAGAATAACATAAATAAATTAATGAAAAAAATGAAATAAAAAGGAGGAATCTGGGGGGAGATTTTCGGTGTTGGTACAAACGGAAAAAAGCTGCTAAAATAGCGAAAAGACTAGCTGGATCATGTGTAAAAAAAAAGTCTTGATATTTGGGTTAAAAGAGTCAAGTTTCATGTTCATGTAAATCACCTTTCTTCATGTAAAAGTAGTTAAAACGGAATCTAAGCTTGTTTTGGTCTTCTAGCATTCTAATGTAAAACTTAGTAAAAGCTTACTTCATGTTAAGATCAGTCTCTTGTAAAAGTCAGTTTTGTTTTAGCAAATATTGTAACCATCTTTATTAATAATAAATTGTAGTTAAGCATTAAAGAAAAAAAAGGGTTCTCTTACTTAAATTTCCTTTGAAAAAAAAAACTACCTCTTATGCTTAAATATTAATAACAAATAGGAATACTAATTGCCCCTTAAATTTATTTTGTTTAGCAAAACAAAAGTTAAACAATTTTACCAAAATTCAACAATTTAAAACAAAATCAACAGTTTTATTAATCACTTAACTAGAACTGGGAAGACAGGTTGTTCATTATGAAAGGTAAGAGCCCTCTTGTGGCTAAAAGGTTAGCATACTCATATGTGCTTTCGACGCGATAGACCTGGGTTCGACTTTTGAAAGGAGCTCATGTGCTTAGGATCCGATATTAAACTATAGATCCCTAAGTATTGTACGTCTCCTGTAACCATGATTCAAACAAATATTTAACTCCACATCAATCGACGAAAGTTAACAACACGTAAGAAGGAGGCACAATAATCAAGTTTTGTTCTTGTTTTATATCCTTACGCAACTCTGAGGTTATAAGATGGACAGGAGCCAGTATTAACGTAGCCACGTACGCTTCGAACCACTACCGATTTTTGAATCTGATGCATTTGGCAGGTGGACAAACCATCTTTTCACACAAGATCAACTCTCAAAATGTAGTAAATTCCAGCACCAACATATCTTGCCTTCAAGAAAACTGGATCAGAAGACCACGAGACCAGTTTTCGACCCGCGAAATTCAGGTTCAAAAATTTGTTCTTAATAAAATTAACATAAAGTTCAACATATTACCATCTGATCTAATATTGAAACCAATTTGAATTTTTTGTGTCAAGAATGAAACAAATGTTATACAGAAGTTTCTTTTTTTTCTTTTAAAAAAAAATCATAATTCATAAACCAATAGTTTTGTCAGAAATTTCATTCTTTTTAGCAACTGTAATTGCAACAAATTTATCATATAGAAGCTAGTCTTGATTTTGTGATTAGCGTACACGTCTTTAGCGTGGCAGACCTCTGTTCGATTCCCGGTAGTAGCTCTAGTAGATTCGATCCCACTTTCGGCTGTAGATTCGCGTTTCAGATAGGCTGGTACAGAACGGGACGCTAGATAATACAAATCAACCAACAAAACCAAATTTGTCCTATACTTAAACTTACAAGTATGAGGAACAAGTTTAGGAAATAGGATACTAAAATTTGAAGGATTCGTTAACAACATTGCTATACATTGTATATTTAAATGAGTTTTTTTTAAAACTCACTCATAGTTAATAGTTACTTTCCTTTTTTTTTTTTTTTTTTGGTGACTGGATACAATATCTGGATTTAAATCCGGATATTGGGTTCTCGTATTGGATCTGAATCATTTTTTTCCCAGAGGAGGATGCTCTGTATATGGAAAGCTTTGCCATCCCTAATTTTAATCTATTTGAAGTAGATGTGCATATTATTATTTAATTCTCTCTTATTACTATTGTTCCTTTAAGGTTTTTTTTTTTTTTTTTTTTTTTTTTTAAGGATTTTTCAGTAGGCTGTTCCATTTGTTAAATCATTACAACTCTGTGTTCATAGCTGACATCTAAAATGTATATATTGAAATTATGCACGTAATCAGGAGTTTGGATTTTATATCAATCTTCCGTTCTTGCACATATTGATCATGATTCTTTGTTGCTGTCGTTAGGGATGCGCACGAGACGAGTCGAGATAAAATTTTCGTGACAAAATTCGAGTTGAAACACAACTCTTCCAATAGAAAATATATATATTTACGAGACGAGACAGTCTCAAATCTTGTCTCGTGCGCATCCCTAGCTGTCGTCAACCGCTGTTACCTAAAGGTTTGCCCCCCCCCCTCCCCGAAAAAAATCACCGGAACTACTCTGCAAAAAATAAATCAATATTTGAACATGATTTGGACATTTTTTTAAAGAAAAAAGTAGTGATTGTTGAACATGTCAAAAAATGTCCTGAAGTATTCTATTAGTGAAAAGAAAATTTCAAGAATGCGTCCTAACAGTGATTAAATAAGAACTGTTTTGAGAATGTCTAAAATATACTTGAACTTCTGATGAGTTCAATGAGTATACAGACAGTCCAAACGCTGTTTAAAAGTCGTTTCTGCCCGTATACTCATTATACACATCAGAAGTTCAAGTATCTTTTGAACATTTTCAAGCCTTACAGTAAAAAAATAAAACACCAGTTAAACACTTTTAGTACTAATGTCGAGGGGAAAATGGATGAAATAGTGTTTATAAAGTGTGCTTCGCGTGTGCAAAAGCTTTAAATCTCTAAAAACAGTATCTAGTATGACATATTTAAAAAAACACCATCTCAGCAAAAAGTTCGAAAACAAAGTGATGGCATACATTTTGCACATCTTGTACATACTGTACATCTGGGACATACTTGGACAGCACAGTATCTAAAAGTGGTGAATATGTGTAATCTGGAGATGTTCAAAAAGTGTCCTACTGTGTAGTGTAATGTGTAAAGTGTCCTACTGTGTCTAAAACTAGTTTCTTTATTTTTTACAGTGCAGTTCTTATTAACACTGTTAAGATGAATTCTAGACACATATTTCATTCATTGACAGGACATTTTTGAATATGTTAAGTATTCACCACACTCCAAAAATTAACTACTTTTAGGCACAGTACGACACTTTGCACATTACTGACACTCTTTGAACAGTTCCAGTTACACATATTCACCACTTTTAGATACCGGTACTGTGTTTTCCATGTATGTCCCAGATGTATTTGCAAAACGTATCATCACTTTGTTTTCGAATTGTTTACCGAGAAGGTGTGATTTAAATATCATATGTCATACTAGATACTTTTTTTTTTTTTTTTTTTTTAGAATTAACTCTTTTGGACACTCGAAGCACACTTTATAAACACTATATCATCAATTTTCCCCCTCAACATTAGTACTGAAAGTGTTCAAATGGTGTTTTATTTTTTACAGTGCAAAAGTCGCTTCTAAAAAGCGTGATGTTAATTGCAGGTTTATTTTATTTTATTTATTTATTTTTGTTGTTGTTGTTGTGTGTTTCAATATTTATAAAGCTTGTAATTATGTAAGCCTATTGTAAATGGGAATATTCTTTTCCTGTAATAGGTGTGCAATAAATAAATAAATAAATAAAAATAAATAAATTATGCCAAACACTGATTTTTTTTTTTTTTTTTTTTTTTTTTTTTTTGTAGTGTAACAACAGCAGATTGCTTTCTGACGGACTACCACGAGCACAGAGTCTACAGAAAGAAACGAAAAACCATTCAGGACCTCTGGGCAAAGATTATGTTACAGCCGAAATAAGCAATATGCACCTATGTATGTTTCAACGTGTAACTGGCATCATGAACAAAACGTGCATGAACAAAATTATGTCTCCAGGAAAAGGGAGGACACTTTCAGCACATCATGTAACTGTACATTACATCCCCAGACTAAGGCTCTCATTTACACTTGGTTACGTCGATACATTGTCATTCATTCCAAAACAATATTTGTTTAAAAACTAGGACATCCCACTGAAACACCCTTCCGATAATATAACAGAAACTAGTACTGTCATATGTACATCACGCTAAGTAGTTTGGTTTGTGTGGTGTAATGTTTTCTCAGTTAATATTATTACTGGATATGCTAATATATTTCTACCTCTTTTAATTTTAGTAGAGAAATTATAATGGAGATGAAATTTATTCTTGGGACGTTTAACCAATTAAAAAAAAAAATACCACTTCACACTGCCTCTTTCCGTTTTTGCTCTATGTTGATCAATTGATTAATGTTGAAACCGGAAGCTATAGTGGATTTATTTTACTTCGGGGATTAGTAGAAAGTTAAGGATGGAAATGAAACAGTTCTTGGAACAGTTAATCGGCTGAAAGAAAAAAAAAACGCATCTCGCTATCTATTTCCGTTTTTGCTCTACAGTGATCAGTGTGAAAACCGGAAATAGTTGATTTCTAACATTTCCCGTTAATGGATCACTTCCATCAACAAACTCGATTTCTAACTTCTGACCCTCTTCATCAGTGGTTCCCAACTTTGTTTATTTGCAACACTTCTTTGTGAACCTGGCATACTTCAGTCCCCTCCTTGTTGTTAGTTAATCTGACTAATTTATATATATTTTTTTCTAGCCAAACTTCTGCAAACACTTTCATGTTAGAAGATTTGTATTGTAATTAGCTGAAATGCCCATTCTCCACACGGGTTAGTGAAAATATGTATACGCTAGAGACCTGCACGGGCCGAATTTTTCGGCCCGAGCCCAATCCAGCCCGGATGTACGTAGGCCCGGTCCAGCCCGGGCCCGAAAAGTTTTGGAGATTTTCGGCTGGAGCCCGGCCCGGCCCGATAAGTTTTTTTTAAAATTCTTGGCCCAAGCCCGGCCCGGGCCCGATAAATTTTCGAAGTTTCATTTTGTAACATTTTTCACGGGCACACTTCTTCAACGTTTGCCTTTATTCTAATTATCGTTTAACGAATGTCAATAGTTATTAAAGAATTGCAATTAATCGGCCCCAGCCCGGCCCGACCTGAAGAGAAATCAGTGTCGGCCCGCCCAAGCCCGGCCCGGCCCAAAGAAATAATAGAGTCGGCCCGGCCCGTGCAGGTCTCTAGTATACGCTCCTTCCCCGCTTAGGATATACATTTCCATAAAAGTATAGAGATTAAACCCCATTAGATACTCTACGTTATTATTGTATAATTGTGTTGTAATTAGTTTCAGTCGTATAATTATAGACTGAATTCCTTATAACATTATTGCGTTTTATCCATATAGTGGCGGCTCTTGAAGGAACTCATATCGGTATAGATTTAAATTTATCGCCACAAGCTAAACATAAAAAGCCTCATACAGCTGCAGTAGGTTGTAGACAAGAATATAGCATTCCCTTATCTTGTGGCAAGCAAAGTTAATTTTTTTTTTTTTGTTTTTTTGTTTTTATGTTGTCAATCAAGATCTGCTACTGAACCCATGGTTGCTCTGGTAGTAATTTCGCATCATTAAAGGATTTCTTTTTGCCTTGATATTGTTCAAATGTTTTATTTTAAAAACTCCTGAAGTACAAATTGTCAGAAATTAAAAATGAATAGCATAAATAAGTCCTTATTATCTCCATTGACGAATAAATGAAATGTCAGCGTAGTGCACGTGCAGCAGAAAACATTAAATGCTAAAGAACAGAGTTGACAAGTTGATATTGCTACAACGGCGGTGATGGAGTAACTGGCGCCAAACGGAAGATTCAAGTTCAATTTTCTGCCAGATCAATGATCACTAATTGATAGAATTTAAGTTTGGAGTTCCATTTTAACACGGAGGCTATATGAGACATGGATTTACAGCATGACACGCATCCGAACCACAATGAGCTCCTACCGAGAACTGAACGAGGGTCTCCCGCGCTGAAAATGATTACGCTAACCATATAGGAAGATCAACGATCAGGCTCTTTTTCTTACATGCATACTTTCTAACAAATATAGTTAGGCTAGAATCACTCACTGGTATTCAACAAGTACAATCATTCGTATTTTCGAACGGAAATGATAGTCGAACTGTTCAATGGAATGTAGGTTTTGATTGTTTACTTCTTATCAAGAACAAGTTACTAAATGTGGTCTTTTAGAAAGTGAACAAAGAATATTTTAGAGATAAAGGTAGATTCCACTTGTTATTAAAAATTTTGCTTTGAAGAGAAAATGTGTTATGTGAGGTTGCATAACTCTTGATAATAATATATGTTTCCATATGGACATGAAAAGTGATATTATTCATTTTCGATCACTAATAGAGAAATGGAGACATTTTAAAGTGATATCTTCCAACACATTGTTATTTATGCGTAATTAGTACTTAAAAGTATCTCTTTGTACCCCAACTTCCTCTATAGAATTCATTGCACCTTTACCTGAGGATGCTGAAACATGGATATTTAGATAGGGTCTAGGGCATCATTGACCCGATTACGATAGGTCCCATAGTTCTTGATCTATGGAACTTTTAAGTTTACTTTCCGTCGTGTACGGCACCTTATAACTCTGGAAATATGCATTTTTGCGCCATATGTTTACTAGACATTTTTTTGTTTTGTTTTGAGGTCTCCTACTGTGGTCATTAGTTCAGCACTCTGTATATATATTCTGTACGCTGACCCACTTCATGCGAAATTAGTTTTCTACCTTTAGCTTAGATAACTAATTAAACTAGTGAGGTAACGAAAAAATGGAAAAATAACCGACTTCAACAAAAGCTCTTTAAAAAAAGAAAAAACTAATGAATCGCTAAAAAACAGACAATAGTAAAAATAAAGCACTTAAAGCCAGAATATGGTTCATTATTGTCATTTATAAGAAATTTTGAAGTATGTGTCAAGGCAAACAAATTATTGCTAATCAAACTAATATTATGTATTAATTTGTTTGGCTTGCCACAAACCTATAAGTTTTTATAGGCGATTAAAATGAATTATTTTCTGCTGTTAGGCGCTTTATTATTATTACTATATGTTTTTCGGTACTTTCATTATTCTCTATTTTTTAGCGATTTTGTTGGATTCGGTTAATATTCTTTAAAAAAAATATTATGTACAAATTACGTACATAGTTTACTTTCATCGGTAACTGGGACTTCCTTGCTCTCTCCTTGCCTATATCTGGCTAAAATCGATAATAACCAATCAAGTGTTTCTTCAGTTTATTTCTTCCAGACGTACACACAGGTAATT
Organism: Thermobia domestica; assembly: GCF_964235325.1. Taxonomy (NCBI): domain Eukaryota; kingdom Metazoa; phylum Arthropoda; class Insecta; order Zygentoma; family Lepismatidae; genus Thermobia; species Thermobia domestica. The sequence goes on from NC_137466.1 coordinate 93,575,403, forward strand.
ATATGAGGGTAAGTCAAAGATTCTACGCAATGTAACTATAACTTTTCTTACATATTCATACCGATCTCTGTCCTCGTTTATTTATTGTTGTGCAGTTGTGATCCTGTAATGAAAGTTTGATCCTAATTAATCCATTTGTCTTTCTTTTGTTGCAGATAGATCATGGACTCTTCATTAAAAGTTTGCACCAAAGAGGAACACCGAATAGTGAACGTGATAGCGTGCGTACTCCTGCCCCCCCCCTTACCATCACGCAGTTCTTCGAAAACAATTTCAATCGTTTGTACTTCGATTGCTCCCATTTGCTCCGCAGTAGCTCCGTTTGCTCCCTTACCGTTTCCGAGAAAATGGAATCTTAAAGTGGGGGTCAGAACAACGTCGTTCCAGCCCCCCCACCCAACTAAAAATAATAGTTGAGGGGAACGGATGGTGGCATTCGTTTGTACTTCGTTTGCTCCCATTTGCTCCACAGTTTCTGCGTTTCATCCCCTACCGTTCCCGAAAAAAAAGAAATATAAAGTGGGGGGGGGGGCAGAACAACATGGTCCCAGCCCCCCCCACCCAGTAGCAGAGAGAAACGGATGGTGCCATTCGTTTGTACTTCGTTTGCTCCCATTTGCTCCGCAGTAGCTCCGTTTGCTCCCTTACCGTTCCCGAGAAAATGGAATGTTAAAGTGGGGGGCAGAACAACGTCGTCCCAGCCCCCCACCCAACTAAAAATAATCGCTGAGGGGAACGGATGGCGGCATTCGATTGTACTTCGTTTGCTCTCATTTGCTCCGCAGTTTCTACGTTTGCTCCCCTATCATTCCCGATAAAATAGAAATTTAAAGTACGGGGCCAAAATTGCATGGTCCCAGCCTCCCAATCAATAGCAGATAGGAACGGATTGTGGCTTGTACTTCATTTGCTCATGTACTTCGCTTGTACTTCATTTGCTCCCATTTGCTCCGCAGTTCCTAAGTTTGCATTCTTACCGTTCCCAAGAAAATGGAACTTTAAACTGTGAGGGGCCAGAAAAAGGAACCCAGGAACTTCGAGGGACCAGAAAAAACTGATCCCAGCCCCTCGAATTAAAAAAATCACATAGAGGAACAGATGGTCGCATTCGTTTGTATATCCTTTGCTCTCATTTGCTACGCAGTTTGTCCGTTTCCTCCCCTATCGTTCTCGAGAAAGTAGAATTTTAAACTGGGGGTTCCAGAACAACATGGTTTTTTCCCCCCACTCAATGGTAGAGAGAAACGGATGGTGGCATTCGCTTCTACTTCATTTGCTCCCATTTGCTCCGCAGTTTCTCAATTTGCTCCCCTGCCGTTCCCGAGAAAATGGAACATTAAACTGGTGGTCCAGGAAAGCGTATCCCAGCACCTCGAATTGAAATAATTTCAATGAGGAACGGATGGCGGCATTCGTTTGTACTTGGTTTGATTCGCGGTAGCTATGTTTACTCACCCATTCCCGAGGAAATAGAACTTTAAAGTGGAGACTAGAACAAAATTCTCCCAGCATCCCACTCAAATAAACATAAAGCATAGGGGAGCGGATCGTGGCATTATTTTGTACTTCTTTAGCTTCGATTTGCTTCACAGTTACTTGGGTTGCTTCCCTAACGTTCTCGACTAAGCAGAACTTAAACACGTGATCTCAGCCACCGTCCCGACGTATATAATCGCAGAGGGGAGTGGATGTTGGCTATATCTCGTTTATTCATATTTGCTCCACAATTGCTCTGAGTACTCGTCTACTCCGATTGATGTTAAGAAAGAGGAATTCTGAAACGGTTGGTGTGGAAATGTGATCCCAGTCCTCAACCTCCTAAAAATCGGGGAACAGTAGGGAAGAAAGTGAAACAATTCCAGAACAATTCGCGGCAAATCACGCAAAAAAATATTTTTTACTACATTTTTTAGGAGGTTGAGGACTGGGATCACATTTCCACACCAACCGTTTCAGAATTCCTCTTTCTTAACATCAATCGGAGTAGACGAGTACTCAGAGCAATTGTGGAGCAAATATGAATAAACGAGACATAGCCAACATCCACTACCCTCTGCGATTATATACGTCGGGACGGTGGCTGAGATCACATGTTTAAGTTCTGCTTAGTCGAGAACGTTAGGGAAGCAACCCAAGTAACTGTGAAGCAAATCGAAGCTAAAGAAGAACAAAATAATGCCACGATCCGCTCCCCTATGCTTTATGTTTATTTGAGTGGGATGCTGGGAAAATTTTCTTCTAGTCTCCACTTTAAAGTTCTATTTCCTCGGGAATGTTTAGTAAACATAGCTACCGCGAATCAAACCAAGTACAAACGAATGCCGCCATCCGTTCCTCATTGAAATTACTTCAATTCGAGGTGCTGGGATACGCTTTCCTGGACCACCAGTTTAATGTTCCATTTTCTCGGGAACGGCAGGGGAGCAAATTGAGAAACTGCGGAGCAAATGGGAGCAAATGAAGTAGAAGCGAATGCCACCATCCGTTCCTCTCTACCATTGAGTGGGTAGCTAGGACCATGTTGTTCTGACTCTCCCAGTCTAAAATTCAATTTTTTCGCGAACGCCAGGGGAGCAACCGGAAAAATTGCGGAGCAATTTAGAGCACAGGAAGTATAAACATTGCGACCATCTGTTTCTCTCCGTGATTTTTTTTAATTCGAGGGGCTGGGATCAGTTTTTTCTGGCCCCTTAAAGTTGCCGGGCTCCTTTTTTCTGGCCCCTCACAGTTTAAAGTTCCATTTTCTTGGGAACGGTAAGAATGCAAACTTAGGAACTGCGGAGCAAATGGGAGCAAATGAAGTACAAGCGAGTGCCACAATTCGTTCCTATCTGCAATTGATTGGGGGGCTGGGACCATGTTATTTTGGACCCGTACTTTAAATTTCTATTTATCGGGAATGATAGGGGAGCAAACGTAGAAACTGCGGAACAAATGGGAGCAAACGAAGTACAAACAAATGCTACCATCCGTTCCCCTCAGCGATTATTTTTAGTTAGGTGGGGGCTGGGACCATGTTGTTCTGCCCCCCACTTTAAATTTCTATTTTCTCGGGAACTGTAGGGGAGCAAACGTAGAAACTGCGAAGCAAATAGGAGCAAACGAAGTACAATCGAATAACACCATCCGTTCCTCCCTGCTATTGGGTGGGGGGCTGGGACCATGTTGTTGTGGCCCCCACTTTAAATTTCTATTTTTTCGGGAACGGTAGGGGATCAAACGCAGAAACTGCGGAGCAAATGAGAGCAAACGAAGTACAATCGAATGCCACCATCCGTTCCCCTCAACTATTATATTTAGTTGGGTGGGGGGCTGGAACGACGTTGTTCTGGCCCCCCACTTTAAGATTCCATTTTCTCGGGAACGGTAACGGAGCAAACGGAGCTAATGCGGAGCAAATGGGAGCAAACGAAGTACAAACGAATGCCACCATCCGTTTCTCTCTGCTATTGGGTGGGGGGGCTGGGACCATGCTGTTCTGGCCCCCCCACTTTATATTTCTATGTTTTCGGGAACGGTAGGGGATGAAACGCAGAAACTGTGGAGCAAATGGGAGCAAACGAAGTACAAACGAATGCCACCATCCGTTCCCCTCAACTATTATTTTTAGTTGGGTGGGGGGGCTGGAACGACGTTGTTCTTGCCCCCCCCCCACTTTAAGATTCCATTTTCTCGGAAACGGTAAGGGAGCAAACGGAGCTACTGCGGAGCAAATGGGAGCAAACGAAGTACAAACGATTGAAATTGTTTTCGAAGAACTGCGTGATGGTGGGGGGGCCAGGACTACGCACGCAACGTGATATGCTTCTGTTAGACAGACCAGTGATGAAGTGGCACACTGTTGATGAAGTGGCACACTGTCTGGAAATTAGTCATGTTTCTGCGTACGAAATCATCCACAACAGACTTGAGTTTTATAATGTCACTCGTTCGGCTCCTTCCTCCTGCGTAACATTTGTGCGACCATTTTTGAATTTTTCAATCCATTCGTAGACAGTCCGATGCGGTAAGATACTGTTCCCGTTGAAAGGGGCGGGAAAAAAATTTCATTGCCTGCCGCAAAGAGGGCAGCTACTATGTAGTGGAATAATGTTGGAGAGCTAGTCGTGAGTGGGAACCCTTCATCCCTTGAGGGGATAAACAAAACTATCAGCTTATGTTTATTTATATACAGAGGTAAATTTAACCGGTTATTTTAGATTGATTGCGCCCAGACAGGCAACGAAGGTAGCCTCCTCCAATCGGATCGAAGCATTTCAGCCGCGGAATTCCAAAAACGAATAAAAAGTAGTAAAATCTAGATATAACCGAATCTGTAGGTGGATATGGACTCTAGGGAGGGGGTGAGGTGGGTTTGAATTACCTTGCCAAATTTTACATTGGTCTGAAATTCCGAAAATTGATATCCAATGGTGGAACTATGTTTTAGTATGACGTCAGAGCGGTAAACCTTGTAACTATTCAACTTACATATGCGAAAAGGAAATTTATGATTAATTAAAATATAAATAAAGAGGTCATTCCCTGAAAATATAATTCCTAATGGGATATTTCAACTCATTACGTTAGTTTTGAGTACAAAAGAATAAATACACAATGTAATTAAATTGGAAATAAAAATTTAAAAAGTTTGCTAGATACAGTGCCAGAAAAAAATTCCTATTACACTAGCTGTAATGGTACAGTACACCGTATTGTGCCGAAACTCTTTGATGGATTGTGGCTCCTCATACACCTTCCGACCACACAAAGGGGATCACTGTTCGTGTTTTCTTTGTGGTGCAAACTTCTAATGGAGCAGCCATGATCTATCTGCAACAAAAGGAAGACAAATTGAGAAATTAGGATCAAACTTTCATAGCATGACCACAACAGCATAACAATAAAGTAAATGGGGTCAAAGCTCAGTATGAGCAATATAAGAGTTATAGCTACATTGGAGATAATTTTTGACTTACCCTCGTATAAGGGAATTTTTGTTTGTAAATCGAATCAGCCGTGTAACAACATTTCAAATATAGGAGGGGGCAAGTCGTTTTTTTACGCCCCTCCCTCAACAGCGCCCCCCCCATCACAGAGCGTAATTTCCACTAATCTTTACAGTATTACTGTTATGTTTTTTTTTTTTTTTTTTTTACGTGTGTGTGGGAAAATAATTGTAATTTACGAAAACAGCTATACATTTGAAAAATTAAAATATTAGACTTACTTGAAGTAATGACACCTTCTTTACCCACCCAATGTATTCATTCAACACAAGAGTCGTACATCAGTAAAACTAGTAGACCTCATTTGATTTGCGTCGGGATACGTATGAATTACAGTTTACTATTAATTAATCACTAAATAGTACGACATGATTGTTCCGTATACGTTCGGCACTAAAGCCACATTCTCACTCTCCAGAACTCAGAGGCTGAAGACATATCACAACGACAAAAATTTTTTTAAAGTGATCAACAGACTCTCACAATACACCTACAGGCACACTTTTCTTATTTTACTTTTACAACACATTAATCTTCAAATGTTTCAGTACATAGATTGAACTGCACTTTGTATTGATATACCGGACTAGAGATGCAAAATAGCCGGATTTTTGAGACGTGTTTTATTTTCGTTATAAAAAAAAAAGGATTTTGAAAAGAAAACGGAAATTTTCGCTCTTTTGACACAACTAGCATCTCATAAGTCCCACGTTGGTTGCCTAACCATGATATCTAGTTCATGAAATTTATACATCTTGAAATGTGCTGTTTGGGTTGCTTAAAGTCAAACTGGCGGACAAGAAAAAAGTATCACCGGCGTTCCACAAACACTATTGTTTCAGATACTCTTCAATACCTAATAAGTCTTATTAGAGCCGAAAAGGCTTCATAATTTTGTTCATATTTCAGAAGAAAATGTTGCACTAATAGCATCAGCATAATATGGTTTAGTTTAAGGAACTGAGCAACAAAGCTTAAAGAGGTGGCTCTTACCTTTTATTTTTCTTCAGAATACAGTATTTTTTTAAAGTTATGATGGGAAAAGAAAGCTGGAACATACTGTTGTTTCTTCACTAAATATGAAATATTAAAAGAAAAAAATCCAAGCCAAAAACGCAAGGGCGGATCCAGGACGGGCTTCTGGGGGAGGGCGGTGGGTTGTAATACATATATTTAGAGCCACTTTTAAGAGCTCCAAACTGTGGGATGGGTTTTATTTATATATAAAATTAAAAAATATTTTCTCTTCTGGGGGGAATCGCCCCGATCGCTCCTCCTGGATCCGCCACTGCAAAAAAGCATGGAAATGATTTTTTTTAAAGCAGTTTTTTTTTTCGAGACCTTAAACTACTATTCAGAACAGTTATTGTTTCCACCACTAACTTTTCACTAAAACTTTTTTGTCGTTAAACATTATTCTACAAACTGTACAAACAATTCGTTCAAACTAGAAAACCCTATACATTAACCCTCTTGAGATTTTCACTTTTTAAGGTAAATTGTAGACTTTCAGTCGAGCAGCTATTGTGTTGAGACTTTATATCGTAGAATCATGGTTCATAGACCGTTTTGTTCGGAATGAAACAGTGTTTTCCTAACCTGTAAATTTCCCTAATATGTACCTAAGGCAATAAAATTCCTGTCCAAATTGGGAAAAAAGGAATTTTTTAAAAAGTCCCCATTTCCTGCGAATTTCTTCCCTCCGGTACACAACATGCACATGCGAATGTCACAAACAAACAAAAAAAAACTTTTCTTCACTCCAAACCAAACGAGGTATGAACCATGATACTGGGGTAAATAGTCTTGGTGCTAAAATTCATTTACTATTTTTCCTAATATCTACTATTGTTATTCAACAAGCTCTAGTGTCGAGACTCTTTATCGTAGAATGATAGTTCGTAATTCTTTGTATTTGTAATGAAGGAATGTTTCCAACTGTACCATTCAAATTTCCCCATTATGTACCAGAAGTGAACAGATCCCGCTCAAATTGGGAAAAAGAGACTTTGTCAGGAAAAATAACCTTTTTGAGAATTTCCTCCCCCAGATCATTCTAGCGCCACGGCAGTGGTACAGTTCGAAACGTTACTTCATTACAAACAAAATGAGGTACGAACCATAATCCTACAACGAACACTCTTGACGCTAGAGCTTATTGAATAACAATACATTAGTAATTATTGCCCAAGAAAGGGGAGGGAAATTTAGTAAATCAGCTCTAGCACCAAGGTTACTTATTCTAGGATTATAGTTTGTATCTTTTTGTTTGTAATGAACCAGCGTTTTAAATCGCATCACGTGTATGTTCTTATCGTGTACCTGAGGGGAGAGATTTCCGCCAAAAATGTATAAAGAAAAGGAGGAAATTAAAATTTTCAAAAATTAGAACTTTATCGGAAATTTATCTCCTCAGGTACATGACAGCGCAATGCTAGTGGTACCGTTGGAAATGTTGCTTCATTACGAACAAAATGAGGTACAAACCATGGTCCTACGACAAATAGGGATGACCTGTAGCTACTTTACTAAACACATTGACTAAAACTGTGTAATAGGGGAAAAATTCAGATTTTTTTTTTTTTAAATCACTATTTACCTTACGGTCATGGTTTGTACCTGGTTTTGTTTAGAATGGTGGTAGGTTTTAAACGGTACCACTCACATCTCCCTGAGGGGAGGAATTCCCGAAAAAAGAAAAACGATCTGAAAAATCCCCTTTTTCCACTTTGGGCAGGATATCCCCGCTTCTGGTACATTATAGGTAGGGAAATTTGAGTGGTACAGTTGGAAACATTTCTTTATTATGAACCCAACTAGGTATGGACTATGATCCTAGGATTGTCCAAAGATTCATAATTTGTTGCGCGTAATTTCTTTTTTGCGGTGTTGAATTGGTAATTTTTCGCGGATGTCTGCGAGTGTTCTAGTCTTTTCGGAGTTGTTTCCTGCGCGGTAGCTTAGGAGATCCTTGTTTGTTCTATCGAAGGCCCCCCTATACAATCAGGGGCGAAAAAAGGAAATATTAAAATATCTACAGCGCCCTTGGCGCAATATTACATCCTTGTTTGTTCTATCGAAGGCACCCCTATACAATCAGGGGCACCAAAAAGAATGATATATCTACAGCGCCCTTGGCGCAATATTACATCCATTTTTGTTCTATCGAAGGCGCCCCTATACTATCAGGGGCGACAAAATGAATAATTATATATCTGCAGCGCCCTTGATGCATTATTACATCCTTTATTGTTCTATTGAAGGCGCCCCTAAACAATCAGGGGCGCCAAAAGGGATAACTAATATACCGTATCTACAGCGTGCTTGGTGCAATATGACATCCTTGTTTGGTCTATCGAAGGCACCCCTATACAATCAGGGGCATCAAAAATAATGATATATCTACAGCGCCCTTGGCGCAATATTACATCCATTTTTGTTCTATCGAAGGCGCCCCTATACTATCAGGGGCGACAAAATGAGTAATTAATATATTTACAGTGCCCTTGGTGCAATATTACATCCTTTTTTGTTCTATTGAAGGTGCCCCTAAACAATCAGGGACGCCAAAAGGAATAATTAATATATCTACAGTGCCCTTGGTGCAATATTACATCCTTTTTTGTTCTATTGAAGTCGCCCCTAAATAATCAGGGGCGCCAAAAGGAATAATTAATATATCTTCAGCGCCCTTGGTGCAATATTACATCCATTTTTGTTCTATCGAAGGCGCCCCTATACTATCAGAGGCGACAAAATGAGTAATTAATATATTTACAGTGCCCTTGGTGCAATATTACATCCTTTTTTGTTCTATTGAAGTCGCCCCTAAATAATCAGGGGCGCCAAAAGGAATAATTAATATATCTACAGTGCCCTTGGTGCAATATTACATCCTTTTTTGTTCTAGTGAAGTCGCTCCTAAATAATCAGGGGCGCCAAAAGGAATAATTAATATATCTTCAGCGCCCTTGGTGCAATATTACATCCATTTTTGTTCTATTGAAGGTGCCCCTAAACAATCAGGGGCGCCAAAAGGAATAATTAATATATCTACAGTGCCCTTGGTGCAATATTACATCCTTTTTTGTTCTATTGAAGTCGCCCCTAAATAATCAGGGGCGCCAAAAGGAATAATTAATATATCTTCAGCGCCCTTGGTGCAATATTACATCCTTTTTTGTTCTATTGAAGGTGCCCCTAAACAATCAGGGACGCCAAAAGGAATAATTAATATATCTACAGTGCCCTTGGTGCAATATTACATCTTTTTTTGTTCTATTGAAGTCGCCCCTAAATAATCAGGGGCGCCAAAAGGAATAATTAATATATCTTCAGCGCCCTTGGTGCAATATTACATCCATTTTTGTTCTATCGAAGGCGCCCCTATACTATCAGAGGCGACAAAATGAGTAATTAATATATTTACAGTGCCCTTGGTGCAATATTACATCCTTTTTTGTTCTATTGAAGGTGCCCCTAAACAATCAGGGGCGCCAAAAGGAATAATTAATATATCTACAGTGCCCTTGGTGCAATATTACATCCTTTTTTGTTCTATTGAAGTCGCCCCTAAATAATCAGGGGCGCCAAAAGAAATAATTAATATATCTTCAGCGCCCTTGGTGCAATATTACATCCATTTTTGTTCTATCGAAGGCGCCCCTATACTATCAGAGGCGACAAAATGAGTAATTAATATATTTACAGTGCCCTTGGTGCAATATTACATCCTTTTTTGTTCTATTGAAGGTGCCCCTAAACAATCAAGGACGCCAAAAGGAATAATTAATATATCTACAGTGCCCTTGGTGCAATATTACATCCTTTTTTGTTCTATTGAAGTCGCCCCTAAATAATCAGGGGCGCCAAAAGGAATAATTAATATATCTTCAGCGCCCTTGGTGCAATATTACATCCATTTTTGTTCTATCGAAGGCGCCCCTATACTATCAGAGGCGACAAAATGAGTAATTAATATATCTACAGTGCCCTTGGTGCAATATTACATCCTTTTTTGTTCTATTGAAGGTGAACCTAAACAATCAGGGGCGCCAAAAGGAATAATTAATATATCTACAGTGCCCTTGGTGCAATATTACATCCTTTTTTGTTCTAGTGAAGTCGCTCCTAAATAATCAGGGGCGCCAAAAGGAATAATTAATATATCTTCAGCGCCCTTGGTGCAATATTACATCCATTTTTGTTCTATCGAAGGCGCCCCTATACTATCAGAGGCGACAAAATGAGTAATTAATATATTTACAGTGCCCTTGGTGCAATATTACATCCTTTTTTGTTCTATTGAAGTCGCCCCTAAATAATCAGGGGCGCCAAAAGGAATAATTAATATATCTTCAGCGCCCTTGGTGCAATATTACATCCTTTTTTGTTCTATTGAAGGTGCCCCTAAACAATCAGGGACGCCAAAAGGAATAATTAATATATCTTCAGCGCCCTTGGTGCAATATTACATCCTTTTTTGTTCTATTGAAGGTGAACCTAAACAATCAGGGGCGCCAAAAGGAATAATTAATATATCTACAGTGCCCTTGGTGCAATATTACATCCTTTTTTGTTCTATTGAAGTCGCCCCTAAATAATCAGGGGCGCCAAAAGGAATAATTAATATATCTTCAGCGCCCTTGGTGCAATATTACATCCTTTTTTGTTCTATTGAAGGTGCCCCTAAACAATCAGGGACGCCAAAAGGAATAATTAATATATCTACAGATCCCTTGGTGCAATATTACATCTTTTTTTGTTCTATTGAAGTCGCCCCTAAATAATCAGGGGCGCCAAAAGGAATAATTAATATATCTTCAGCGCCCTTGGTGCAATATTACATCCATTTTTGTTCTATCGAAGGCGCCCCTATACTATCAGAGGCGACAAAATGAGTAATTAATATATTTACAGTGCCCTTGGTGCAATATTACATCCTTTTTTGTTCTATTGAAGTCGCCCCTAAATAATCAGGGGCGCCAAAAGGAATAATTAATATATCTACAGTGCCCTTGGTGCAATATTACATCCTTTTTTGTTCTATTGAAGTCGCCCCTAAATAATCAGGGGCGCCAAAAGGAATAATTAATATATCTTCAGCGCCCTTGGTGCAATATTACATCCTTTTTTGTTCTATTGAAGGTGCCCCTAAACAATCAGGGACGCCAAAAGGAATAATTAATATATCTACAGTGCCCTTGGTGCAATATTACATCTTTTTTTGTTCTATTGAAGTCGCCCCTAAATAATCAGGGGCGCCAAAAGGAATAATTAATATATCTTCAGCGCCCTTGGTGCAATATTACATCCATTTTTGTTCTATCGAAGGCGCCCCTATACTATCAGAGGCGACAAAATGAGTAATTAATATATTTACAGTGCCCTTGGTGCAATATTACATCCTTTTTTGTTCTATTGAAGGTGCCCCTAAACAATCAGGGGCGCCAAAAGGAATAATTAATATATCTACAGTGCCCTTGGTGCAATATTACATCCTTTTTTGTTCTATTGAAGTCGCCCCTAAATAATCAGGGGCGCCAAAAGAAATAATTAATATATCTTCAGCGCCCTTGGTGCAATATTACATCCATTTTTGTTCTATCGAAGGCGCCCCTATACTATCAGAGGCGACAAAATGAGTAATTAATATATTTACAGTGCCCTTGGTGCAATATTACATCCTTTTTTGTTCTATTGAAGGTGCCCCTAAACAATCAAGGACGCCAAAAGGAATAATTAATATATCTACAGTGCCCTTGGTGCAATATTACATCCTTTTTTGTTCTATTGAAGTCGCCCCTAAATAATCAGGGGCGCCAAAAGGAATAATTAATATATCTTCAGCGCCCTTGGTGCAATATTACATCCATTTTTGTTCTATCGAAGGCGCCCCTATACTATCAGAGGCGACAAAATGAGTAATTAATATATTTACAGTGCCCTTGGTGCAATATTACATCCTTTTTTGTTCTATTGAAGGTGCCCCTAAACAATCAAGGACGCCAAAAGGAATAATTAATATATCTACAGTGCCCTTGGTGCAATATTACATCCTTTTTTGTTCTATTGAAGTCGCCCCTAAATAATCAGGGGCGCCAAAAGGAATAATTAATATATCTTCAGCGCCCTTGGTGCAATATTACATCCATTTTTGTTCTATCGAAGGCGCCCCTATACTATCAGAGGCGACAAAATGAGTAATTAATATATTTACAGTGCCCTTGGTGCAATATTACATCCTTTTTTGTTCTATTGAAGGTGCCCCTAAACAATCAAGGACGCCAAAAGGAATAATTAATATATCTACAGTGCCCTTGGTGCAATATTACATCCTTTTTTGTTCTATTGAAGGTGCCCCTAAACAATCAAGGACGCCAAAAGGAATAATTAATATATCTACAGTGCCCTTGGTGCAATATTACATCCTTTTTTGTTCTATTGAAGTCGCCCCTAAATAATCAGGGGCGCCAAAAGGAATAATTAATATATCTTCAGCGCCCTTGGTGCAATATTACATCCATTTTTGTTCTATCGAAGGCGCCCCTATACTATCAGAGGCGACAAAATGAGTAATTAATATATTTACAGTGCCCTTGGTGCAATATTACATCCTTTTTTGTTCTATTGAAGGTGCCCCTAAACAATCAAGGACGCCAAAAGGAATAATTAATATATCTACAGTGCCCTTGGTGCAATATTACATCCTTTTTTGTTCTATTGAAGGTGCCCCTAAACAATCAGGGACGCCAAAAGGAATAATTAATATATCTACAGTGCCCTTGGTGCAATATTACATCCTTTTTTGTTCTATTGAAGTCGCCCCTAAATAATCAGGGGCGCCAAAAGGAATAATTAATATATCTTCAGCGCCCTTGGTGCAATATTACATCCATTTTTGTTCTATCGAAGGCGCTCCTATACTATCAGAGGCGAGAAAATGAGTAATTAATATATTTACAGTGCCCTTGGTGCAATATTACATCCTTTTTTGTTCTATTGAAGGTGCCCCTAAACAATCAGGGGCGCCAAAAGGAATAATTAATATATCTACAGTGCCCTTGGTGCAATATTACATCCTTTTTTGTTCTATTGAAGGTGCCCCTAAATAATCAGGGGCGCCAAAAGGAATAATTAATATATCTTCAGCGCCCTTGGTGCAATATTACATCCATTTTTGTTCTATCGAAGGCGCCCCTATACTATCAGAGGCGACAAAATGAGTAATTAATATATTTACAGTGCCCTTGGTGCAATATTACATCCTTTTTTGTTCTATTGAAGGTGCCCCTAAACAATCAGGGGCGCCAAAAGGAATAATTAATATATCTACAGTGCCCTTGGTGCAATATTACATCCTTTTTTGTTCTATTGAAGTCGCCCCTAAATAATCAGGGGCGCCAAAAGGAATAATTAATATATCTTCAGCGCCCTTGGTGCAATATTACATCCATTTTTGTTCTATCGAAGGCGCCCCTATACTATCAGAGGCGACAAAATGAGTAATTAATATATTTACAGTGCCCTTGGTGCAATATTACATCCTTTTTTGTTCTATTGAAGGTGCCCCTAAACAATCAGGGGCGCCAAAAGGAATAATTAATATATCTACAGTGCCCTTGGTGCAATATTACATCCTTTTTTGTTCTATTGAAGTCGCCCCTAAATAATCAGGGGCGCCAAAAGGAATAATTAATATATCTTCAGCGCCCTTGGTGCAATATTACATCCATTTTTGTTCTATCGAAGGCGCCCCTATACTATCAGAGGCGACAAAATGAGTAATTAATATATTTACAGTGCCCTTGGTGCAATATTACATCCTTTTTTGTTCTATTGAAGGTGCCCCTAAACAATCAGGGGCGCCAAAAGGAATAATTAATATATCTACAGTGCCCTTGGTGCAATATTACATCCTTTTTTGTCTATTGAAGTCGCCCCTAAATAATCAGGGGCGCCAAAAGGAATAATTAATATATCTTCAGCGCCCTTGGTGCAATATTACATCCATTTTTGTTCTATCGAAGGCGCCCCTATACTATCAGAGGCGACAAAATGAGTAATTAATATATTTACAGTGCCCTTGGTGCAATATTACATCCTTTTTTGTTCTATTGAAGGTGCCCCTAAACAATCAGGGGCGCCAAAAGGAATAATTAATATATCTACAGTGCCCTTGGTGCAATATTACATCCTTTTTTGTTCTAGTGAAGTCGCCCCTAAATAATCAGGGGCGCCAAAAGGAATAATTAATATATCTTCAGCGCCCTTGGTGCAATATTACATCCATTTTTGTTCTATCGAAGGCGCCCCTATGCAATCAGGGGTGACAAAATGAATAATTAATATATCTACAGTGTTCTTGCTGCATTATTACATCCTTGTTTGTTCTATTGAAGGCGCCCCTAAACAATCAGGGGCGCCAAAAGGAATAATTAATATATCTACAGCGCCCTTGGTGCAATATTACATCCTTGTTTGTTCTATCGAAGGCGCCCCTATACAGTCAGGGACGACAAAAGGAATAATTAATATATTTACAATGCTCCGTCATTGTAACATTATTTCCTTTTGCATTCTATCGAAGCATTATTTCGCCCATATATGGCGACAAAGGATTAAGATAATGTTTATATCGCTGCTTGACTGCCATATAGGTAATTTTTATTTCTTTATTTTATTGTATCAAAGGTGCCCTAGACAATCATCACAAAAGGAACAGAAAAAGTGTCCATTAGTTATAATAATACAAAGCACTGCACTCTATATTTTGTCGAAGATTTGGCAGTGTATACAGAACACTGTTTTTGTACATAAACTTTTCATTCTTCAATCGGCTTAAAAAAGGCAAAGTAATCATTAGGCGCCTTCGGCGCCCCCAATAACTTATACCAGAACTTGGGGGGGGGGCAATGCCCCCTTGCCCCCCCCCCGTCTTGTTACGCCACTGAATCGAATTACTTAAATTAAGATTTATAACTGTCTGGATCTTTGCAATCGATTTATTCTTTCTGATGGCTAATGTGTCTTTTCAAAACTGAAGCTACGAACGAAAAGGGATCAAATATTTATTGCGGGATCTAAACTATTAGGTACTCTCTGTTTTGTATATGAGACTTTGTATTGTACGTGTACCACAGACGGGAATTGAGGTCCCGGGTTTACGCACAAATGTTAGTCACAAAGCTACTTGAAAGAGTTAAGTAATTCAGGGTAATCAAGACCAAAAAAAAAAAAAGAAAAAGACTACAAATTTAGACATCAATCTTCATTAACTTTAAAATCGTATGGAGTTTATAACGTGAGAAAGACAAACTGAAGTCGATATGAGTATAATTTTTAATTATTCACTGTTATACAGATACGCCCATCAGGTATATAGACATGCATGCATCAATCTTTATTTTTTCGTTGTACGTATTACTCTGTATGAAGAAAAAGACACTGTACTTTCATTAATGCTTTGTCTTTGTTTCGCTAGATTTATATGAGGTAAGACCTTGAAATAACTCATGAAACTTAACATGCAAAATGTATGATTGTTCCTTTCTTAAAAATGATTGGTCATTAACTTCAGTTAACCTTAATACAAATTATTTCTTCAGACACCTATCATTCTGCATAGTGATAGTAATAATAATATGTTTAAAAAAAACAAAAGAAAATTATGCTGAAATAGCCTACTAATTTTTCATTCTTTTCATCTAATTTGGAACACCCAAGTTTTTTTTTTTTTTTTCATACATGCAGTTTATTGAGTAAATGAATATATAATGGCAGAGAGTTCAGGAAAATAACGGTTCCTTTTTTTTTTAACTGTTCATTTCTCTTAAAAATAAGTAGCACAGGAAATCGTGTTTGAATAATAATATTCACGAGAAGACAAATGATTTGCGAAACAACGGACTATTTTCTGTTCCTTCACTTCTTTTGTTTGTGACATTATAATGAACCAGAACGTGTATGTATAATCATATTTCTTGGAAATCAAGGGGGCTGAAAGGTTAAAATAGTATTCATAATTCTCCTTCCAATGTAATATATGCAGTGACATTCAATCATTACCATTTTTAAAATCTTAAGTCTACGTAATAATTTTTAAACTCAGCTCTGCATACGGAAATCTTATAGAACATCTATGTCCGTCTTCCTGTCGACAGACATCAGAGCAAAAACGGTAAGAAGACTCGATAAAGGAGTTCCCTTGTTGCTAAGCGGTTAGCGTACGCACCTGTGGCGTTGGAGACCCGGGTTTGATTCGCTGCAGGAGACCATGTTGTTCGGGCTCGTTAAGCTGTAAGTCCACGTCTCATATACTCTCGCTACTGAAAGGGATGCTGAACATCAAATCAAATCAAGGCAAATCAAAAATCTAGAAACGGTTTCTTGAAATCGATCCACCATCCCAAAAATAGGTTCCGTTCTCATACGATAATCCTCTATAAAACCGGAAGTAGTAGAAATGAACCATGCCAAACAACAAGAAATGGTAACAGGTAGTGACAAGAAGTTTCTTGAAATCGGTTTAGTATCTACAGAAAAGATATCATCTTCACCCTTACCTCCCTACTAAAACCGGAAGCGGTAGAAATTTACTACTGTTTCCGGTTTCAATAATGATCTCCATAGAGCAAAAACATTTAAGATATGAAGATATGATGAGTCAGAGGTGCCCTTAGACGGGTTTTAGGGCGCAGGTTACCTCTTTAAATATTTTTGTGAAGACAGTACTTTTCATTGATTATGACACAATCGAACTTTAATGATTGGCACCGCTATAACGAGTAAAGGCTTTTTAATACGGATTCACTGTGCAAGGAACAGGTTCTGTGTTTGATCTTATCCCTCTATTGCAATCAGAAGTTACAGATAGTACTTCCAGTTTCAGCACTGAATTTAAGTAGTTTGGAAGTCTACCAAATTTACATTGTGAAACGAAACTTACTTATTATGATATGTATTCAACCATGCTTCATTTTAAAGTAAATACATAAGTATTTCAAAACTTGCTTAAGAGACCAGTAAAGAAACCACTGAAAGGTTACGGGTCTATTTGCGTTTAATATGCTTCACGATTTTTTTTTAAAATAATAATAACACGCTAATTTTCACACACATTCTACATTTAAAATGCAACTTTCGCACACACACAATTTGTAACATGTCTTTATTAACAAAATCAATAACTCGCATTGTTCTTTAAAATAATACTGTTTGTATAGTAATTCAAGAGCTTCAAAAGTTAAAACGGACCTCTAAGGAATGAGGTTACAAAATATGTTTAATATGAACCTCTCTGTAGCGAAAGCTGATATCATTGCGTTGCTCCATATTTAAAAATCCATAGGTGTTAATTCCAGGGAGTACGGTGGCCAAGCCACAAATAACGGCGACCAATCTAGTAATTAATGAACTGGACATGGGTCACTGGCGTAATGCCCTCTCGAAAGAAAGATAAAAATGGGATCAATGACTGTCTCAAATCTCAAAGCACACCATTACATTTTCACCACATTGTGTTTGGGAAAAAGGATCAGTCAGGCTATATATTACTCTGCGTCTAGGAGGGATTCATATCACTCCAACACAACAAATATTAGCGATTGACTTCAAGAGTAACGTTAAAATTCTCATCGTTGATAAACAGGATGGAATAGCTATAGTCAGAATCTGAGATCTTCCGTCGGAATTTGAGTGTCGGAGTACCTATCCACAAAACTTCATCATTCTCACTTAAATGATAAGGACTTGCGACTTGTACGTGTGATGTTTGTTGGGTTGCATAATGCAAACGATAGTGCCTTTGCTGATGCCATATTTTGCTGGGAGCTCTTCTGTTGAGTCCTTACATCCATCCTAGCACCATTGTCGATGTTACATCACTTGTTGTATGCCTACTACTTTCTGAATCTTCCTTTCTTATTGAATTTTGCGATCAACTTGTCTATGGTGCCATTACTGTACAATCTCTTTCTTGTCCAGATGAACTTTGTTGTTCACCTCCGCGATCTCCTGCAACTGCCAGCTCCAGTCTTATTTGAAGGTTACCTCTATGCATTTATTCTTCTTCCATACCATTATCTGTTTACCTGAAAGATTAAAATAGAATTATTTCCTATATATGACTACTTTAAAATCAATTTGTATAATTTGATTGGATTGACTTGGTGCTCAATCAAAATACATATGAAAGTTACAGAAGTATTTAAACTAAAACTGTATTACGCTCAAAGTGAACGCTAAAGAGCATGCCGATTTTTATTCTTAGCACTACTTTTCGTTTGCAAAATTGCTAATCAATCAAAAGTTTCCTGTGCTTGTTATTTGTGTTTCTTGAACTCAAAGAGATCTAGAAATTTAGTCTTAGATTTAATTTTACGACACAAATTTAATTTTTACATTAATAGAATCTACAGTTCCAACAACGAAATATTACCTTTAACCGCACCTCGATTCGACAGTTCGTTCTTCAGTTATGGACATTTCTGTATCATTCCGATAAATTTCCAGCGGGCTGTAGTTCAGAATTAACACATTTCCGGACAATAATTCCGTATCTCAGAGTGCTTCTTTTGTCATTGTTCCTCAACCCTTCAAGTTTTACCCACGGTTACGGAAACAGTGTATAATAGTGTATAATACATCGCTAGCTTAAGAGAGAGTGTATATATGATTGTTCCTATTTGAGATGCTGACGAGAGTGTTTTATATTTATTACTTATGCTTGTATTTTATATTTCACATATTACTGTGTGTGTTTATTTAAATTTTTAAGTTTTACGTGTCACAGTTATGCCGGCTAGGCTAAAGGAAACGGCGATGATGAGAAAATAACAAAATGGTGGAATAAAGAAAGTGAGAGGAAATGGGAAAAACCGAGAAAACTACACACATGGTGTTTGTTAACCAAAAAGCTCACTTGGCGCGAACTGGGGTGGAACCAAAGATCCCATGTACCAAATTGAACGCTCTACCACTGAGCCATCGCGACCCCTGTGTGTGTTTATTGATCTGTATTCCTTCCCCTCCCTCTCATGTCAAAAAATGGGTTTTACAGAGGTTGTTCCCGATCTATTGTGACGATTTCAAACTGCACTTACCTTAAGAGAAACCATGTCGCCACAATCGAGAGTGCTCTATTTGGTGGCCCTGCATCTGGGCAATTTCCCAACAGCAAAATTTCCACTCTAGGAGATGGCATGCTGTGCAGTCATGTCAATCCGCAACCACTTCTCCTGACAGGCTTTCCATAGCCCTCCATCGGTGCAGGGACTCCTGTAAGACAAGGCTCGTTTCAGGAGGCAGAAGGCGCAAAAGTCCATCACTGACACATGAGGGGACTTCACTGGAATGTCTGTGAATGGGATGGCACGAATTCCAGTTTTTGCTGTCATTTGTTGGGTGAAGAGGCGTGTTGAATGAGATGTGTGACTTGACACTTTGTCTTGATGCACCCACACACGATTCTTGTCCCTTCCGCAGAGATGGGAAATGTCATGGCAATAAATGTGTCAAAACGTTAGCCAAATAATATTCTGAATTCACTTTCGTATTTTTGACTACACGATGTATGGTCAGCTTGTTTTGTACGAGTATCCAGCAATGATAATGAATCCTGTGCCAAAACTTTCCTTGCATTCAGTGAACTATCTTTGAAAGTCCCTCGCGCCTGTCGATCCATAAAAAATTGCACGTGACTTGTGACAATCATCCAGATAAACATATGTCTCATCCAGTGTTAAAACAAATTTCCACTTTTCACCGGTCAGGTACCTCATAGAGCTTTCGACAGTTGATGCGACATTCTAGGCTGTGATTTGGCAAGAGGTTATGAACACGCCTCTTCTATCGCTCTAGCAAAATCTCTGTGACCAAAAAATGCCGCCCAAACTAAGCCGGTTTTGGGAAGGCTATGTTGCGACTCTTTATGTTTCTGTCATTAGAAAACGTTGTAACATCAGTTTAAGTGGAATAAAAAAATGTTATTAAAAAGTACAAGGGCAACGAAGCTCTACTATTTGGATCACCAACGAAGTTGCCTAAAAAACGGGAATGCACCAAGGCCACCTCCACCATGCAGAGGAAACTTCGCAAAATGGCAATGCAAGAAAATCCGCCAACACAAATGTGTATGGCTAATCGTCTTGACGTGTCTTTGGGGACTGTGAGCCGGACGTTATACCATCAACTCAAGCTGGAAAAAGTCATTAAAGCTCGCGGCCATCTTCTCACGGATGCCCACCAAAAGGAACGAAAGTGTAACGCCTGGAAGCTGTACGAACGGCATATTGCAAAACAAAGCTAGATGTACATAGAGCATCGTAACGCTCGATGAAGCATAGATTTACCTTTCCGACTGCGGCAAACCGAGAGGCATCATGTATCGAGAGAAATGCGCCAAGAACTTCAGAAGGTGGGTCCGTGTCTGTAAAGAATACTTCCGAAAAGGGTTCATGGTCGTTACTGGTTACTGTTACCGAGGTAAACTGAAGATTCGTAGGGTGGCGAAGAACTGCAAAATAAATTCGCAGTATTTTCAGGACCAGATCATGCGGCCGATCTACGAGCATAAGATTCCAACAATGTACGGAAATGACGCCAATCTGGTGCGCATTCACATGGACAAGGCCTCATCACATACCTCACGATCGTCCCTCACATTCTACAGGGAAATGGAGGAGGCAAGTGGTATACAGGTGATACCTTTCAATGAGGTACCTGTTAAATATCCAGATGCAAGTCCTATGGACTATTGTGGATTTGGATTGCTGAAGCGGGCTTTGGGAAAACGGCGTGTGACAACTGTGGAAGGACAAGGAAATGGGACAAGATTCCCTTCCCAGTTCTTCAGAGAAGCCTATTACAGTAGAAATTACGCTGTCGGGCTATTTTTAGGAACCAAAGGAAACATATCGAGCACTTACGGACCTGGGGCCATGGTTTCTTCTAAATTTTTAGGTAAGTCGAAATTGGCCAAATGTAGACTGAACAACCTCTGTATTATATTGAAAATGATGTTTGTACGCAATCTGATGTGTATATATATCTACTGCGTTAAGAACAGTCCTGTTCATAAAATATTGGTCATCCACAAGGTCAAGTTTGGCAATCAGAAATCTCTAATACTTTAGTTGTAAGTAAAACTCACCAAGGAAAATCCACACTTGTTTGATTTAACTCCATTTGTAGATAAGGACGCAGGGGTTTGCAAATAGAGATGAGAGCCAGGTTTCTTTCAATAAGACTGCGCACACAGAGTACAAAATTAGCAGAACTTAACCAAGGATAAAATCTGAAAAGGATTTCAGAATAATAATCTGCCCAATTGTCTTCAGACTTTCTTAATTAACGTTGTTATTTTTGTTAAAAATTTTGTAAGGAAGAAACTTCTTTTTCGGTAAATTATGCAAAATTTCGTTTTCTTGTAAATCATATAAAATACAAAATGAAATCTTTCAGTTTAGCGTTCCATGATTATGTCCTTTAGGCTAAGGGAGACAATGGCTAAGGCAAGTGAATGATGATGGAATAATTGGTAGAATAAAAATGTGGGAGGAAACGAGAGTACCCCGAGAAAACCCACAGACACAGTGTTCTCCACCACAAACTTGCTTAGCCGAAGATCGAACCAGGGACCTCATGCATCAAAGGTAAGCGCTATACTACGGAGCCCAAGCTCTACTTTATACATATAAAATATTTTAAAATAAAAGAATACATGGATAAGGTGTCTAATGAAGTTATTATGATTCCAAACCTAACAGTTTGGAAATATTAATTATGCTGCTATTTTATCTGAATAAGTATTTATACAAAGCTAAAATATACGGACTGGAATGTTATTAAATGGGCAAAATATAGCGTTTTATAAAAAATAAAAAGAATTATAGAGAATTACATGTAGAGAGAATGAGTGTCACAGGTATGTCAAAAAGAATGTTAAGAGAAAAGATATCAACAGCCCCAGAGTGAAAAGGCCCAGGAAGAGGTACACACATGGGCGGAGTTAGAAATTGTCTGCTGGGGGGGGAAGCAGACCTTTTGATTGGTCTCGCAAATTTTGACAGGTCTTTGTAGATCGCCATCTTATAGGTAGCACTTTTATTTTTGGTCAAAAAGTTGGGGAGCAATGCCCCCTATGCCTCCATACCTCTCCATGGGTATGCGGATGACGTAATAGAAGATTTGAAGTGAATGAACGTGAAAGGATGATCGCCAGTGATAAAAATAAATAGAAACTGCTTGTTCAGGATGCCAAAGTTCACATCGCGTTGTAGCGCCGAATACTAAGTAAGACAGGCCACACACTGATCTACCGTCACATGATACCTATACAGGTTGACCGAACATCACAGTGTGTGTGGGACACACAGATTCAACGTGCAGTCAGAAACAATATAATTTTAGCGCAGGTAGAAATAAACTGATTTTCGATTTTGCTCAGGTCGCCTTCGAAACTTCGAAAAACTGCACAAGTCTACTCACAAACACATTCCGGTCGATATGTGTAATTCTACACCACTGGTAGCCTATAACGTATGTGGTCTGCTTAAGTAACAAAGCTCAAATGTGAATTTTCAAGTATAAAATGTGACCAAATCTATCCTTCCAGTCCAAAATCAACGTGGAAAAAATTATATCAGAACCCTTGATATTTCGCAAGCTTTGTAGATAGGAGGACGTTTAGTGAAAAAAGAGACATTACCTGGTGTTAGAAGTATAATGTTGTCTGTTAGAAGTATCTATAGAATATTAAGAAAATTATTGACAGAATCTATGAATATGGTTAAAATAGCGAAACGCCATCTGAAATGCCCGTTCTTCTCACTAAAAGAAACAGGTTTAAGGGAACCCTATATTCCCTTATGATATTTTTTCAAGGAGAAATAATGAAACTTCAGCTTGATTCAAGTTTAAAAATTCGTTTCCAAGTGGTTTAGCCATTTGCTCACAGTCACTTGTTTTTAATTTGGAGTTTCGTCTCCCTAACTTGAGTGGCTCATGGGACACTATTTTTGACAAATTTTGAATCTTCTTCCCCTCCAAAGAAGTGTTTTTTAATTATTTTATCATTCTAAGAATAGTCATAGTAAAATATTCTCTCTTACTCTTCTATTCAAACCGGAAGTGGAAGAAATCAACTACTT
This sequence comes from Thermobia domestica, assembly GCF_964235325.1. Taxonomy (NCBI): domain Eukaryota; kingdom Metazoa; phylum Arthropoda; class Insecta; order Zygentoma; family Lepismatidae; genus Thermobia; species Thermobia domestica. Next base: position 93,598,540 of record NC_137466.1, read on the forward strand.
CCGGTTTAACATTAATAGCTAGAGTAAAAACTATTATGAATAGCGAGAAGTTGTTTTCTACAATCAATCAACCGGTCCAAGAATGTATTCCATTTACTAAACCGGAAGTAGTAGATATGTACTACCATTTCCGGTTTCAGTATTAATTGAAAAAAATATCATGGCATACAAACTCTTTTCTGTAGTGTACACTGCTATTTGCTTTTATATAGAGAGAGATTTCGTAATATAGTGAGATATTACAGTAGTCATGGTTTAGCTCCATGAACCACAAGATGGTCAACAGCATGGAGATATGGAAAGGAAATGGGAATACTACCACATTATCTTTTTCCCAGAAGGGACGAAGAAGGAGAATAAATAAATATGATGGTTCTTCCTGAGGTAAAAAAAAAAATCCGGAGGTAAATTAGTCCCCCGTTCGGATCTCCGGGTGAGGACTATTTCGGGAAGAATCATCAAAGGAGAAAATAAGTTTCAGTTCAGCATGGGTACTTGGAACGTACGAACTCTACGACGTGCGGGTAAACTTGAGAATTTAAAAGTGGAAATGGACAAATGTAAAATGGACATAGTGGGCTTGAGTGAAGTGAGATGGCCAGGGAAAAATGAGACAGTATCGGGAAATTACAGAATATTCTATTTGGGTGGTGTTAAAGTCGAGAATGGTGTCGCGATAGCAATGAAGAACGAAGTAGCAAGAAGTGTAATCAAAGTGGAATGCTACAGTGACCGATTGATATTTGTGAAACTAACCCTAATAGCATGTTGGTTTGCAGCAAGTCTTTCACTATATTTGATATTAACTTGCTAGACTTTCCGTGCACTGTACACCTGCTGCAGGCGTTTTGAAAGAGTTACCTGCAAATGTCGTAATTAGATTTTCAGTTGCTAGATTTTACATGCCTTAGAGGCTTGCTGCAACTTTGTAGCAAGTGTGTCAGTTCTAGTTTCTACCAACAGGTGGCACAAAAGTCTAATCTTAGAAATCTCACCGCCAGGCCGCCATTTGTAGTAGGTGTATAGTGTATGAAGCATTGAAACATGTGGATAATTACGATAATTAATTAAGTATCCAGTATGTAGAGAAAATTTATATTTTAAACGTGTATTGTTTGACAAAGTTGTTGACTGTGTGATTGTTCGTATACAGTAAATGTTCAGTTTGTAAAAGGCATGCAATGCAATGCAAGTATATACCTGCAGAAGACTTACTACACCCACTTGCTGAAGACCTGCTGTAGACTTGCATTGCAAGTGTACACTTGCAGAAGACTTGCTGCCCACTTGCTGTGCACTTGTAGAGCAAGTGGAAACTTGCAGCATGCTTGCTGTGCAAGTAAACCCCTTGCATAACCTTGCTTTGCAAACTTACCATACACTTGCATTGCAGGCGTGCTGCAAGTTCGAAGAGCGTCAACTAGGAAGTTTGCATTAAACTTCCATCAAACTTGCAGACTTACATTACAAGTCTGCTGCAAGTTTGCCAGACTTGAATTGCAAATCTGCTGCAAGTTTGTTGCAAGTCATTTTTGCTGTCTGGGAAGTTAAAAAAAACAGTAGATATTGTGATAATACAAGTGTATATGCCAACAACCAACCATGATTACAATGAAGTAGAAGTAATGTATGATGAGATTAGTGACATTTTGCATAGGAAGAAAGAGCCTGCATCAAGGCCATAGTAATGGGAGACTTCAACAGCGTAGTGAACTGCGAATAAGACAGTGGAACCATTTGGACTAGGTAGAAGAAACGAATGGGGTCAAATACTTATCGATTTCTGCAGGCAACATGATCTGGTGGTGATGAACACGTCGTCTAAGAAAAGGAAAACCAAGCTGTACACGTGGAAAAGTCCAGGAGATTAGAAACGCTGCCAAATAGATTACATTCTTGTGAAGCAACGTTTCAGGAATAGTGTACGAGACGTGAAGACACTACCAGGCGCGGACATTGATTCGGACCATAATCTCCTAGTGGCGGAAGTGCAAACCTGTTTAAAGTCGATCGAGAAAAATGGGAGGAGAAATCGAAAATGGAGCTTAGAGCAACTAAGAAATATCGACAGCGATGCGGAAGAAGAGATTGAAGAAAAATTCTATGCAATGGGTGATATGGTTGGCAATGTAGAAAATAATAGGGGAAAAGTTAAACAGATTCTACTAGCCACATTCCACAATAACATTGGCAGGATGGGAAGAGCACCGAGAAAACTATAGATAACTCAAGCGATGCTTAAGAAAAATGAGGAACGCAGAAGGACAAAAAACACGGACATCAACGAATACAGAAGGCTGAATAATGAATTGAGAAGAGAGACGGACAAGTCAAAGAAAAGTCCATGGAACAGATATGTGAAGAAATAATGGAACTTCAACGGCGCGGCAGATATGATCTGATGTATCAGAAAGGACAAGAATTAGGGAAAAAAGCTTAGAAAAGTAGAAGAACGTTTGGAATCCAAGGTCAACAAGGTCACGTAGTCAATGACTATCAAGGAATACTTATAATTTGGGATGAATACATGAAAGATCTGTATGATCAAAAGAATCGGCCCAAAAATATTGCGATCGAAGCAGAGGAAAAGGTGGATGATGAAGAAAAAGGAGTCAGTATATTGAAAAGTGAAGCAATACAAGCAACCAGAGACATGCGAAGGAGAAAGGCCAGTGGAGACAACGACATATCAGTAGATTTGCTCAAGGGATTAGGAGACAATGCAATGAAAGTACTAACTTCCCTAATTAACAAGATCTACCTGAATGGAGAATGGCCAAAGGATTTTCTTGATGTTACAATGATTGCATTGTCCAAGAAAAAGCAAGCAAAGAAGTGCAGCGAGCACAAGAACATTATTTCCCACACTGGTTCTGATTATTGCACGCATACTGAACAGGCGGCTGGCAAGATGGAAGAGATGTTAGAAGAAGATCAGTTTGGATTTCGGAAAGGAAAAGGCACCAGAGATGCTATTTGATTGATGAGAATTATATCAGAACGAGTTCTTAATCTGAAGGGAGAGCTATGTTTGTGCTTCATTAACTGGCAAAAATCTTTCAACCAGGTCAATTGGACGAAACTTTTGAAAATACTTAAAGAAATCGGGAGTCAACTGGAGAGACCGACGACTGATTCGAAACTTGTACATTGGGCAACGAGTGAAGTTGCGCTTGAATGAAGAAGAAATCAGTAGTGTGGAGATAGGAAGAGGAGTCAGACAAGGATGTAGTATGTCGTCACAATTATTCAACATTTACAGTGAATGTTTAATGAAGGAACCATTAATGAGAATTGCGGATTTCAAGATTGGAGGGCAGATCTTTAACAAGGTCAGGTATGCAGATGATGCTGTTATTATAGCTAGAACCGAAGAAGGACTATAGAGATTGACAAAATAGTTGACACTGGAAAACTATATGGAAAGGAAATCAACATCGAAAAGACGAAAGTCATGAGAATATCCCGAGGAAACGCGCCCTTACGGGTGAGAGTAGGACAAAGAGAACTTGAAGAGGTCGAGAATTTCAAATATCTTGAAAGTATTTTGACGAGAGACAGTTACTGCACCAAAGAGATTAAGTTAAGAATTGTCATAGCTAAAGAAGCATTTAACAAAAAAAGATCACTCTTACCTAGGAGGCTCAATATTGGACTTATGAGGAAGTTGGTCAAGTGCTATATCTGGAGCATTGGACTGTATGGTTCAGAGACTTGGTCATTACGGAAGTTAGAGAAGAAATATTTAGAGAGCTTCAAAATGTGGTACTGGAGGAAGATGAGGAGATAAAATGGACAGAAAAAGCAACAAACGAAGATGTTTAAAAACGGGTAAGAGAGAAGAGGACTCTTCTATCCAGCATCTTACTTAGGAAGGCCAATTGGATTGGACACATCTTGCGAAGAAATTGTCTTCTTCATACCGCCATAGAAGGAAAGACGGAAGGAAAGCGAGGAATAATAATAAGAAGAGCACAACTGATCGATAATTTGAGAAATAGACAAAAAATATTGGGAATTAAAAGAGGAAGCTGAGGATCGAGAAACGTTTCCAGGCCTAAATCTAAAATTAGAAATAAAAAAACTCTTTAGTCCCAGGACCTGCCGAAAGGCCGAATACTTAATAATAAGAAGAAAAAAAAGAAGTAGAAATGTATTGCGCCAACACTGATACGGTACTAGTTATAATTCGAAGGGTTGAACAATACATCATTGATAGCTTTTTAGTTTGGTATTTAACAGACGATATTCGAAGGAATTTCGAAAAGGAAAACAAAGGGGAATCAAGTAATGTAAGAAGGAAGGATATGGTATGAACTATAAGGACGAACGAAGGAAGATGGAAAAAAGTGGGAGTGTCAGGGTCTGAGGTCATTGACTCCCCTGTCCCGTTTCACTTTCCTTGAGAACCGTTCATCCAAGTGACTTCAATGAGTGGTTGGAACCAGAACCTTTTTTCTCTTCTTCTTCTTTTTACAAACCATCCAACAACATAAACAGTGACTCCACCTTGCCTAGTTGTTTGTTGCATGAGGATGGATGGAAGTGTTCAGAGGGTCAGGTTTATAGGTTACTTTTTTCTTAACAAGACAAGGCTATAACATTTTTTTTTTTTTAATTCTTACAACTTTCTGACTGTTTTACTGTCGCCTTCTTCACTCTCGTCCCACCATCCGGTTAGAGGCGTTACCATAAATTCACTTCAGGCAGATATTAAGTAGAGACGATATTTTTTTAAAAAAATAAGTATAAAGAAAACAAATTTGTGGGAAATGCATGCTAACTTTGACTCCATTAGCCATTATGGATTATGTTGCGCAGACGGTAGGAAAGAAATATAAAATTTAAAGAAGGGAAACTGAAGCAAGGGTATTTGTCGGTAAGTTACACAATAAATGAAATGAAATCTTTCAGTTTTACGTCCCACGCCTATGCCGGTGAGGCTAAAGGAGACGGTGATTATGAGAAATGAATGAATTGGTGTAATGAAGAAAGTAGGAGGAAACGGAGAAAACCAGAGAAAACCTACGAGCACGGTATTTGTCCACCACAAAGTCCACACGGTGCGAGCTGGGATCGAACCAGGAACCCCTAACACCAGAGGTGAACGCTCTACCACTTTTTCTTTATTAAAAAAAACTTCCTGACTTATTTTCTACTGCAACCACTTTTCAGGACTACTAGACACGACAGGGACACGAACACCGAAACATCGAGGACAGTTAAAATTCCACCCTTGCTACTACAGAGGGACTCGAACCCCCAACGGGCTTCACCTCACAATCATCAGCCTAACGTCTCAGACCGCTCGGCTACACCCACCGGCACCACTGAGCCACCGTGCCCCCTTACATTATAAACGATTTTTGTTGTGTGGAAATATAACGTAGATGCAGTATCTGTAAATTTTCTACCTTTCATTTTCTTGCCGTTTGCGAAACCTATTATTGAAAATGAAATAAAAACTTTGAGTTTAACGTCCCACGTTTATGCCTTTAGGCTAAGGGAGACGATGATTAAAGCAAGTAAATGATGATGGAAACATAATCGTAAAATTAACATAGGTCAAAACTAACATAGGATAAAATTTTATACAATGTTATGGAATTCCGTTCGTTAATTTCAATGGAAAATGGTGAAATATTTTGCAACTTACACTGTGAAGCCACTGCCGCTATACGTAAATATCTTAATTACGAGCTTTTAAAAATGCTTTTTGGACAAAATCATACCATTCAAAATTCTCTCTAGAAATGATATTTCAGAAACTAGTATAAGATTCATGATCATCAAGTCAAAATCATTCGAAAAATATTAAAATACAAGGTCTGTCTCGAAATTAATGTGCCCCATTTTCTTCTGCTGCGACCATTCGTCACACAGCGTTGCTACTTGCATGGAAGGATGGGTGGAATTTTGGGAACACAGCGCAACCAGCGCTAGTCGGCTCCGAACTCTTGGAGAGTCACAGTGCCTGTTTCAGTGAACCCTTATGTGAGGGCTCGTCGAAATCAAGATGGAAAAAACTCTCGAGCAGCAATACGTGATAAAGTTTTGTTTCATCTCAGAGCTCCCCCAGCCGCCTTACAGTCCTGATTTGTCCCCGCCCGATTTGGTTTTGTTCCCGAAGATTAAAAAATCCCTCAAAGGACAGCACTGTATTGGATTTGGACTTCGGTATATCTGTCTCACCGTTTCAAATTTTTCGGGGTTGCAACGGACTTCATGGACATGCTTAAAGATGTTAATAAAAATTAGTAATGTGCTGTCCCCAAGCGGAATGCATGAGACTTCCCCAATTTTGGTAACCGATTTCGATCTTACCTTACCAAGCTTTCAGGAAATACAGTATATAAATACATAACCCCCACTTTGTGGGTTCAGGTTTAAGTACATCCCTACTTAGTCACTGTTGTTCTCAGCTTCTTCATGTTCAAATTCCAAATACTAAATCAGGAATTTCGTTTCCCAGTTATTTGTCCATTTGAGTTGAATATGACAGTTTGAGTGTAGTTTTCCTTCTTTTCCTAGAAATAATAACTATTTACACTTTTTGCCATCCTATTTCTTAAAAGATCTTGTGGTGCAGTATGGGACACAATACCTCATGTGGTGCTGTCGATCTTGCTTGCTTCCGGATTCAATTCCCTGTGGGGGCACTCGGTAGAACAAGTGTAAGAAACGTTTTTCGAGGCCAGGCACCCTGAATAGGATTTTCCTGGGTTTCCCTCATTCATACCAGGCAAATGCCGGGGTGGTATCTAACTTATAGGTCCCAGACCGCTTCCTTCCTTCCCCAATCCTTTCTTCTTTCCCTTTCATCGGATAGTGTGTTCGCCGAGGGACGTCATTCTTCAAACGTGACGGGCTAAATGGCCATAGATGCCGAAAGCCAAGAAACCTAAATCCTCAATCCTAAATCCTAATACCTCATGTTGGAAACCCCGGAAATGTATGTATTAATATTACAATCGGGGATCTGACCTTGATATCCCGTTCAACTAAACTTTTATACATTCTTTTCCAGCTTCGGTTAGGTTTTCATGATTAAGTGAACATTTAAATCACTAGAAATGGCATTCAACTATCTTTAATCTTAATAAATGATACATTCGTCTCCTTGCCTGCCCTGGATAAATATATGCTCAACCCATTCAAGTCTTCTAAACATTGGAAGTGATGTATCGTCACATCTATAAATTAACCATCCTCCACAGATATACATTGTTGCAGTTGCTTCCAAGATATAAAAAAGCCCTTTCCATTCAAATAGTCTTATATGAAACATTCAATTGGAGGGGTTGCTGCCCCCCACAAATCCTCTTCAAAATGCCACTGGTTGAATGAGTTTAAAATAATTCAAAATTATCACGTTTTATGTATACATTGCTTTGTTTAATATAAAGGCTAAAGTTCCTCTACTTAACCAATTCTAAATGAAAAACTATTGATGAACAATAATATTTAAACATTTTAGTGGTAATTTCTTTAAAGTATAGAGTTTATTGCGGGAACATTTATTCACATGCCGGATCTGAAGAGAAACAAGTATATTTGAACTGTTATTATGCCTGGAGATGCTCCTTGCAGTAAGCAGTTCTGCATCTTGCGTACGGCGACATTTCTAGTTCATATTGTAGCCTGATGGACGTTAAGTAAACAAAAACCTGTCATTGTGTGCATTGTAAAATATGTCAACAAACATTAAATACCTAATAATGTTTCACCAGAATAGACTATACAATATTTCTCCTTCTCCAGTTCTTAGTAAGGTTGCCACGAACTAGACGAAACATCCCGAATTTCAAGAAAAATTTAATTGTCCCAAATTACGCCTAAGAGGAAGCCAAATTATCCGAAACATTAAAAAAATATATGTGACAGAAATTCTTAGTGACATTTGATATTCTCGACCCGTAGTGTGTACCGACGGTTACTGAGACATCGATATGGTCCTATAGTTATTATTATTATTATTATTATTATTATTATTATTATTATTATTATTATTATTATTATTATTATTATTATTATTATTATTATTATTATTATTATTGCTTCTTTATGATAGTTTATTGTCTTTCCTTTATTCATCGAGGCTAAGGGAAACGGTGATGATGATGAACGAAAAGATGGACCCGAGAAAATTCATGAACATGGTGCTTACCCACTCACCATATACCTCACTTGGCACGAGCTTGGATCAAACGAGGGACCCCACACTCCAGAGATGAATGCTCTACCACTAAGCCACTGCAGCCCTAAAATTTTCGTGTTGCCAGCAGTAAAATTACAAGCAATAATGTTATTCTTTGGTTGTACCGGTTCGGTGGTTCGAAACTTTTCTGTTCAACTTCCAAGAAGCTGACGCTATGTGTTTTCTGTTTCGAGTGTTTTTGATTTAAATATTTATTGCAATTTTCGTTTATTGAAATATATAGTCCTTTGTATCATATTATTCTTAATAAATTTTACATGCGCAAATTTTGATATGAGGAATAAGTGATCTGTACATGTTCGATAGATATGTCTAGCTTTAGGCCTTCGAAAATGTGGCAACTTTAGTCTCAGCAATGTTCATATAAAATGTCATTTCCGTTCGATAATTAGTTTCTCTCTCTCTCTCTCTCTCTCTCTCTGGAGTTGTCAATTAACGGTAGTACATCTTAATCTACAGATTTATTTCTACTTTTCAGTAAAGTTTCCACTTCTTTGCATGCATTTCTCCTACCTCTCTAGAAGTTTGAAAATACAAGTGCGGTAGAACTTCAGCTAGTGGACACTGCTTTTTGTATTTCCTTCGTCGTCTGGTAGCTTTGACCTCGTAATTGATCATTTATAAAACTGAATAGATGATAGAAGGTGTAATATCATGACTATAAGGAAGATAAAATAAAATTTTCCACTCAATTTTGCCAGTTTCCTTCCTGATGAAATAAGAAGAGTGCGGGCGAGCATTATCTTGTTGTATGATTATTTTTTTTCCAAAACGTTTATCATATAATGCACAATAGAGCTTGTGAAATGTTTACACATATTAGTGAGCATTTATGCTTTTCCCAAGTTCAATAAATTTAATCAGAATGCCCCTATCTAGCTATGCTAGATAAATAAGATGAAGCTTTACTAGTAGCCCCCATCAACTTATTGTCGTATATAAATGGGGTAGAATACACAAACAAGAGAAAACAATTCCAATTATCAATTTACTTTTGATATAAAACATTATCCACATACCAGGCACGTAGCCAGGTTGTTTTCGTAATGAGGAGGGTGGAATCCGTGACATGAAATACTGTGGTTATCACACTAGAGGCTCGAGCATTCTAAAATATTTTACTGACAACATATATTGGTTCGTTTAGCAAGGATTTCGTAATGGGGGGGGGAGGCGTGACGTGAGATACTGTGGTTATCACACCGGGGGCTCGATCAATCTAAACTATTTTACTGGCAGCATATATTGGTTTGTTAGCGCAATAAAATGAGGATATGTTAGCAAGTATTTTAATAAACTATGAAGAAATCTCGAGTAAAATAATATAAAAAAGTATTGAAAAAGATTTTGCAATATCTACGTCCCTTCCTCTGTTCATTCAAATGCAACAAATTTCTTTTCATTGTAACCTCAACTATTATAAGAAAAAAAGTACATATCTACTATTATAAAAAGTACATATCCAATAATGTCTTGTAAAATATTTTGCAATATCTGCGTTCCTTTTTCTGTTGAATCAAATGTTAACAGAACTTTCTTTCCACATATATTTTTATTATTCCGTCAACTACTGTCTGTTCCAAATGACAAGATAAAGAAGCAGTAGAAAACTGTTTCTGAAATAACGTATTTGATACTTCAGAGAAGCGATGACGAAAAATTATGATAAAAAATGTAAACATTATTACAAAATGGCACTATGTTTTCGAATGCTTGAAATTTCCCAGACTAGTAGCAGAAATTCTGAGAATTCTGTAACTTTTCTAGAAATTTCACATTCCCTGACTTTTCCAGGATATCGCGCTCATTCACCACAATGTATTGCAAGTAATTCGGCTAATGCGTTCATTGTAAGTCTGGATTGGAGATGAAACAATGAGAAGGGCAGTTGCCGAGAACGCTGTGCTCAAGTTTGCGTATCATTAGCTATTGCTTATTTATTTTGTCCTTTGGAACAGACAGTAAAACACACGTCACTAACTTTCTCATTCTGTCTCTAACAAATATTCACAAAACATCGGATAACAAACTCTCCTCATAATAAAGAGTAACCAAACGCTTGCTGTAGCTTTTTTTTATTTTTAACGCTGACTCTTCTTTTTCTCCTTTCTTTTGTTTCATTCTTCTTTTTTTTCATTTCTGGTTTCGTGCCTGTAATACTCAATTTATAATATGCACAATATGTTTAATATGTTTAGATTTAGGGAAATAGAATAGTTGAATTAAAACCCAATAACCTCATCTTGTCATAATCTTGAACATAGTCACTCCCGTGTTATTTACCAACAGGTATCATTTACAGTTTCTTCATATGCATATGTAGAAACCTACTTTTGACATGCTGTTCAATTTGTTCCGTATACTCTTCTTTCGATTTTGCAAATGGACACAAAATGTTACACCTTAAGATGAATTTTTGCCTTTAGCAAGATGAAGTAGATGGAGGCGCTAAACCTGGAAGATAAGGAGAGTAGTTGATAAAGGTAAAACGTCTCTGGGATGTGATTACCTTGTAAATCGATATATTATTGTATAACATTCACTGATCACCGGCTAGTTCAGTTTTTCATAAGTCAAATTCTAGTTTCTAGTTTTAGCCCAGATTTTCCCCTTTAAGCTAAAGAAGATGGATTATTTATAAAAGTAAGTGATTATAAAAAATAATTGGGTGGAATGAGAATGTGGGAGAAAACGGTAGAACTTCAGAGGAAAACTCATGAATACGATATTGTCCACCACAAACTCACGTTACCGTTTATCGAACCAAGAACTCGTCGCACCACAGATGATCGCTCTACAACTGAGCCAATGAGCTCTCTATATATCGAATCCATTTGAGAAATCAGTTCGACTGCTTACATAGCCTATATTAGTTAGTGTTTTCCTCCCTGGACAGATTCTTTGTGCAGATCTTTGTTCCTGTCAGAAACTTTGCCAAACACTGAACATTATCTTTGGTGTGATTTGTTGTCGTTCTTGACAGCTTATCAATCCTCATGAAATTGTTAAGTGCCACCCAAAAATGTTTGACCGAGTTAGCGCTCTGCCCTTCCTCATGTTGTGTTCTTTATTTGTGCAATTTTTACAGCTACTTTACCTGTGTGATTAAAAACTCCTATTACCACTCGTTGTTCAGTTTTTTTTAAATCCATGACGACACTGTAAAACAATACTGAAAATACCTAGGTAAACTGCCTACAAGAAGAAATGGATCTGGCAGAATACAATATACACAAGAAGGTTGCAGCTGTTCAGTTTAGATCTACGCACAAATTGATAATTAGCACCATTAGTAGCATAGCAATTTTGCCAGGTCTTAGGCACACTTTATATTGTACCTAAAAACTTTAATTGAAAAGTGTGCTACTTCTTAAAATATATATATTTAAAATCTATTAAAATGCATCGTTATGATTTATCTCATAGCATTACCAAAGATTGTATTGTACGAGGGGGGACCCAAAAGAAACCGGATTGAAAAAGCGCTGCCGCTCCTAGGCGTAGTAGAGAGTTCTGCTAGATGGGTCTAGTAGAGACCTTCCCAGATCAATTGACCAAGCGGCGTCTGCACGGAGAAAAATGCATAATCCAGTCAGCATATAAATGCTGTTTTTACCAGGTTACGCGCGTCACCACATTAAGTAATGTTGTTTCGTCAGTAGTACGATCTACACCACTGTCCATCGAAAATTTTGTATTGTGGGACCACCATTTCAAATCTAAAATTAACGCCATACCCATTCCGACTGTGGTAACTTAGGTATATAAAGTTGTTACTACCTTCCTACGAGTGTCCCCTCTTGGTTCTTTCTAAATCTGTGACTCCCTACCTTACGAGAGTAATAGTTTTTAACACGAAATCAATCATGTGAATAAAATTATCCAATCACAGCGAGTCTAGTTCGGCGCCGAACTCCAGACTTGGCATGGTGTTCCCACCTGCTGTACTTTTATACATGAAATTACATTACTTACGGAGCGCACCCGCGTAAATACGATGTATCCACACGGAAATCCTAGTCCTTTTTTTCTCAGTGTGCGTAGGAGGTTAACGTTTGATCGTATTATTGTTTTCCTCAACTGTTCTCGTTTGCCGCCTGCGAAATCGTTATGGCAGATTCAAAGGAACAAGGAGTGTGTCTACTTTCTACTTGGAAAATCGGAAACGAAAACTTACCAAATGCTTCAACAGGCTTTCAAGAAGGATACTATGAACAGCACACAATTTTTTGAGTGGTTTAGGCGCTTTAAGTGTGGTGAGATGAGCGTTGAAGATCTGCTCGTTCTGGGTGCTCTTCATCATTTCGAAACGGCGAAAACATCGAACAAATTTTCCCCAAAATCAACGAGGATCGTCGTTTTATGATCGATGATATTTCAAAACAGGCAGGAGTGAGTTGGAGCTCGGCCAGCGTGAGGTTTTGCAAATGAGACATGTTGCCGTTAAGATTGTTTCTCGCCTGCTCACACACGATCAAATCATTCGTCTGAATTTGAGCCCGGACTTGAAAAATCAGATTGAAAGTGATCCAAACTGTTTGACCAACATGATGACATTTTCCGAGAATTAAACAAAATCTAAAAGGAAAATGTTTTGATGGTGTAGAGGCTGTAAAAAGAATTTCGCAGAGCGCATTGGACGATATAAAAGTTCCAGAGTTCCAGAGGTGCTTCAAACAGTAGGAAAGAAGATGGGAGAAATGAATCGCATTTAATGGAGAGTACTTTGAAGAAGACTGAAAGAATTTTGTAAAAAAATTAATAAATTACTTCGTTTAGAACGAAAGTCCGGTTTCTCTTGGGTCCTCCCTCGTATATACAAACAAACTTATTTGAATAGACACCGAGTTAATTTGGAAATGCTGAACCTCAAATAACCCTTTATGACTGCTTCCTTATTATTATAAGATTTTATTTTGCTTCGATTCAGAAATAAACACAAAATCATTAAGTGATATATGTTCATTTCTTTTCTGAAATATAAGAAATTATTTTCCTTGTTTCTATCTTTCTTTAAATTAATCTATCTGGCATGTATGTTCCACTTAAATATATTTTCAAGAATTTCCTTTTAAGAAAAGAACACTCATCCATTATATCCCCTTTTCGTGTCACATATATTTAATTAACACCGAATCATATAAATTAATTGTCATATCCTACATTACAGTTCTATTTTTATGAAAAGAAAAAAAAGGAGCACGCGTAAGTAATAAAACAAATATGAAAAATAAGTTCTTTTCGCTTGACATGACTTATTTTTAAGAAAAGAAAAAAATAGAAAGAAAAGGAAGATTAATGAAACCGTATATTGATGATGTTACATATACATATATTTCAAATATATGGAACGACATGCGATGCCTCAACAAATAAGTTTCAATTAAAGTAGCAGAACATCTTGTCCTGAAAGTAAAGAAGTTCGCTTTCAAGTATTTTTTTTTAATAAGGAAAAATGAAGGTCTTTTTGATTTGAACATGTAGGTTACGTGTGGTTAACTTATTTTCTTCAGATTTCGTTCTGTTCTAAAAAGAAACGTCATGTCTTCCTTTTTCTCCTTTCGCTACACATACTCAACACATACACTTTCTATATACATCTGTTGCAAAAGTTTATTTAACTTATATCTCAGGTAAGAAACCAAGTCATGTAATCATCAAGATCATTGGTTATGTGAGCACGAAAGGATTTCAACGTACGACTTTCTTCATAAATCAAAATTAACGCTATTTGTTGTGCATACAGTCTATTTTCTTTTAATTAGTCTGACCACTCATGTCAGAGACAATACATGATTTCAGTAGGCAAGCTCACACAAGTGACTTAATGCTACGTAAATAACTTTACTGCACAACACCTATTCGGACAATGATGTGCAATTTTAAAATGTTTCAAGGAATTGCTGGATAGATGACACGAGTGTAAAACTAGTTTTACAGGATGTCTCTAATGTCTTCATACAATTTCAGAGTGATATAGCCTAGTTTGAAGTAGGCTATATTTGTGTTTGAATGAAGCACCTACGAGAAAGTGTTCAATTAGTACAGATATATGCACGTATCATCCCATTTCAAAGTGCTATGTTGGCTTTTAAAGAAAAACAATACAAAATTGTTACAAAATGTAAAATAATTGTTAGTAACATCAAGTATTTTGTTCTTAAAATTTTACAATGTGGCCTCCTAGGGTCTGACGGCACGCATCAAGTCGATAGTGGAACTCATCCCATATCTTGAATACACGAATAGAGCACTATTGTCAGATTCGTAATAGAAATTTCCGCCCGAATCCATTAAATTTCCTGATTAGATGCAAAATTTTCCGCCAAAACCCAAGCTATTGAAACATGACACCTGTATTGAAACATAACAACAACTACTACTACGGCCAGGAGACTTCTTCCACACTTTTTTCAGAAATTACTATCTATCTCGTGTGTGCGAAGAAAGATATATCAGAGCGAATATATTTGCTGTTTACTATAATGCTACCAAAATGTGTTGAGCCGTGGCAAAAATGTGAACTAAAGCTCACACCTGCTACACACTCACACGTTGAGCCAATAAAGGTTTAGCTGTTGCTAAGCAAGAGAGCTTTAGCGAAAGGGAGTGGAATTACTTCAACCGATAGCAGCTCTTGGCATGGAAGACTAGGTGTCAAGTCAATGCGGTATATCTATAACAGTCATTTTGCAGCTAGAAATCTTTTTTGTTTTGTTTTGTCTTTTACGACTTCATTTGATCTAGTTTCTTTACTACTTCACATGGTTGCTGGTTATGTCTGCTTAAATACATGCGAAGTCCGCCAACTTTAAGATTGATGAGTGTGTCTGAAACAAAGAGTGATTGAAACAAGGAATGAAAGAATGAATGAAGAAATGAGCTACAGAGGTTAAGAATGCCAAAAATTTTCAGGTTTCATCCTTATTTTAAAGAAAAAATTCCAACATTCCTATCAGTGTTTAGAATTTTTCGTTTTATGGAAAATTTCAGGCCAACACACAACACTGGATTGGAATTGGCGACTTGCTTGATGATTAGCTAGCAAGAGATGTCACTAGCGTATCAAGGTCCGTCGACTCTACTGTTCCGCGGTCGACGGACCTTGCTAGCGTATGTAGAGTTGTCATTCATACTAGTGACATCTCGGCCAGCCAAACGAAACTTGAATACTATCTCTTTCGGACAGTAGGTGTTTCATTTAAATACGAGTTACCGTTTCCAAAGTTATAGCATTTTAAAATCAGATTAAGACTTTGGAGACACCTTGCACTTCACGTCTAGTGCTATTCTGAAGCACTATTGCAACTTTAGGTTTCGTAAACATGTTTTTAAATATAGTTATTATTTTTTTTTTAAATAAGCTTTGATGAATATAGTTTTGTTTTAGTTCATTACACCAATTACAAGCCGTTATTGCTTTATTTTTACCTAACGCCATCTCTACGAAAATTCTATAAAACTTTGTAAAATGGATGTCCCGTCCGAAACAGCCGTTGTTCACTTGTGTTATTTGTATATGTAATAAGAAGAGACTATTTTTGACTTATTTCCATTATTATTATTATTAGCATTTCCTTATTGCTTTCCTTTGGATGCAGTTATTTTCCCTAATATTCTACGATAAAATGAAATCTAATCTTTACTTTAACGTTGCAAAACTAAGTATTTACTTTGGTGCGATTAGCGATAATTTCAGTTTGATTTTGATTTAATTTGATTTTTTAGTTTAGCATCCCTTTCAGCAGCGAGGCTATATGAGACGTGAACCTAGAGCCTAACGTGAAATCCAAATCACATGAGTTCCTACCGGGACTTGAACTAGGGTCTCCCATGCCAAAGGCGGGTACGCTCATTTCAGTTTGAGATCAATACTATTTTCGTTTCTATTGTGACTAACTAACTTTGCCAGTGATAAGTTTATAAGGCTTGGGAGCCATTTAGGGAACTTCCAGTCTGAGATCTGTTGGCGACTGTTTCTTTGAATGAATCTGAAAACAAGGAAACACCAACCAGTTGTTTTTTTCTTTCTAAATTATGATTAGGTTATAGTAACATGAGATGGAGAGGGGAACTATATACTACTATGAAGCAATTCCTCTAAAAAATAACTAAAAAGTGTAATGTTGTTAAAGATGCAATGGCTGAAAATAATATGACGCACAATGTATCTATCTACTATATATTGTATACCTAAAAGTGAAGTCGACACTATAAATCGACACTGTCTATAATAGGAGCCATTATTATCATTATTATTATTATTATTATTATTATTATTATTATTATTATTATTATTATTATTATTATTATTATTATTATTATTATTATTATTATCTTCGTTATTACAAATATATAGATGCTCCTAGGTGAAATTAGATAACTCGTTTGAGTGAATGTTATGATATTGACACGACATACAAGGATCCTTTTCCGGGAATTGCGGATCTGAATATTTTGTGACTTTTCCACATACAATCTTCAGTCTTGTTAGCTTGCTACTGGTAAAAAAAAAAAAAAAAAAAAAAAAAAAAAAAAAAAAAAAAAAAAAATTGTCTTTTCCGTATGAATGGGTTAATACTTCAAGAAATAACAGTGTGTGATTCTAACGACTACATAAAGGTTGAGAAGCGATATCAGTGGCGTATTAAGAGGGAGGCTTGCGGGCTTAAACCCGCCCCAAAATTCTATTTACTATGTTAACGTAAATGAAGTATCTTGCAGAATTTTCACATTTCCAGGAACAATGTTAGCAAAGTCTCTTCCCCCCGAAACAAAATCCTAAATACGCCACTGAGCGAGATATTTCATAAACGGCTTTAACTGAAACACAAGTTTTTTTCTTTTAGTTTTACACAAAATAAAAGTTGTTCCTTGTTTCTACTGTTTCTTAATGACCATTCGAGAAAAAGTCTAGAGAGGAAAAAGTTATTTCTGCAAAGGATGAAAATGTTCTTCTCCAGGGGCGGAAAAATTTTCGTCAGCAAGAGTAATCCAGGCATTCCCTCCCTCTCCACCTGACAATTTAGGCACTGATTGCATGTCACTTGTTCACGACAAAACGGCTGAATTGTTTTTCGAAATGAATTTTTGAATATGTTTAGCACTTGAATCGAGCTGGATTTTTAAAATATAATTTCTCCTTGATAATTAACTATGCACAAATTGAAATAATTAATCATTAAAGTCTATTGAATAAAATTATGAAGGACGTAACCTCCTGGAATATTAACTAGCCCACACAACACAGTTGTAATTAGTTGGTTAAGTTTGCTACTACTCTTGGGTCTGATTCCCATTAGTATACATAAAAATTATAGTGCTACTCAATATTGCAAAGCAACAGGAGAACTACAAGTTACTATTGGAATCTTTAAATACACACAATGTCGTTTGTTGATCTCGAGACATTGACGAACAACGTCTTTACATCGTTTTGATCCTTTGTTGACAAATCATGTTCTATGGAGCACATATTCTCTGCATATCCAATATGACCACTCTTTTTCTTCGTTCCAGATTTATCCGCATTTCCTCTACCTTGGGTTTTCCCTTGATAATCTTCTTAAACTTAGTTTTACTTTATGCCCATCGCTTCTGGTCCTGCTCTGCTTGTGGCCGTTTCTGTAGAAATTTAGGCTCATGTTTCATGCTGAATGCGTTGTCCTTGTTAGAACTATGATTTTTAGTTTCATATTCTTTCCTTGTCCATACGTTAAGTTCCAAAGTTGGGGGTCCGTTTCCATGAAAATTTTTAAAATTTACAGGAAAGATATGGATAATTTGATCGTTTGTGTGCTTAAGGGTCTCGAAAAATCTGTTTATTTGTTATATATAAGCGGTTATAAACATGGGACTATACGGCGAGCGGAGGGAACTACTTGGCGCAAGGTAACCGAACAGTTACATTGTGGGAAAGAAACGAGCATTTATGTTATCAACATGGCGAATGTACAAGGGCAATGAAGTAACAGTTTTAACATTTGTGAAGCAATACGTTGATAACGAGCAAAATCTTTTAAAAAGTTTGTCAAGAGTACGGATTAATGAACCTAATAACAATTTGCAGAAAATGTGGAAAGAAGATAACAGCGAAAAAACGTGGCGAAAGCGGACGCCCAACTTCGGAATAAATGCCTTGTCCATATATGGGTTTCAGCTTTCTGTGGTTTTGGACGAAAACCTAAGAAACATGATGCACAAACACGTGCAAAATGGTTAAATCCAAAACAACGGAAACATCTTTCACCAAAAGCTGGACAAACTTCTGGTTTACTTATATGTCTTATTGAACATGCTTTGCATATACGATCACAAGTTTGACTATTCTGAGAGTTTTGATTACCACTTTGTACAATCTTTTTACCTATGTAGTTCATTTTGTAGACTTTGAATGATAGCATCTCGTCTAGCTAGTTCTTGTGCAATCCAACTTTTGAGGTTCAAATTATCTATCTGATCCATATTTGAGTGTGACTTCTTTGATTCGACTGCGATAATATTGGAATCTTTAAATACAAACAATGTCGTGTGTTGATCTCTTTATTTTGTATCTTATTCTCTAGTTGTGCCTCTACATAATCTCAATTCATTAAATCTATCTTATTCCATATACTCATAATCTTAACTTACATCACAATATAAATTTGTTACTACACGTTCTTAATATTCCTAGTAATCAGTTTCAGTTTCAGTTACCTCCCTTAAGGGAGATTTATAAAGGAAGTCCTGGCCTTAGAGCCCTGTGGACTACGTCACTATATTTGTTTTAATTATAAATCGTTTGAAATAAGAATATGTACTAAAATGGCACGTGCCAAGATGGCCGAATTTGCCTGTTTTAAAATATAATTGTTTATCACACTGTTAATGTAATAAGGAAGGATAAGCGGCGCATGAATATTTAAAAATTGAAAGACAGTGTATTAAGATCGTAATAAACAGTAAAATTGTCAAAAGTAATAAATTGTAAATAGTAAAAACTGAATAAAAAATTAGAGCAAAGCTCCCCAATACTTAGTGTTTACAACGCCATCTCTTATCCTTCTCCCTAGTAATCTTGTCTTAACATAACCATCCATCTCTTTTTTTCTTTCTTTTTTCTTCACTATTATCAGTGTTTTTAAAATAGTTGCCTCCGACTTAAATGTAGTCTTAGTAGGTCACAAATGTTAAATTTGTTAGGTGATCTCTATTAATTATTTCTACTTGGATTTCTATCTTCTTCAGTTGAAGAGATATTTCGAGTAATACTTTTAATCATATTCAAATTTTTTCTATATCTATTTTATCTTTTTAAAGATTATTTAATTTAACAAAATGTTTTTTTTAATATTCCTTCTTATATTTAACTAATTTATTTCTTTTTTAATTATAAATTTATACCATTAAGGAGAATGAATTTTTATCATACTTCGAATTACTTTCCAATTATAAGTTGCCATGATATATTTATAAGAATATGGACCTAAACCAACATAATAATTTATCTTTTGAAGAAATGTAGATCTTTGATTTTGTAAATAACTACATTCAAATAATAAATGATTAAGAGTACCTATACCCTTATCACACCAACAGTGGTAAGTATCCTTTTTTCCAATTTCAAATAATTTAAGTGGGATTAGTGCTGTACCTAAAAGAATTCTATAATATATAATGATTTCTTTTTTTGACCATTGTTTTATAAATTCTCTGGGTTTATGGGAATGATTTTCGAGTGCTTCTCAGTAATTATGTCTAGGCAATAATTTGTTATTTTGTCGCCATCGTGTTACTGCTGTTGAAAACTGCCTGTTTATAATATAATAATAACTTCTATTAGGAATTTTTATATAATATGGTTTTCCATTTTTACTTGCAGACTTTGCAGCATTATCAATAAGATCCCCATATTTTAAACCAATGTGAGAAGGCATAAAATAACTCTACAATGAAATTCTTATTTTGAAGTATTTGAAAAAGGTATTTTATGTTTAAAATTGTCCAAGTAACCTTTCTATCCCAATGAGTATTTTGTAATGTTTGAAGAACACTGAGCAAATCGGTATCGGTACAAATGCATGAAACGAAAATGTTAAAATGTTATGTTTATATATATATATATATATATATATATATATATATATATATATATATATATATATATATATATATATATATATATATATATATATATATAATAGTGCCTGACGGATGGTATATTTCAGAATTAGTTTTTTTGGATGAAATAAATATTGCAGCACCCACTGAAGAATCTGGGTATTTGGATGCATCTGTATAAATTAAAACAGTATCTGAACGTAATTTTTGGATGTCTTCTTCCCAAATATTTTTATATAGTTTAGTACGTAATTCTAAATTTTCTATTTTGGTAAAATTTGAGATAGTAACGTTAATATTTACAAAATTAATTTTATATTGCCAAGTAAAGCCAGGAAAGTGTGCGACCTTATGAATGAAATGCTTTATATATTTACGACCATTATATGCTAGATAGATCCATGGTCTATTATTAAAGTAAGGTATATTTTTTGTCTTATTAAATAAATTTTCAGTGTGTTGTATCTTATTGATTATTAATGAGGAAGTGCGACTAAATCTTGATAGAATGAATCTTTTTGCTGCTCGTTGCAATAATATAGTTAATGGTAGTGATTTTGTTTCTTCTAAAAGTGCTTGTTTTGGGCAAAATCTTGGTGGTGAAAAAATGATGCTTTCTAATCGTTTATAAAATTGTTTGATATTATTAGAAAAAGTACTCCTCCATACGTAAACTTAGCCACTACCGTTTGTTTTAAAATATTTGATAAACTGAAAGGATTAATGCCATATTTCTTTGTTGCTATGCATTGAAATAATCTTGAAAATTTATTTGCTTCCTGTGAAGGATACCGTAAATGATGATTTCAGTTTAACTTTTTTTTTATCTAATAATAATCCTAAATATTTATTGTGAGGTTCGTTCGATAATTTGTTATTTGTATGTTAATTGTTATTATAGGTACAGATATCCACCGTGTAAAAATTATAAATTTTGTTTTATTCCAGTTTATTTGAAATCCATTTTGTTGTGTCCAATAAATTAATGACTTAAGGAAGTTTTCTATTATCTTCTTCCCAGTCTCCAAGTTTGTTGTCAGTGTCGTAATTAGTATGTCATTCGCAAACGAAACTAATTGAATTGGGTCATTAATTAGATCATTGATATATATATTAAAAAGTTTAGGACTTAATTTACTACCTTGAAGTAGCCCTATAGATGTGGTACGGGCCATATTTTAAGTATTACTAACTTTTATATATATTTGCCTATTAATTAATGTATTATGTATTATTTTAATAATTTTACTCAGTATATTTAACTCATATAATATGTTTATAAGTATATCCAAAATTACAGAATCATATGCTTTTTGTAAATCAATACTAATTGACAATAGGTATTTTCTTGTATAAAATGCATAATGAACATCCAAAATTATTGGAGCTAAAGCATCATAGGTAGAAGTATGTTTGCAGAATTCAGTTATATTATTATGCAGAATTTGATTGTATTTAAAAAAAAACAATTTAAACGGTTGGTTATGAGAGTTTCGAAGATTTTATATGCACAAGAAATTAATGAAATTGGACGATAATTATCTACTGTACCAATTGACTGTTTTGCTTTTGGAATTGGGATGATTAATAATTTTTTCCATTCTGATGGTATGACGCTGGTGTTCCATATGTTATTAAAAATATTTTAATAGTAATTCATGACCTTTTTCTGTTAAATTTTTGAAGTAAGAATATGGTAGACCATCTATCCCAGGTGAAGTTGTTTTTGCTATATTTTTAAGTACGAGTTCTAATTCTCGCATCGTAAAGTCTTTATCTAAAATGGAGTTGTTGTTTCTGTAATATAACAGTTGTTTATGTAATAAAAGGCGTGAGTTGTTGACAAAAGGTGGTGATAAGTTTTGATGAAAATCATCTACCCAATTTAACTTGCAAAAATATAAAGGTGTAACCGTATGAGATATATTCTTTGTGTACTTTTCCCAAAAGTTCCAGAGTTGTTGAAGCGAAGTCCTATCGGAAAGTTTATTACAAAACTCTTGCCAACTCTGTCTTCTGATACTTTGTATTATTTTCTTTATTTGGCTTTTTACGCACAATAATTTAGAAAATTGTCCCTCGTTGAATTATTAATAAAAAATATGAAAAGCTTTTTGTATCATATTTGTGCTTTCTTGGCATGTTTGAATCCAATATACGGGTTTTTGCTTAAGGTGGATCACTAGGTGTTCTCGGTGCTATGCTAAACTCTGCTTGAATAGTGCGGCATTGCCAGATAGTGTCGAGTGTTTACTGATGCCAGATAATAAAGGAGTAATCATGGAATTCTGCTTGGATACTTACTGGGGAAATTATTTTTCGACCCTTACCACGATTCCTCTTCTCAAACTGCTACACTAGAATCCAGGAATTTTCTTATTGTGACTCTACAGTAAACACATAAATTTGGCAATAACGCATTATGGCGTTCTGCTCAAGTTTTGTCTCAAAATCTATTTCCTTAAATGTAAATTAATATTTAAATAAAATATGAAACATAACACGAAAAATGGTCAAATAATATATCTATTTCGTGATAACATTATAACTTTAAAATACTTTACACACGCAAATAAACATTTCATGAAACGGAACAGTTCTAGTAAGATCTAACAGCAAATGCCATCTTGTGTGTTCATTGTAAAACGAACCAAATATTTTCTTTTATTTGTTACATTTTTCAATATCAGGAGACACAACCAAATGAATCAGTGTCTTGTGCTGTAGTTGAAACAATACTCTATTTTATAGTACAATATTTATAATATGTAACGTTTCATTGCGCAATAGTTAAGGGAATGGGCTAAAATATGTACTGACTTCCGGGTGGTGGTCCACCTTAATTTTATCTTTTTGTTTGGATTGATGAAAAGGTGTAGCTCCTGTAGTTTTCGTAATGGCGGAAACGGTTGATTTGATGAATTTGAATATTTGTGAAAGATGTTTATTTAAATGTTCAGGGGAAGATTTTCCTTCCATTATATAATGATAATCAGTCCAATTTATTTTTGTATGCATTTTTTTGTAATTTCGACTTAAAACCTAATTTTGTTGCAGAACTGTTAATATCTTCATAGGGAAATGAATGAGTTGTGAATATAATGGGTAAATGATCGCTATCACATGCTGTGAAGTATGTCCACCATTCTGTGTCGATATAATAAATAGTTTTTGTTAACGTTAAATCTGGTACACTAATGGCTGTTGAATAAATTATTGTGGGGGCTCCGTTGCTTAAGAAGAGATACTGAGAGCCTGCTAATTTCGATAAGAATGATTTTCCGACATTGTCAGTGTGGTTTGAGCCCCATATAATATGATGAATATTTATATCGCCCCCTATATAATCGATATTTAAATTGTTATTTAAAAGATGATCCCAAAAATTATTATCTATGTGAGTCTTTGGTGGAATATATATATATATATATATATATGGAAATTTTATATTATTTACAATAACTCCTAACATTTGAATATTTGGAAAATTAGTAGTATTTGGAAGGGTGAAAGTGGTATATGAGTAGCTATTTTTTATACAAACAGCAAGGTCTCCATAATTATCTGATCTATACGTATTGATTAACAACTGTATAATTTTTAATTTTTAAATTGAACTTGGGGTTGCACTAAGTTTCCTGAAGCAAAAGTATATCAGGACGGAAAGTTTGAATTAAATGATGAATGTGATGGATTTTGCCCCTTGCTCTTTGGCAGTTCCACTGTATTATTGTAAAACTACTAAGTTTATTATGTTTCATGCTAAGTCAAATTTAGGGATGTATATAAGGATGCTAATAGGTTTTCTAGATGTGTATCAAACTTGTTTACCAGAGTCCACCAAAAAAGATCGATAAACATTTCCTAATTGCTTCTTTATATTTCTTATTAATGTTAGTGACTATCAAAACTTTCTGCTTTGTATGGGACTCGAAAAAGAGGTTGAAGGAATTGCCCTACTTGATTCTGGGAGCATTTTTTGACTTTCATTGACAGTAGCGTACGCAGGCATTTATTTCTGGGGTCCAGACTCAATATGAGGGTATTTTATATTAAAATTCCTAAAATTGTCCCTAAAATTAGGATAAATTTACACAATAGTCGAAATTTCGGGGGGGGGGAGTCGGGATCCCCAGGATCCACCTGCTGCGTACGTCCCTGGTCATTGATATTAGAGGTTCTTGTAAACGAATCTTGATTTGAATTTGATATATACCTCTTGTTTTTTCTCTTAATTATGCGATTTTCTTCATATACACTGAGTATTCCTATTTCATTTTGTTTCAGATCCTCTGCTTGGTGAACAACTATTTTTAAATTGTTTTATTCTAGAGTCTTTACCAGTATTCGGTTGATTCCGAAAAGGGGAGGAGTTTAGTTTTGATAGGTCAGTAAAGTTTCGTCTTTTCTTTTCTGGAGGTGACTCTATAATATTTGTATTTTTATTTGAACCTTGAGTAGTGAATGTATCATACAACCTACTAGCATATGTTGTATTTATTTTTGCTTTTACTAGGTTCGTGTAGTCTCTAGTTTCCATGGGATTTGTAAAGTCTCCCTGGGAATGTGTATACATTGTATTAGACTTATTTTGAATTTTATTTACTAATTTATTTACTTCATTAAATGAAATTTTGTTGATTGCCATTAATTCCACTATCTTTCTTTGTCGTAATTTTTCAGGGTAGTTAGTACTATCTGCCATATGCTGTTGACCACAGTTAATACATTCACTAGGATTTGTACATGTTTCATACTGATGAATGGCGCCGCAATTTTTACACAAAATTTTATTTAATCTACAATTTCGTTTCAAATGACCATATTTTTAACATCCATTTAGGCATTGCCTAATTGATGGTATATATGTATCTACTTTTCTGTGTGTAAAGTACACTAACATCTAGTGGTAACTGTTGATAATCGAAGGTAATTATAACTGTTTTGGTTGGTTTACGTTCACCATTCGAGTTTTTTCCCTGTATATTCGTCTCACTGACGTTATTGGAACATCACCCTGAATGTCAGTTAATATCTGATCCATGGTAATATCAGTGTCAATGTCTCTAATTACCCCCGTAGTGTATATCAGGTTATTCGGTATGAATGCTTCCCATTTGTGTTGCAATAATATATCATGGTCTAAAAAAATATTTGCTTCCTCATCTGAACGAAATTTGACTTTAAGTAATTTTTTATCTATCCCTTCTATTGTTTCTATGCCTGGAATCTCTGCTAAATATAGCCTACGGCTAATACACATTATATGTTTCTTTCCCAATTCTTCCGTTTTGGATTGTATGAATACATAGTACGGAGCTAAATGCGAAGTCTTATGTTTATTCCGTTCCAGCTGTGTGAAATTTGTATTTTGATTTTCAAAAGTCATTTTATTTTTATTTATAGTCTTAGATTTGTCTGATGAAATATTCTCTTTACAAGGCAGTATTAGTAAATTTGTACTTGTATTTATTACGACTACATTTTCGACTACTGACATATTTTCGTCATCTGGATCCGCTATATTAGTTGAAGTGTGAGAATCTGAATTGTTTGTTGAGGACAAATTATTATCCTCATCCATCTTCCCAAAATCATTAAACCTTATCTAACTACATGCAATATTATACAGTCTAAAGATCATGCACAGGGCATACAAAGTATGCCTTAAAACAGAATTAAAACTAAATTTCAATAAGTGTGAAAACAACTCACAGTCAATTCAATTGAAGGATCACCCACCAAACCCAACACTTAAACCTATTTATTTTATCTTAACACTAAAAACGAGCCACTTATAGTGTTTTGTTAGCAGTAAAAGTTTTGGTTCACTGTATTTCACACAGATCAGCACTAAGAATGAATTCACTGCACTATGAATAAGTTAATCGCCTTCATTTTTTCAACAAAAAAGTCTCTCGTTTATCGATCTCTTCATTATAATCTATCTATATTTTCACAGTGTATTCCCTAACAACTAGCATTCAATATAGAGGCATGTGCAAACTTCTTTAACGCATTGTGCCCGTATCCATCAATCTCACTCCCAACAGTTAGGACCAAAAAGTTACCAAACTATTCTTAAAAGAGAATAACAATATCAGATCACACACCATTCGGATAGAATTTCCAACATAATGCCAAGGATTTGTATCACTTAAGTCCACACCACCTGAATATGCTACTTCTGTACCCTTCCAGAAACTAGCATTACTAGAACGATAAATATCCCAATTTGTATATCGAACTTCATATTGATGAGTAGTGAAGGATAGATCAATAATCGGAATTTTAAGGCATCTACATCTTTATGATTTGAAGGGTGTGAGGCAAGAACATGCTAACTCACAAATTTTCAATTTCTGAGTTATGCAGCAACCGATAGAGAGCAAAGCATACTGCTTCGTGTAATCATGTCCGCGATCAAATTGTACTCTATAGATCACAGTAATATTCACTTATGGTAAGCCTTTTTCTAACGTTTTGGAATGCATAAGATGGTAACCCACAGTTAAGATGGCGGGCAATGAGGAGCCGTGTAACACCTTCCCATCTAAAAAGAAAAGAATTTGCATATTAGATGTTTCTTACAGCCAATTCAATGAAGATGATTTATTGTTGAGTGACTCAGGAAGTGATTATTGTCGCGAAGATGACACAACTGGGTGGTCGTGAGAAAATAATGAGGTAAATCGCACTGTGTTTTCTATCATGATCTGTACGTGGCTTGCCAAGTTCTGTTTTCATGATTTTGCAGAATTTCATCTGGGTATTTTCCATCCGTTTTTGCATAATCCATTATTGTTTTCGGATAAAGGTTACCAACTGACGTAATTGTGTTGAGTCAATCATGCTGTATTTTCAATAATAAGTGGTTAATGTGGGATATCAAGTATTGCATTTTGGTAATTTCAGTATACCTCACCCAGACTTTTTTGCTGGGCCACCAATAATCCAGTCTTCCAGCATATGTCTTTTAAAAATTATAAGGATCCTTTTCTGGTCCAATAAAAATCTAGGAAAACAATTTTTCACACCAGCAAGCTTCCATTAACACAGTATGTATTTGCAAACATTCTTCCGGAATGCCTACTGCCTTGCTGGAAATTCATGCCGGATTGTAGCTGGTCCAGCAAGATTTTGTAACTTGGGCAAACAAGTGAATATATGGTTTGTTTCTTGAATGAAGTGATTCTTGTATTTGACAACAATCAAGCAATTCATGCTGGGATTTGTTTGATCATTTGCTTTAGCACTGTCCATGTGACCTTAGACTAATGGGTCTTAAACATGATTTATGAATGTAGTACTCAAATAGAAGGTCAGCTTAGCAAATTTAACTACCATCATCATGAAGTTTGTTTCCTACATGAAATATTTATTTTCATTAATATAGTTATTACAAATTTTGTCGCCCCTCAAAACTTACCGCCCCGTGCAAATGCACATATGATAGAGCCGACTCTGGCTGGTATCAAATTAAGTACTCTCTGTGCCTGAAGTGAGCGCTCCAATTTGCTGAACCACCCAAAATCTTCCATAATATAAAAAACCGTTTTGTCATTCATAGAACGAAGTCGTGCAATATGAATACTGAAAAGGAAAGAATTACTTTTGCTCTTTAGAGTGAGTGAGGGAAAGGTAAGTGTTACTGTATCAGACAGAACAAATCATGCGACGGTTATGTCGTGTGGGAATGTAGAGAACTTCCCGAAGAAATTAAAAGGAAAGAACCTGTCTTGGAACGTAGTAACGTACTGTACATAGTTATTTCACACAGTCCTCTACTGTATATTTGCGTGCGTAAAGAAAAAAAAAAGAAAGAAAATGCGTGTGAAGCTGTCTTCGATCAACATAACGGTGATTTCATTTCCCTTGCTAGTTTTTCGGTTTTTTTTTTCTTTACAGCAAAAATACTCATTTAACACATTTTATGTACAGATAAGAAATTAAAAACGTTATTTTCCTTTTCTCTGGAAAAGGAAAATTATCCTAAAAGTTCTTTTCTTTTTCTTCCTTTTTGAAAAACGTTAAACTGTTCATTCCTCTGTTATACTCTCGCGTAACCAAATGATTAGAGAACAGTCTGAACGTACCCAGTGACAAACTCGATTCTCGCTGAGGGGATATTTTATTCAACTGTCATCATGCCTGAATTCGGGTGATAGTTGAATGAAGGTAAAATGAAAATGAACTATTTCAATTTAACGCCCCATGATTACGCCCTTTAGGCTAAAAGAAGCGATGATTAAAGCAAATGAATGATGATGCAAGAATTGGTGGAATGAGAAAGTGGGAGGAAATTAAAGTACACCGAGAAAAACCATGGACACGATGTTGTCCACCACAAATTTACTTGGTCGGTGATCGAACCATAGACCCCACGCACCAGAGGTAAGCTCTTTACCACTAAGATTGAGCAATTTCAAAGGGAACAAATCGCCACACATAATTCGATCCTCATCAAAGAATTCGGCAAATACTTGCTTTAAGTTTCGAGCAGTGTGAGCGGTTGTCCCATCTTGTGAGTACGCATGCTGCAGTTCCTCGTTATTCAATTTATTGACAAATGAGATTGTTCCACATACCGCTATGAATTGATGTCTTCACAAGAGAAACATGTGGTGATTCCCTGGCAGAAATAGCAGTTACAGCAAACTGTATGTCCACATCTTTTGGTTGTGCAAAGTGGCCCTTGAGATTCATGAGGGTTATCTACAGACCAGTACCGTGAGTTCTGGTAATTTAAGTACCCACTATAATTGAAATAGGTCTCTCACTCATAAAGAACAAATTAACATTCAGATATCCCTTTGCAACCTTAGACAGCATACATTAACAATACTGCATATGAAACTGCAGTAGCGTATTTACGATTTTGTTTCGGGGGGGCTTTGCCTGAAAATGTGAAAATTGTGCAAGGTATTTCATATAATTTACTATAGTAAGATTTCGGGGGGGGGGCTTAAGCCCGGAAGCCTCCCTAAATACGCCACTGAGAAACTGGTTGCCTTCTGTTTTACAGGACAAAGATCCTGTAAGGTGTTCTGTGAAGATCTTTCTGCAGAATACTTAAACACGATGATTTTAATAATCCTGTCTACTGTACTAATTTCCTACTTCATTTCTTTGGACTCTGTTTCATACGCCTCGCCAGCAATTTTATCCGGTGTTTCCACTCGCTTTGGATACATTGGCTGTCAATAGACCCGATGGAGCGCTACATGTTTATCAATTTCCGTAAAGCAAACTTCACAGGTGCAGCTTTGTTAATATTTTCTCATGGTTTGAATTCTCTACAGATTTTGAAAGAGTTATGTTTTATGTAGGTGTCCACTAGAAATATCCTTCAGTTACTGCGGAAACCATCATGCGTGAAAAAAAAAAAAACTTAGAAAATTAAATGAAGTCTTTCAGTTTTACGTCCACGGTTATGCCGGTTAGGCTAAAGGAGACGGTGATGATGAGAAATGAATTGAATGGTGGAATAAGTAAAGTGGGAGGAAACGGGGATAATCCAGAGAAAACCCACGAACATGATGTTTGTCCACCACAAAGCTCACTTGGCGCGAGCTGGAATCGAACCAAGGATCCCACGCAACAAAGGTGAACGCTCTACCACTGAGCCACCGTAGCCCCGAAATAACCTTAGAAAGGCCCATCTAAGCGCAGTATGAATGCAAATATGAGCTTTGCAAATATGGACTATATAAACAAGGACATTACTAAACAACTTAACTTTGAATGTCACTATGGTCTGGGTCTTTCTATTTGAACCACCCTCTACAACAATACGTAGTACTCAACTTTTTAATAGGAGGATTAAAAATAAACTCGGTGCATTTTACACATCACTACTTTGTCCTCTTGAAAGTAACTCGAATTCAAGTAGCTTTGTCTTTATTAGGTAAATTAGGTATGCACTGTACAGTATATTTATACGTATTTGTTGCAATGGTGTTTGTTTAATGCTGTTTGTATACTATCATTTAACACTTCAGTTAAACAGCTTAATCTGGTAAGTACTCAAATTGACCTCCTTCAACTACGCAACTGACTTCGAACGTTCCCATAACAATATGATACACAGTACGACTTAAAATCTTATGTGTACCAATTTTAATAAATTCTTCTGAGATGTACTCTTTTAATTAATCCGCTGTGTGCGAATTTCAGACATAAATCTTGTCCTTTGCTACGACAAGAAAGAAAAGAAATTAATTGGTCAGCGAATTGCGATGATCATTCGATGTTGCCCGTTCTTCCGAACCAAAACGCTTTGGAAAAGTTTGATTAATGTAGTTCCTTAGTACCAAAGGATAATGGGAGATGCTCCATTTTCCTGAAAGAACAGTTCGGCGAAATTAGATCTAGTTCTGAGTTATGGCATAATCACGTCACGAAATATTTCTTGATAATTCACCTTATTCACATTTCCATCAAAGAAAAACTGTTCCGACAACACCTTCACTTGACAATGCAACCCACACGATGATACCAGACTGGTTCAGTTGAAAAAATATGGTTATATGAGGATTGTCATCAGAAGAGTACATGCAATTATAATATCTGTTAACGTGACCTGACAGTTCGAAGTAAGTATCACCTGGCCAGATAATCTTATCCAGAATGCCTGGCTCCAAACCAATTTGGTCACGCATCAGTTAGCAGAGCTGAATTGGCGATCAGGGTTGTCCTCCAAAAGACCATGCACCAGCCGTCTTATATGGTGGTCAATCCCGCGATCTAGCCAGATGAATGCAGGAAAATAGGCATATAATTGTGAAGGAAATATTTAGGTTGACTAAAAAGTGTTGAGCCTTTGAAGATCAAAATTGAGAATACACTATCCTGACTTGAAAATAACATTAGGTAACAACTTATGGGTCATTTTGATCAATGATCTTCTGCCATTTTCTGACAACACCGTACTCCCATTGCCATAGAACTTCTGTGATTTCTGATCAAAAAGATTGTGAAACGTAGTTCACACACACCTTTTATGAAACTAACTTAACACAGGGAGTTCTGCAGAGACCGAAACAAATGATAATCTTACGGAGCCAGGTTCAGGATCTACAGTGGATGCAATAAAACCTCCTACTGAAGTTTTCTCAATTACTGACGGGTAATTAAGTATGTATACGATCTTTTGTTGTCAGCGTGGTATATGAACCTTTTCTGATTGATCAGTTCCGGCGTTTCTTTGAATTGCTAAGTTCACTCGTGCTAATTGTTGAGCATGTAAGTTAAAGTTCGGCTTGTCGGCAGCAAGTCGTGATTCACAATGTCCTTCCAATATCACCAAACGCACAATATAAGCTTCCTGCGTTTCAATACGAGATTTGCTACAGATTGCGGAACTTTTTGCTTCGACCACGGTCTTTGCCGTAGGATCTACATTGTTGCTGTAGGTTATCCATTTCTCATCATTCGGGATCAAGTGCTTCAGAAATGGCAGTTTATTCCGTTTCAGTAGAGACATGAGATCAAATAAATGATTCCGGCGGGAGCTCATGTGGTTCGGATTCCACGTTAATCAGTAGGTCCACGTCTCATATAGCCTCGCTGCTGAACGGGACGTTAAACTCAAAATCAACTCAACTCAACTCAAATAAATGATTTTTAATCTGATCATGTGACACCCAAACATCGAGTTTCGTTTTGTATATATCTTTCTCCAGATGGCTTTACACTGTATTGATGATGGATAGGTCATTAGTGATGTCGTGACTACCGGTCAATTGATCGACTTTGGCCAGAATACTATCCACCGTGATTGGTCGCTGACTGCTAGAAGCATATTAAACATCAAAATTTCCAGAACGAAAGCTACTAAAGTATCTTTTGGCAGTTGCTTTTGATAACGTATCTTGCCTATAAACAGCAAAAAAAATGTGTCCTGTGTAGAATTTACGCCTTTATCGACGTAAAATGTAGCGCAGTTTTGCGGTAAGTTCATTCATCATCACGGCGCAATACCTTACGTCTGAATGTAAGAATACCAACACTTTTTGTATATACATCTACTAGGTTCAAATATCAACTGTCAAATGACGTTAGGTTTGATGGGACACTAACACCATCTCGCACGCAAAAGGCTCATACTTTTTAGACTACCTGAAAACCACCATTTTGGATATTGGTATTGGTTCGGCACACTCTATGTCAGTGATATAGAGTGCGGTTCAATAAACTGTTTGTTAGCCAGGTGTTTGGATTGAGAAGCCATCATGATGATGCATGCATTAATGTTTCCGTCGTTTTCAGGATGAAGGTGATGGATTTGTTGGCAGAATTGATTCAGGAGATGAAACCTGAGTCCATTATCAGCAATCTGAGGAAAGAAAGCGAACGAGGGATGACGATAGCCAAACACCTCTCCCCTCGCAAAAATTAGCAACCAATTATTAACAGGAAAAGTGATACTCAATCTCTTCTGGGATGAAAATGGGTAACTTTGGAACATTACATGGAAAAGGGAGCAACAATGAAAACTGTTTGTTACGCATGTCAACTCTAAAATCACTTTCATTTTTCAATAGTACATATTATTAGACGCCCATTACTCGCATATTGGGAGCACGGTGACTCAGTGGTAGAGCGCTTACTTTCGGTGTGTGGGGTCCCTGGTTCGATGTCCGACCAAGTAACTGTGGTGGATAACATCGTGCTCGTGGGTTTTCTCGAGGTACTCCTGTTTCCTCCCACTTTTTCATTCCACCAATTCTTCCATCATCATTCACTTGCTTTAATCATCGCCTCCTTTAACCTAACGGGCGTAATCTTGGGACGTTAAACTCAAAAATTTCAAAGATTTTACTCGCATGCCGTGAAACGTTTCAGTAAAATTACAAGGAATGAGTAGCAAATATAGTGTCATTCTATCATTGTTATTAATGATGCCTAACATGAAAAGTACAATTGAAAATAGAATATCTAATAATGACGAACAGGCTGGTGCACAGATCACCGAAATAATATTTATAATTGTACTTCTTGCTAAGTGATATGGATAGGGATCACCACATTGTTGCCTGACGTTGGAAATAGTACATCTGTTACGTTATTCTTTTGTCAACAGTTGAGTTGATTATTTTGTGTGTGAGTCTTCAAAGTAACTGACTTTTGCAATTATACTTGAATTTAGTATTTGATAAATGACTTTTACACCTCTCTACAATGTTAAACATTTACTGTCAATTTTTATTTGGTTGGTTTGGAGTTTAATACAAAGGTTTTACTTTTTGTAAAACCCATTACAATTGTTACAACAACGAAAGAATAACAGTATGTTTGTCAGTGATTGCTTGTAATATTACTGAAATGTCTTACTGTGAAACTACAAGAAAAAGTGGTCGGTCAACGTCACATTCTAGCGTCGAATCTATATCAGACATAAATCTACACTTTACGTGGGAATCGAATATACGGATCTCTTACCACAAAGCCAGACTCTGTGGACATACCAAAAAATAACAGATTATTTAAAAGTAATGAATCTTAAATTTCCACAGTAGCAGAAACAACTTGCAAACCGCTTGCTGCAAACTTGAGTTGCAGATCGGCCAAGATTGCATCCAGCTTGATTGAAAACGTGCAAGTATGCCGCAAGCTGGATTCCAGTAACGCAGTTACATGCGGACAGCCTTGCATTCAGTGTTCCATTCAAGCTTGACGCAAGCGTTTTACCAGTTGTCAAGTCAATAGCCACTGAACGGCCAGTGATGCTAGGACGCTCCGCGAATTATCATTTGCAGGTACAATAAAAGGCAGATTGTATGAAAGCATGTGTTTCAGGTGTAAGAGTAGAAAGGCAAAAGCCAAGCACGCGCCAACTGGTCGAAAACTTTCTTGCTACTAGGGTTATCATTTGATATACTAAAGAGAAACACTGCTACTTTTAGAAAAGGAGAAAGGAACAATTTTTTAACTCTTTAAAATTTGATTTATTTCCAAACCGCTTCTAATCTAAGTCAATGAGAGGAATTACATTATTGTTGTAACAGATTCCACAAAATTACGTGTAATATTCCACAATAAATTAGTAAATAAATTAAATAGATAAAATTTTAACAATGTTGTGTGCTAAGATAACTGCAGATATATACGCCAGTGCAGCTAAATACGTTAAGTGTTCAGTGCTGAGACGTTTACGACGAAATCCGCTAAAATGCGCCTCCAATATGCCACGGTTTTGGGCAAGTTAGATTTGATGTGTACTCCGGGAGACAGCGCTGATACCGCCACGCCATGTAGTGTTGTTTGCTTCGGGAAGGTTCCGTGGAAGGACGTTATTATTTCAATAGAGGTAAGGTAAGAATCCGTTATTAGTACCGTGCTAACCCGAAACTTGCCAATTGTTTACAGCAATATACACCTTATTTTGTATCCGTCTAGGAACATTTTGTTTTGTAAGTGTAATCTCAGCATTTGTGATTTCATATCTACTAAATCAATACCAAGCATGGTGCAGCGAAAAACACCAGGGCTTGTGCAGGACTGACTGCAGAAGACAAATATGATTTCATTTGTTCTACATGTTCCATGTAATATCGTTTTTTTTTTTTTAAGTCACAGTTCGGATAAAACGTGTTCGGATTACCAGGACTCTATTGTATATATAACCATGCATGTGTTGAATATTGTTACAAATCACAAATATTCGTTAAGTAGGCCTTGTGTTCAACATTTTACAAAAGGAGATTCTGTGAATATATACTTTAGTGAGTTAATAGATTCCTTCGTTAGCCGTAATGCTAATATATAAATATTAATCAACTGTCAAATTATTTGAATGCCACTTTTGGGGCTAACACACACTTCAGGCATTATTTATTTTGATTAATTCATGCGACATTCCGTTAATAGTGTGCGCTCTTAGTATTCGAATGTAAGGGGAAGGGAATGTAATTTTGGCATTTTTCGACACAATTATGATAGTCGGTAAAGGCCTTTTGGGTTCTTCTAGGGTGCAACAAGGGAGTCAATCCGGGTCTACGTGCGTCACGATTTACATTGTCTTGAATTTTCTTGTCTCATGATTATCCTGTTTAGGCTAAAGGAGATGGATAAACTAATGAAGTGTGCATCAGACCAAGGGCGCCGATTTCTCTGTAAATTTGGAGGGAAGGCATTCAGATGCAGAAGATATATATATGAAGATTTTAAGACAAATTGCACTCAAATTATGCCAAATATTCTACAATCATAAATACAATAGGGGGTCCACATGACGTTTAGGGAGGCCCGGTCCCCCTCGGGCCCCAGAACCGGCGCCCTTGCATCAGGCCCGTATCCAGGAGGTCTAGAGCGGCCGAACCCCCCTAAATTTTTACTGCTCCCCTAAAATGTTCACGGTAGGCTTGCAAATGAACTGTGATATGGCGATGAACTATAATATGGTTGGATCGGCCCCCTAACTTCTTCCATTCCCCCTTACATTTTTGGGCTGGCTACCAGCCTGTTGTGCATCACAAACTCACTTCTCCTGGATCAAACCAGGGATTCCTCACATCAACAATGAGCTGCTGCCGAGTCACTGTTCCTCGTTTCACGTCCATCCCGTTTGTTTGTCTTATAACATTTATTAATCTAGAACAAAGTCGTTGAATTGGATGTTCTGAAAAGAATAAAAATTTAGGGGAAGAAAAACGGGACTTTCACGGTCGCCAAAAATTTTCCACTGAACTGCTAACAAAAATCACTTTGACTGAAAGTTATACCAAAGGAAGCATATTTGTAAATAACAGTACTATAGCAGGTATGGAATGAATATGCTTTAACATGTTTTCTATTGGGTCAATTACCAAATATTTGAGTCAACACTATTACTTTGCCATTGTTTGTTTAACATTTCCAAAAATACTGTTTGAATATTTCCACATATTAGTCAAAACCAAAAGCACGGCTGTAGGTAAAGTTTTGAATGAAAAACATTGAAACAATGGAGTAAAAGAAAAAAAAGGAAAACTTGAGCGTCCGATGCAATGAAATGTGAACTTGTTCGCCTGAGGCGCCCTCTTGTACGTACATAACCGTGTCTGGTCAAGTTCAAGGTGAGGCGGAAATTCTCCCGTTGTGTTGGCTGGTCCACTATTCTTCCGGATACCATCACATTCGGCTTTCGTTTCAGGGCAAAAAAGACAATCCAATTAGTTACACGAACTGCCTACAGATGGCAGTACAAACAAATAACACACTATATTCTTCGACCATCAATGCTGACATCTATTGTCTAAAAATGTTAACATCTGAAACGTAATAAAGTAAAAAGTTACTACTAGAGACCGGATGTTTAGGCACTAAAAACCTGGAAAATAGCAGGCAAACAGGCACTAAAATGTAACTCGAAATAATGAAAATAAATACTGAATACCATTAAAAAATAGATCCAAGTCATAGATAATAGAAACATATTTGTTTGTTAATATCTTATTTCATTGTATATATAAAAACGAAGCTTTTTATGCATTCCATATATACAAGGTGAACCTGAAAGGTGTGCACATACTTCGGGAGGTGATTCGTAACATTCAAGTGGACTTTTTGTTTGGGAGCGGACATATCGTTTTAATCATAATGTATCTTAAAAGGCATCTTATCAGCCGTTAAAGTTATTTTAGTGCAAGGTTTATTAAAAGTGTTTCTGATAGAGTAGTTAGGCTTAATGCAGGGATGCAAATAAGCAACAAAATTTTACTAGCCCAAGAAATAAAGCTACTAGCCCATATCCCGCAATAGAAATCACTTACTTATCTTCGGTATGATATTAAATACTCGCCCGCACCGATGAACCACTCGCCCCGGGCGAAAGGTTATTTACATCCCTGGCTTAATGACAGACTAAATTTATGGAAGAACTAAGTTTAGCTCTTTGGGGGCACGATAGGTCAGCTCTAGAGCTCGACTCTGGTGCTAGGTTATGTGAAGTTTTGGTGGACAACAGCCCGTCTGTGGGTTTTAAGAAGTTTTCCCATTTTACGTCGAATTTTCTTTCCATCAATTTCTTTTAAAGTTGTTCATGTGCGTTAATCATCCATTTGTTTAGCCTACAGAGGCCTAAATGGCCTACAAGGATGTAAAACTGAACAGATACGTTAGCTGTTTTGTTGGAAGTACATGTGCTGTCAATGCCGGATTTACGTACAAGTTAAACAAGCTATAGCTTAGGGCCCCACTCTCTTGGGGAGGCCCAAAAAATTTTAAAGACAAAAACTGGTTGTAATATAATTTCCAAGTAATAAGAGAAAGCAAATAAGATAAAATGCATATACAACAACGGTATTTTGTACTGTTATGCATTAGGCTCTTATGAAGCAAACATCGCTTGAAACGGTGTCGTATTTCCCAACCCTGCTTGTAATTGGCCCCTGTTACCCAGCCTCGCTTATAATGGGACCCCCATTTCCCAACC
This sequence comes from Thermobia domestica, assembly GCF_964235325.1. Lineage (NCBI taxonomy): Eukaryota > Metazoa > Arthropoda > Insecta > Zygentoma > Lepismatidae > Thermobia > Thermobia domestica. Next base: position 93,636,276 of record NC_137466.1, read on the forward strand.
CTGCTTGAAATGGGAACTCTGTTTCCTAGCCCGTTTGTAATGGAACCCCTGTTTCAGAGCCCCATTTGCAATGGGGGTCCTGTTTTCCAGCTACGCTTATAATGGGACCCCTTTTCCCAGTCTCGCTCATAATGGGGCCCATTTTCCAGCTCTGCATGTAATGGGGACCTTGTTTCTCAGCCATACTGCTTAGTATAAGTGTTATAGTACCTTGTATTTTTATGCTGATAGAACTCTAGTGCTGCCCTTTCTCATACTCTTTGGAGTACGACAAGAAATCGGGGCTGCTAACAGTGGATTCATTAAGAAGAAGACATGAAACGACATGCTGGCGAAATAATAGTAAAATGTCAAGAAATTACAGCCCTGATCGGCGATACTTTCTAAATCGCAAAATTATAGATGTTTCGCTGTAGTGTTAGAAGTAGTGTCAAGAAGTACTTTCTTAATATTCAGAGTTCCCTACAATCCTTGCCACTCATTTTCATAGTGATATAGAGTGTCAATAATGGTTCCCTAAAGGAAAGAAGAGGAACATAGATAATTTGTTTTAAGTATCTGAGTCGTTCGTTTTTATATATTAACAGAGTACTGTATTTTGTTATGCATTGTTGTGTAAGTTAATATGCAGCAGCCTGAATGTGTTAGGCCTATCTGCACTAGTTACTACATAACAAGGTAAAGTACCTACGCAGTAAAAGAAAAGTTATGTGTAATATTTATAGGCCTTAATCATTTTAGTTTAACAGTGACGTTTTTCAACGATATTTTGATGATTTTCAGCGAATTTGCGTCCTATTACACTTCGTGTAATCTCCGGGGGTTCCATTCCACTTTGGCCTGCAACCTTCAGTAACTTGACCTGAAGAAATTCACACGATTAGTTGAAAGTTGAGTTGAGCTTCAGCTAATACATACTAACCATGGGTGATATTCAGTCTGTGTTTATTCACATTGAAAACGTTTGAAACTATAATAATAATAATAATAATAATAATAATAATAATAATAATAATAATAATAATAATAATAATAATAATAATAATAATAATAATAATAATAATAATAATAATAATAATAATAATAACTGAGTGGAAACAACTTCAAATTAGAAATGTTGCGACCTTCACGTATAGAAGCATAGAGTGGAGGTTTGATCATAGTTGGCGCAGATAGAAGCAGAGAAGATCTGTAAGGGGCTTAATTGGGACGAACTTAAACTTCAACTAATTTTACAGTTTTTCTGTAATATCTTCAAAGTAGACAAAAGCAATTGAAAAGTGAAAACTCAGTGGGCTAGACAATATTATTGTCTACGAGATAACGTTATATGACTCACCAATCTCATGAATTTGCAACTATTTATAGATTCGGCATTTATTTGCGGCTAACATAATATCATATACAGAGTACTATATACAGAGAAAGTCAAAATGATGGACCCGATTTTAGAAATTTGTGAAATCTAACATATTTTATTATAAAACATGTGCTAAGGAAGGTAAATTGTCAACTGAGTTGTATCTGTGTGTTGTATCGTTACTAAAACGTAACGAACTCGAGCCATTGCTCAAGCGATATATCACGAGTGATGAAACGTGAACACCTTATGACAACAATGTACGAAAAATGTCGTGGTTGAAACGGGGAGAAGCACCAAAGTCTAGCAAATCCACACTGAAGCCCAAGAATGTTGTTATGCGTTACGTGGTATTGGAAGGGCATCGTAAGACTGCGGTGGCTCAATGGTAGAGCGTTCACCTCTGGTGTATGGGGTCCCTGGAGTTCGATACCAGCTCGCGCCAAGTTAACTTTGTGGTTGACAAACACCGTGTGCGTGGGTTTTCTCAGGGTTCTCCCGTTTCCTCCCATTTTCTTCATTCCACCATTTCATTCATTTCTTATAATCACCGCCTCCTTTAGCCTAACCGGCATAACCATGGGACGTAAAACTTAAAAGATTTCATTTCATTTTTTTTTCAAATATTTCATTTCATTTCATTTGGAAGGGCATCGTGCATCATGACTTCTGCTGCCATAAGCCAGGACGATAGACTCGGATCTGTATTGTCCATGAGCATAAGTGCACTTAGCAAACAAAAGAAATGACTGGAACTGGTCAACAGAGAGGACCTAGTATATCTCGCTAACAATGTTAGATTGCATAATTTTTTTTAACGGCCCGTCAGAAAGTGAGAGAATTTGTCTAGGAAGGTTGAATGCATCCAATGTATAATCTACTTGCACCGTCAAACTATCATTTGTTTCGGTCTCCACAGAACTTCCTGAATGGCGGTATCAAGTTAGCTTCAACAGAGGCCTGTGGAAACCACGTGTCAAAGTTATATATATATATATATATATATATATATATATATATATATATATATATATATATATATATATATATAACCAGAAACCACAGAAGTTCTATAGTGTTACGGAAAAATGGCAGAAGGGCATCAAACAAAATTGTGCACATATGATTTCATAACCTCAATTTCAAATCACACAAAAAAAATATTTTGAATTTTGACTTCCAAAGGCTCAATAGTTCATAGAGAACCTCAAATATTTACCTTGTCAGTCCGTGTGTCCAACAATCCGTCCGGAAGACAAAAAAAAAAAAAAAAAAAAAAATCTCCAGATGAATTTGATGGACCACTATCATTTTTGTACAGATTATAGAGCAGGTACAGTATAACAAATTTGCTGCTCTTGACTCATTTTCTGCGATTCTCGGTTTCTTCTAACAGAAACAAAAAAATAATAATAACAATATAAAATGGAGTCCTGGTAATCCGAACAGGTCCGGGAGGATTATTTATTTTATTTATTTTTTCTGGCGAAAATACGCAGTTTTAGGAAATTAATAACTATAAAGGTAACCAAGAAAATTCTGTCGCTTTTTATGGAGGTCGGTGTTCAATTAGCCCTCACACCGTCAGTTGAATGCCAATAGAGATAAGCCGAAGGTCAGTTGTTGATGTGGGTACATCCAAGATACTACCTGGTTGTAGCAGTTCAATTACTCCGTTAACTTGCGTAAGAACAAAGTGAACATGGGACCTCCATGGGACCTCACATACGAAAAGGAAAAGAAAGCTCCAGGTTAACAGATATTGATCTGACCTCTGCTTTGAAAATAACTAGTGCCCAGGCCGGTAGCTAGCCCAAAAATGTAGGGGGGCGGTAGAAGTTTGGGGTGGCGATTCAAACATATTATAGTTAATTTGCAAGCCTACCGTGAAAATTTTAGGGGGCAGTAAAAATTTAGGACCCCTTCCTAGACCACCCCTGGATACGGCCCTGCTAGTGCCAGCATTTAAACAGACATCCGACTGGAAATGTCGGGTGTCGAAAAATACCAATAGATATTTATGGAATACCCGGATTTTTTTTTTTTTTTTTTTTTTTTTTTTTTTTAACGAACTACAGTGTTTGGTAAGATATTATGTATTCATTCAGTTTGTAAATCACTCCGGCTCTCAGTGGTCCGTACTTTCAGTAATCCGGTCCCAACGTCTGGCGTCTGCGGCATAACGATGCAACAGTCTATCAACGATTGTATTTGATTATACTGTAGTAGCGGAAAAATACATACAGTACTACTGTGGCTTCCGTTTAGTGTTGCTTGTAAAGCGGTTGCGCGATAATCCATGCCGCAGTCGAGCATCTTCATTGCTTCAACTAGAAATTTGGGACATGCATCATACTGAGGGATAAGCTATGTACGTATATACATTACAAATAGATGTGAGCAACAAAAGATACGTTTAATAAAAATAAAATATCCTGTGGATTCTCTTTCAACTTGATTAAAAGTGTTCTTGCTTAAATTATTCAGTTCTCACACAAATTTGTAGTTGAAAATTGCTTTAAATACCTTATTTTTCAGCCCTCTTAAATTTAAAAGATTGACTTTGCACTATGACCCTACCCCTATCCCTTGTGAGCATATCTACTCTGGAGATGGTAGCTTAGTGAGAGTTCATTTACGAGTACTGCAGGAACTTAGGGACACAAATAGGGTTACTCACGAGACGAAACACAGCTCTACTAATAGAAACAGATACAGTTTCTGAGTCGAGACATCACTTTAGCCCTCCACGCTAGTCTAATGGCTAGCGCGCATGGCTTTGAGGCACGGGGTCCTTAGGTTTGATGTTCAATGGGAAAGCATTGAAATTTGTCAAATTACAGTGGTTCGATTCCACCTTAAACTGTAAGTCCATGTCTCATACAACCTCGATGCTGAAAGAGATGTTACAACTCCAATTGTACCAACCAACTAAACATCACTTTCACGACATAGCCTCATATCTTATGTCACAGGAAAAACCCTACCTACAGTTTACAAAATGCTGAGTCGGCAGAAGAAACAGACCAGCAATCAGAGAGGGTTTAGGGGGTCTGCCCCCCTTAACTTTTCATGGCCCTTCCAGACGTCAATACAAAATGCTATTATTAATAAAAAACACAATTTAGATATTTGCAAGAGATTTTTTAATGACTTGCCCCCTAACATATTCATGGTCCCCCAAATCTCTGTAGCTGGTTTTGGGCCTGAGAAGAAAGCTTCTGGCAAGTGACGGCGCCAGAGAAGGAACAAGAGGCGAGCACCCCCACGATGACTATGCCTGCGAACCCAAATACCACGCCAAATGTATTGCTATGTAGGTCAAGTAACATAAAACCATTCTTTTCGATACACTCAGAAAAAAAAAAACTCCAAAAATGTATTTGCCCCTCAGATTGTACCGTATCCCAAGAAGTTAAAACTGGCGTCGTCATTGATTCTGGCTCTGTAAAGTGGCAATGAGAACCTGGGGGGTTCGTGTGGTCCTTACCACAGTCCCCTAATTTCTTCTGGTATACCTCTCAAAAAATGATACTTGCATTTAAATTTAATCAATGTTTTTGACTTCTAATACCCTTCCCCCACCCTCTCATGAGTACAGCTTTGATTAAAAGTAGTTTCTTATATACTTGTTGTACAATATTTTAGCAGCTAACCGATTTAAATATTTCACCTAACCTTTTCTCGTCCTCACAATAATTTAAATGACACTATGTGCTATAAATCTGTCTAACCCCTAAATTACCTAGATGCCTCCAAGGTCTTCGTGAGTAACTGAATAACATTTGCACTTCAGGTCATAACACTTGACAAGATTCGTTGTATCTGGTAGGAATTTAATTACCACGTGAATGTGCCATCAAAAGTGTATACATTCCAGACCCGTATCCACGGGGGGTCTAGGGAGGCCGGCCCCCCCTAAATTTTTACTGGCCCTCTAAAATATTCACGGCAGGCTTGCAAATGAACTATAATATGGCGATGAACTATAGTATGGTTGGATCAGGCCCCCCTAATTTCTACCGGGCCCCCCTACATTTTTGGACTGGCTACCGGCCTGATACATTCAAGAATGGTTTACAGTTTATAACCAATAAAAAGTTGTTTTATTCACTTACGAAATCTCAACATTATTTTATAAATACTATATGTATTTCTTTAATGGCCCTGCTTCCCCCTCCCCAGTCTTTCAATCTCGCACAAAAAGTGAACAGGAATTGATTACTAATCAACACCAATTGAACTATTCTTCCGATCCAGCTAAATTTTGATACCTTCTATCGTTTCCAAAACTTACTATTGCATTTAAAATGAAGCACGAAATTAATTAAAAATAAGAAAAAGAATCACTTATAGAAGCTTTCACCATTATTATTCATTAAAACAAAGCTTTGTTGTTGTTGTTGTTGTTGTTTGTTTGTTTCATTAAATATCACCTGACTGACAATCGTTTCGGTGGCTTATCTATTAACTTCGCCAGAGGGATTGGCAATAACCTATTCATCTTAACTTACAATCTACAGTATATCGTACAACTTATGTCAATTTCAATCGCTATACAGCTTGGAGAGTCCTAAATCTACTCCAGAGCCGGATTTAGATTTGAGGAGGCCGTAAGCTATTGAAGATAGGACCTTTTATATGTCCAGCTATCTTTTGCCAATGACAAATTGTCTGCACTGCATGCTACATGTTGCCATGCAACCAGTCCATGAAGAATGTAGAGGCACCTTATGTGAAGAAATGAACAAGCTAATGATATTTCTGGGAGCAGGCTAGCAAAAGGGGTCCATTACTTACATTATAGGAGCCTACACAATCAAAATACTATTGAAGTATGTAAGTTTTATAACATATTTTTTATTCTATAATTTGGATATGTTCATCTACTTTTTCCATATTTTTGGGGGGTCTCACAAGAAAGTGGCTACTATGAAATATTGTTCGCCTATTTTATTATATTTTCGTGAGTGAAGTATTTTACTACAGGTACTGCATACAACGCGTTTCGTCTGATTCAACGGAAAAATTTAGTCAATCTACTTGATTCTTTCATTATCGAACTGACATTTGCTAGGTTTAATTCCTGGAATATGTATTTCTGAGTGAAGATTTCTTTGAGTTCCATTAAGAAATAACACTGAAGTAATGAACTATTCTTACAATATTTGCTGTGGCTGTGATACAACTCCAAAAGCCTTGAGTAACACGAGCAGAACACAGTCGCTGAACCGAACTAAGTCCTCGGCGTGTAGCCTCTGTTGCCGGGCTACTTGCTTACAAATTTCATTCAGATCTTGCCAGTAGTTACCGAGAAATAAAGTACCACATACAAGGCAAGTCGAGCCAAGCCGAGCCTGTTGCTGACCAAGCTGGGTCATTAAATATAGCGATATTTATTCCATGATGATGGGTTATTTGCTTTCAGATCTGGCCAGTGATTACCGAGCAATAATGTATCACATACAATCCTAGCCGCATCTGTCTCTGGCCGAGCTTGGACACTAAATATAGCGATCTAAAGATTGCTCACCCACCAATAGGCTACTCGCCCACCAAATTTCGTTCAGGTTCGGCTAGTAGTTAGAAATAAAGTACCACATACAAGGCAAGCCGAGCCTAGACGATAGGCGACTTACCCACCAAATTTGGTTTACATCCGGCCAGTAGTTACCAAAAAATAAGGTACCACACACACACACACACACACACACACACACACATACATACATACATACATACATATAGGGCCTACCTGGAGTGAAACTGTAAGACCCGTATGCTTACACCGAAGTCCAAAAATGTTATGAAATGAAGTTTCTAGTTTTATGTCTCACGGTTATGTGCCTTAGGCTAAAGAAAGGAGATGAATGATTAATGACATGAATAATAATGACAGAATTGGTGGAATGACAATGTAAGAGGAACATAAGCTTCCATCCTGAGACGCCTGAGAGAATCCCCTACCCAGAGTTTGCTTGGGCTCTCCAGATTCTGGACATGCCTGAACCCTCCCTCTCAAGTTATACAGAAATAGGAGCTGCTGTGAAGGAAACGGGAATACCCCCCCCCCAAAAAAAAAAAATAACCTACGAACACGATGTTGTCAACCGCAAGCTCATACCTTGGGATTGAAAGAGGAATTCCTACAGAAGAGAGCGCTCTACCACTGAGCTACCCTGCTCCCTTCCTTAAATAGGAGAAGACTTCAAAAATTTAACATTAAAACAATGTGTTAGAGAATTTCATTGCTTTTTACTTGCCGCCTTCGTGTACTGTCTGACCTTACAACGTATATCGAACACACACAGTTTTTGCTAACATATGATTTTCTCTCTTCTTCTTCTTCTTTTTCTTTTTGTTAAATTTCATTTTGCTTACCAGGTGCATGTGGCGAGACTACATATGTAAATTAACTCCTAAATTTCAAGGTCATTGATATGAGAGAAGTACATTTCCATCGGCCGGCGTGTAATGCAAGGCTTTCTTTTCTTTCATCACTGGTAAAGACAGAATACGTGGATGGCCAGACAGGATGTTCTGAGAAGAAAGAATTACATGGTGAGATAATATACTCGTAATATTGCAGTGGTTGGATAAATCCATGCATCTCCTGATGTGTCTGACTGTGTGAATTTTCTACGAAGTTGAAATCTTGTTGGATGTGGAGACTGTTGAACTCGAGACCGGAGGAAGTGCAAGGTCGTATTCTCAACGACGAAAGGATTTTCTCACGTTTATCACCCATCTCAGGAAGCCATCGCTAGCAGACATGTTGTCTCTTTCCTTGTTGCCATGACATCAAGTTTTTTTTCTTTCTTTCTTTTTATTAATACAATATAAAGAATTTGATTTATTCTTTATTTTGCTTATTAGACTGCTTCATGCTCATCATTCAACTAATAACAATGCCACAAATATCCTCTCTCATTCATAAAAGGTACAACTGTACATTCATTTCATTAGATACTTATATTATTATATACATAGGGGTAAAAGTGAGGGGAACGCTGGGGGACACAGTCCCCTCACCTCTAAAACATATATCCGGCGTTCCTCCAGTTCCTAAAAAATTACAACGGACAAAGATAAACAGGGAGACGGCGTGACATCATGCCGTTACTTTTTGCCCCTCCCTACCTTTTCAGATCCACTTTTATCCCTGATTACATGTACTAAAGAGCTGCGGTGGTTCAGTGCTAGAATATTCACCTCTAGTGCGTGAGGTTCCTGGTTCGATTCCAGGCTCACGTCAAATGATCTTAGTGGTGGACAAACACCGTGTGTGGGGGGTTTTCTCGGGTCCTACCGTTTCCTCTCACTTTCTTCATTCCACCATTTCGTTCATTCTCATTGTGCCGCCTCCCTTAACATATATGTCATAAGTGCGGAACGTAAAACTTAAGTATTTTGTTTTCAGAAGTAGTACAACTGAACCAAAAAGATAAAAAAAAAAAATACGTATTTCTTTCCCTAATTTTCAAAATAAGAGCAAAATGAAAAACGAAAGCTTTCAGCTTAACGTCCCACGTTTATGTCTTGTAGGCTGGGGGAGTCGGATAATTAATGAAAGTGAATGATTGTGAAAACGAAATTATGGAATAAGAATATGAGAAAAAACCGGGAGAGCCCCGAGTCGTCCACCACAAACTTGCATGGTCTGGAAATGAACCAGGAAATTTTCTACCAGAGGTGAGCACTCTATTAAATTCGCCCCAACCAGGACATGTATCTCCTTGGTTATCTTATTATTTTGTCTACTTTGTCCATTACGACAAGAACATAAACACAAAGACATCGAGGACTATTACAGATCCGACCATGATCACAAACTTCAAATGGATTTAGTCTCATGATAGTCAGTCTAACGGTTCAGACCACTTGACTACACCACACAGGACCCACTGAGTCACAATATTCCCAAAAATAATACTTAAGCAGATATCAAAAGGAAAAGTACAGCATTAAAGATTTTTATTTCACAAACCATTCAACATTAGGACATACATAAAAGAGAATGTCTTATAGACTCCCATCGATTGGATTTCTGCAAGGGTGCACCTACGGGGGGTCCACTGGGTCTAGATCCCCCCAATTTCATAACTCGATTAACATTTGTAGACTTTTTAAACAGAACTATACTTGTTTAAGAGAGAAATGATTTATGTAGGCCAGTGGTTCTCAGACTTTCCGATAACTCTGACCCCCTATTCATTCGGAAAGTGATCTGCTGACCCCCTTGCAATGATATCTGAAATTTCACATGCTATTAGAAAGTATACTAATTAGAATTAGCACTGACAAGAAAGGGATCAAGAAAACTATTGCAATAAATAATTTATTCTAAATACACACAATTGTTTCCTACTGAACGAAATTTAATTGAAAATACAGTAACTTTCAAGACTGAAAATAAATTCTTTTAAAAGGAAATTCATTTGATAAACAACTTTCTCAAATGTGACGTCACTGATGTGAGGAATGAAATTCTTTATATTTTTCCATAATTGCATTGAAATCTAGAATATGTTTTGTCACCATCAATCTTAGATTCGATTCCACATTAAGACGATTTCGTTTTAAGGTTTTAATACTGCAAAGAGCAGAAAAGGTCTCATCACATAAGTAAGTGATAGGGAAAGGCATCAGATGTTGCAATGTCTTTTTAGACAACTCTTCATACTCACAGAGCACACGCAACCAAAAGCTACAGAGTTTTCCTATGATGTATCTCAGAATAGTAGCAATAGCTGTTCTTGTTCTGTGTTAGAGAGATTCATACCTTGAATATCAGATTTCTACATCAGTGAAAGGATTTTCAATCCAACCATTACCAGGTTGTGGGACAGGAATATGTTCTCGAAAACTTGCAGCTAATGCTTTCAAGTGTCCTACAAGTGTTTTCTGCATTTCAGCAGAGAGTTTTTCACCTCAAGGATGAATGAATTCCTTGAACATTGGAAATAATGAATAGTTATTGTTTTGTACTCGTACTGCCCACAGCTGCAGTTTCTTAATCTCAAAAATACTTCTTGCATAACAGTTGTGAGTCCATTTTATTACAACACATTTCAATTTTTAGGCGTCGCGGACCCCTTGGCTAGGTCCCACGAACTCCACTTTGAGAACCACTGATGTAGGCTAAAGATTTTATTTTACTCTTCATCTGTACTCTTTCCTTTATAAGAATAATCTAGTTCTATGTTGTTGTTGTTGTTGTTGTTGTTGTTGTTGTTGTTTTTAATATAGATGTAGCTCCGCGTGGCGTAGTCGCTAACTCTCTCGTCTTTGGTGCAAACAGTCCCGGGTTTGACTTCCGATGGAGACACTCGGTAGAAAAAATGTAACAGCTTTTTCAGGCTAGTCATCTTGAGTAAGGTTTCTCTGGGTTTCCCTTATTCACACCAGGCAAATGCCGGGAGGTACCGAACATAATGGCCCCAGGCCGAGGGTTGTCATTCCCCACGTAAGTGGCGGGCTAAATGACCTTAGATGCTGACAACCCAGATATCAAACTCCTAATCCTAATCCTAAAAATATAGGTGGCAGCAATTAACGATTTCTTACCGTCTTTTCGGGTACAACAGTTCAATATTACATAGATGTATTGATCCTCTCTTCGCAAAAAGTACTTTGGGCCCCTCTCAGCAAACATTTCTGGGTGCGCGCCTGGGCTTATGAACTCCATTTTGTGAACCATTGACCTAAATAACTGGCATTATATAACTAATTTCAATCAAAACCCATGGCGGATGACCTTCAAAATTCTTTATTTATGTTCTAAGAACATCTACCGCTCATTATTAGTCTAGTGGCTAGAAAGCGTGGGTGGTTTTCGTGCACATGGTCCCGGGTTCGATAACCGGTGGAAGACCTTTGAAATTTGAATACTTTACAGTAATTCGGATTCTACAATAAACTGTAAATTCATGTCTCATATAGCCTCGGAGCTAAAAAGAGACGGTAAACTTCAATAAACAAACAAACAAAGAATATCTTAAATAAAGGAACAAGCGATTACCACATATCGTAAAGAGCATTCTAGGAAACCCATCTTTTTGCAACAGATCCCGTATATCACTGAGGTCAATGTATTTCTAGGAAACATGTATACTTTCGTAAGTTTTATAGTTATCCTTGTTTTTGTTTATCTTAAAACGATCTTATCCTGTTGGCAAGATAGAAGATAGAACAAGAACTAGCAAGGTTTGCTTCTTCACCTCTTTCGTCTCGTTAACGGTTTCCAATGTGTTCAGTGTTGTAATGTATGCACAGCGGTGTAATATAAACACTTGACAACATTTTTTTAAATAAAAAAAATAAAAAAAGGCTACTGTAATATGCTACTTTTTGAATCCCGTTAGATGAGTTTAGCTGATGATGGTGAGTCACGCAATATTTTCCTTTTTGTTTTATTTCTTTTATTATTTTGAAATTTCAAGTGATTCTCTTTTCTTTCTTTCTTTGTATGACTTGTTCGTCTTCTTCATCTTCTGCAACTTTCGGTGTTAACTGGTTTCCGATTGATGCCTGGCGCCAATGTTAAAGTGGATCTTCTTCCTTGTCTTTTTAAAGAGTTTATTATAGGATAGTACAAAAGAGAAACCCTTTCAGTGTTGCTAATATAACCCTTAAATTCTACAGTAGTCTGTGCAAACGATTTGTATTCAGTGGCGCCTCATGATTGCAGTTAGGATTTAGGAAATTTAGGATTTAGATTTCTGGGCTTTCGGCATCTATGGCCATTTGGCCCGTCACGTTTTGAGGGCTGACGTTCCTCGGCGAACACACTATCCGGGGAAAGGGAAAGAAGAAGAATTTGGGGAAGGAAGGAAGCGGCCTGGGACCTATAAGTTAGGTACCACTCCGGCATTTGCCTGGTGTGAATGAGGAAAACCTCCTTCAGAATGGCTAGCCTGAAAAAAAGCTTATTACACTTTTTCGACCGAGTGCCTCCATCGGGAATGAAACCGGGACCGCTCATGATTGTAGTTCCCAACACAAAACAAAAGAATAAACACCTTTGTTTTGTATTATTATTGTTGTTTGTGATATTCTTATGGTTTCGACATTAATTCACGGGTATACTAAAAGTGACACTACGATATGAATTTCCTAGGGACGGTGTACGGATAAGTATGAGGACTCTTGAGACATTTTAGAACCATCCTTGTGACATCTTTGAAATCTTCGTATCTCCCATAAATATGTCAAAAGGGAAATATGTAAAATTGTTAATAACATTTTTCTAATTATGACGAGTAGATTTTGCATATTTTATCTATGCGTTCTACAGTATATTATACAAATTGAAGACCTTGGGGCAAAAACCCGTCAAGTCCAAAAAATGAAAGTGTAAAGGAGATATCTTCACAAGGTTTTCTCGCCATCCGATTTTCTTCAAACTTGGCACATCTGAGAGAGAGAGAGAGAGAGAGAGAGAGAGAGAGAGAGAGAGAGAGAGAGAGAGAGAGAAATGACTAGGATTTCTGTGTGGGTATATCGTATTTACGCGAGTGCGCTCCTTAAGTAATGTAATTTCATGTATAAATGTACAGCAGGTGGGAACACCATGCCAAGTCTGGAGTTCGGCGTCTGGATTTCGTATTAAAAAGATCTTTCCTCTCTTTTCTTCTCACAGAATGATATGACATCTTATTACTCTCGTAAAGTAGGGAATCACAGATTTAGAAAGAACCAATGTACTTTGACCCTATATATCAATCACAAAGTTGGAGAAATCTTTACGTATCACTTGTTCGAGAGAACATGCGGTACGAACCATTGTGCAGTGTTCACAATTCACTGCACTTTGGCTTGCCTGCCTTGGTCTTGGTCGATATGCTGTCAGCTTTAGCATTAGTGTACACCTTGACCTGTTATACAAGCATGTAAAATGTTATGATGTGCAGGCTTCTGGTTCAAGAGTTACGAACCATCAATCTTTGGGTCACATTTTTCGCAGTTGGTAAACTCATAGTAGTAATGAAAGTTGTAACGTGTTTTCCTTCAACTAGGAACCTAACCTAGCGTTTGAAGTTTAAATCCGTCAAGATTTAAGTAAAATCAACCTCATATTGAAAGTTTGTGTACAAAATATAAGACAGTAAAAAAAAAAAAAAAAACCATTGTAATTTCCGTAGGAATTATTCGATTTTATGCAATACAATGCGTGTTTTCTCTACAACTTACATCATCTCCGCTGCTTATAGAGTTGAAGTTGATGAGAGATATACGAAGTAAATTTTCACTCCAACTTAAAAGTTTCTGAAAAGACATAAAGACATAATTAAGTAATTTTCCACTGTCACACTCATAGTAACTGCACTTTTTTTAAAGTGTGGTGTACATTTTCTCTGATATTTCCCATCATTTCCGTTACTTGGAACTGAAATAGGTTAGGAATTAGGATATGCATATACTTCCTTTCCCATTTTTTCTAAAGCTTCACAACCAACTTCATAAAAATTTTCCGAATTTCGGTGAAATTATAAAGTGACTATTTTGTTTGAGACAAGAATAAATTTGCTTTATTGCTTGGAGTTGAAACAAATCAGACTCAATAGGGTGAATACACTTGGAGTAACTACATCTTCCCTGAAAATTATAGGAAAATAATAAGTACGAACACAGGAAACACATTGTTCAACGCTCCAACCATGTCCGTGATAATTGTTATGGTATTCCTATAAAATAATATCCTATTTTCCAATCTCCTACCCGTAACCGACTCCAAGCTATCGTGCCTACGCAATATTCAACTTTAAAATCTTTGAAATGTGTCAGTGACTTTTTTTTCTTCCAGAAAGTCAAAGACACTCTACAATATATCGTAAGACTTCAACCGAATTCATCCGATATGTAGGTAACTTGGCACGGGTGGTAGATCTTAACCTGCTACACAAGAGTGTGAAACATTTTAGTGTGAAGACATTTAGTTCCAGAGTTATCGATCATCAAATTTTGGATCACATATTTGGAAACAAAGAAACATTAACCGAAATCATTCGATGTGGAACAAACTTGGCATGGTGTAAATCTTAACCTTATACAAGTTTGTGAAACATCTTGCAGACTTTTGGTTTCCAAGTTCTGCGCCATTAAATTTTAGCTTTAGGCGTAGACAAATCTTTGGCCCAAAAAATGCGGATCACATTTGGCATGATCGCAGATCTTAACCTGCTAGTTCCTGGATAATGGGCTATCAAATTTTGGGTTTGGACTATGTAGTCATATCTTCGAAAAAAAAAAATCAACCAAACTCATTCGGTATGGATCAAACTTGGCATGCAGATAGATCTCCTTTTGGTTCCTGAGTTATAAGCTATCGAAATTGACGTGTCACATTTTCGAAAAAAAAAAAAATCTACGGAACTTATTCGGTCTGATCCAGTTACTATTTCTCTTTTAACGTTTTCTTCAGATTACTATGTACTAGACTTATTTCTGTTAACCAGAAAAACCTTATCAATTAATTCTTTTGGTATTAAATACAAATAATGTATTGTCAGAAGAAAAATTATCCAGAGGAGATGGTGCAAGTATGAAATTCATAATGTATTATATTTTTTTATTTATTTTGTAATATTACGTTCCATATTTATGCCCTTTAGGCTAAAGAAGACCATAAGAATGGATTAAATGAATTGTAAACATTGTATATACCCTATATTAACACACACACACATATATATATATATATATATATATATATATATATATATATATATATATATATATATATATATATATATATATATATATATATATATATATATATATATATATAGTGAGAGGGAAAGGAATGGAACTTATGAGAGACAGAGTTTATGATCGTTCAATGACTTGGACCGCTTTACCATGTCAGTCACCATTGTTTTGTAGACGAAACGGAAAGATAAGAATGATGTATGATTGGGTTATGAGAATTCGATCTTTGTGTCTCAAGATATGCAGGATGGCAGTAAAAACTTTAAGCATCATACCTAGGTTAAATGCAGACAACAGTTTAGATGCGGAAATAGAGTACAGAATTAAAGTGGTATGGATGAACTGAAGAAGATCCCATGTTTTCCTTGTAATAGGACATGTCAAGGTACAGTGAGACCCACAATACTGTACGGAAAACGGAGCGGAACTTGGAGCATTAAGAAGGCACAAGAGATGGAGCTACAAACATGACGGTTATTTCAATTTCGATTTCCTGTTGAAACAGGTAAACATTTTGCCCTAAGTGTTTTAAACATTTGGCGCTAGCTAGAAATCGACATGACAGTGTCGCGTTCACTGTATTTCGTGAAGACAATTGATTCAATTGTCTTCAATTGAAGATGAATTAAATAAGTCGAGGAAACCAACCACAACGCAAAGGGATTCGCAATGCACTGACTACCTTAACTTAAAATCTTTCAAACTGATCGGCTGTGTAGCGCAAATTCTGTTTCTGTTTTTAGATATAGGCCCTGGTTAACCAATCAGGGCCGACCAACATGTGAATTAGCTATTTGAATTAGAAGAAACCAATACCTCATTTAGAATGACAGAAATAATGTTGTTGGGAATCTATGGTCTGCATCAGTGGTTCTCGATCTAATTCCTATCATGACCCCCATTTTATCACATCTTATTGCCAGCGACCACCTTATAATTTCTGGTTTGTAATAAGCTTCTGTGGGATGTATAGTATTACCTATTGCGGAGATCTCGCGATATCCAGAGGTAAAAGTGAGGGGGAACGTGGGGGAACGTCGTCCTCCCGCTTCCAGAAAATATTCGCGGCGTCCCTCCATTTTCTAAAAATATACAATGGGCAAAGATAGGCACGAGGGACGGCATGACGTCATTCGTCCTCATACCTTTTCAGATCCACTATAACCCTGATGATATCCACCTATTTCTATAATAGTAGAATCCATTTCTTGTATATATAGCGGATACAGTAACTTCCCTAAAAGAGAATGGATTAAAACCAAATTTAGTCAGTTCATTCATATTACAAATATCGAATCCGATCCGTCATACTGTTTGAAAATGGAGCCAGTTTAAAAATTTTATAACTTCATAACTTCCATAATTTTGGGTCATATGATAAAAAAAGGTGATTTCTAATTTTATTTTTTTTTTAAAAAAACTTGGACAGTTCTTTAAAAAAAATATTGAGTATTTTAAATGACTTGATAATGTGCGTCACGAACACTGAACCGAACATTGCCGCACTATTGAAATCACAAATGCTCAGGTATTTCATTAGCTTTAAATTTCAATTGTATTTCAATATGCAGGTTTTGTTGCGTTTGTATTTTTCTGGTGTTTCAATATGCAGTTCTTATTAGTTTCATATCGTACCTTTTTTATTTAAATTGATTAAAAAAAAATCTGCACCTGCTGAAAATTTTTAGTAGATCTAATATTGTTCTTAACAGTATGTATAAAAATAATAATATGCCTCTCAGAACAAAATTTAAAATAATATCTAAAAATATTTTCTGGTATTAGATTCTAATTATACGAGGGCTATCCAGAAAGTAGATTACGTTTTCGTCTGTGTCCGCTAGGGGCGGGGCTAGCGCGGCCATCTTGGGGTCAGAGCGTTGCGCAGCTCAGTCGGCATCTAGCCGTGCTAGTGAGAGGTTCGTGCTGTGCTCCGTTAAGATACTGTGACGGTTTGAAATGTCTGCGTTAATTGAAAATCCCGCGAGCTGCGAGGTGCGTGCAGTAATAAGGTTTCTGACAGCAAAAAACTGTAAACCGATAGAAATCTATCGGCAGCTGTGTGAAGTGTATGGGGACAACATTATCACTGAAGGTGGAGTGCGACAGTGGGTCATAAGATTTAAAAATGGCCGAACCAATGTTCACGACGAAGATCGAAGTGGGAGACCCAGCAAAGTGACTGCCGAACTTGTCGAAAAAGTCGATGTTAAAGTCCGTGAAAATCGAAAGTTCACAATAACGGAACTTTCTTTGAGTTTTCCACAAATTTCGCGAAGTTTGTTGCACGAAATCATCAGCGAAAAGCTTGGTTACCACAAGTTTTGTGCAAGATGGATTCCAAAAATCTTGACAGAGGACCACAAAAATCAGCGAATGGCTGCAGCGTTGCACTTTTTGGACGCCTACAATAAGGATGGTGACTCTTTACTCGATCGCATCGTTACTGGTGACGAAACATGGGTGAAACACGTGAACTGTGAAACGAAATTGCAATCAATGCAGTGGGGGCACACAGGTTCTCCCCAAAAACCCAAGAAATGCATGCAAACAATGTCGGCAAGGAAGATGATGGCAACTGTTTTTTGGGACAGAAAAGGTGTGATTTTGGTGGACTTCCTGGAAAGAGGCACTACAATAAACGCTCAAAGGTATTGCCAAACTCTGCAAAACCTCAGAAGAGCAATTCAAAACAAGCGCAGAGGAATGTTGAGCTCTAAGATCTTGTTGATTCACGACAACGCCCGGCCCCACACGGCAAATGTCACGCGTGAAGTTCTTGAATCTTTTCAGTGGGAGTTGTTTCCTCATCCGCCGTACAGTCCCGACCTGGCACCGAGCGACTTCCACCTATTCCCAGCAATGAAGAAGTGGCTGGCTATGCAGCGTTTTGATGACGACGAACAGCTGCAAGAAGAGGTAACGAAGTGGTTGAAGTCGCAGGCGGCCGAATTTTTCGACGAAGGAATTTCCAAGCTCGTACATCGCTACGATAAATGCCTTAATTTGAATGGTGACTATGTCGAAAAGTAGTATTTGTGTGTGGCTTTCATCTGTATATAATAAAATTTGTTTCCTATACTTTGTTGATTTTTTATTCCAAAACGTAATCTACTTTCTGGATAGCCCTCGTATTTATGTTTTCCACTTATCTTCGCGACCCCCAGGTTGAGAAACCCTGGTCTACATTGATCTTCTTTCTTCTTGGAAGTAGTAGTCCTTTGTCATCTCCAAGTTACGAATTTTTCTTTAATTATTAATATTATTATTACTATACTTTGGTTTAAATAAGTTTTATCTTTAATCTTTGTTTGGCAGGCAAACATTGGAAATACTAATGTTAAAAGTACTAGGCGCCAGATTCCTATTTCCAGTTGCAATGCAATGACACCTGGTGCTGGGATTATTTGACACACACACACACACGCACAAATATATATATATATATATATATATATATATATATATATGGAGAGAGAGAGAGAGAGAGACAGACAGACAGAATATGGGGTATGTTCACGTACTTCTTGACTTCTTGGACATGACAATTATTAGCCTAGCTACATCACTGCGGTGTGACCTCTGTGCTGGAAAGGGACATTAAATATAAAATAATATCATAAAGGAACTATCTATTCAACTAAGTTCCTTAATCTATACCAACAAATCAAAGTCCCTCACCCTCATTCTGCGGTATCCATATTAAAAATTTCGCACAAATCAGTAACATAATTATACTATTTCGTGCTTTTTCAGATTTTGCCAGAGGGAGTCAAGATTGTTCATCGACACAAACGTTTCACGTTATTATTAGTATGTTAACATACTTTTTTTTTTTCGAAAAAAGCCTGTATTTTCATAGTCAGGGGGGCAATTGTTCTCCTGCTCTCCCCAAATCACGCCCCTGCTTGAAATAACTTTTAAGTAATTAGGTGATAAGCTCACTCTCGTACGAGAGAAAACACATGTGACAACGTAAGAAAAGATTGCCTGGCAAATGCAATCCATGAGAATCACTTAGCTTATAGAAGTCTGGTAAAATTTGACATATTACGACCGACAGTTTTGTTAGTGTGTGTGCAGAGCCCTTTAGTCAGTGCATTCTCGTCAAGGTTGCTACCGCCTGGGAGGGTTTCTTTGAAATCATGCGATATGATGTTCTATAAGCTTTTGTGAATGTGATTGGCTCAATCGTCATTAACTTTCAATTCGTAGATACGACTGTAGATGGCACATCCTGATACATTTTGCAGAAGATTAGTGTTAGAAAAAAAATGCACTAGTTTGTTGTCTGTATTTTTACTCAGAGATTAGGGCAAAGATGTGGTGTTCATTTTCGAAAATTAATGTTCTTAGGCTTACCTGTATTATGGCTAGTGGTTGCACTCGTAGGTTTAGTGAAATTCTTTTGGGAATACAACGTGGTCCTTGACCGTCACGTTTATTGGATCTCCTACAAACTACTAACACTACTCCATCGCTACCTATAGAGAATAGGGATGGCCACATTTTCCGAAAAAACGGAAAATATTTGCGGAAAACGGAAGACCGAAAATTTTCCGGAAAAACGGAAAATGTGATTTCCGGAAACCGGAAAACTCTTTTTCCGGAAATGGCCATTCCTAATATGTGAGCGTATGGCCCCCCTCACTCCCATTCCATTTTAAATTTTCCCAGTTTCTCTTGGCTGAATTGGAATGAGGCTCCATGTTCTGTTCGTCGACGCAAATTGTGCTTTAATTTTATCTTTTTATAAGTTGGCAATCCTGTGAGTGATGACTCGTGCTTCCTGTTCACTGAACAAAGGAGGCGTAGTATGGTCAAAATGATGCAAAACATAGTTCGTCGAATTCAAACATCATCGAGACTTATTTTTACTGTTTTTAACATTTCAATTATTTTGTTTTAATGGTGAACTTATTTAACGCCCTTTAATATGCGTATTTCTGATGAAGAATATTTATTATGAATATTTGTAAAATCTTTTCTGGCGTGCTAGGCGCAAACATACTGACGCTGAGGTAAAAAGCCGCGAAGGTGTGTTGAGCAGCTATGGTGGCCTAGATTGTTCTATTTCTGTGGCGACTGTGAATAATATCTAAGTTTTTCTTCGCAATCGATCACGATTTTTGTAAATTCGACTATGGGAAGAACAAGTTAAACCTACACGAATGATGAACATAAAATTAACACAAAATCAACGTTTGCGTGCTAAAATAGCGTATAATATGTGAATCTATGAAATCAACGAGGCGTGAGTAAGGAACCAACACAGGTAAAAGGGCGAATTGCACTCACAACTAAAGAGTAATAACTATGACGGAACCTGAATAATAACTGTTCGACGACCAACAAGAAGCACCGAGGAATCCTTTTTTTGAAGAATAGCTACATGATTCCCCCCCCTAAATCCATCAACTTATAGTGTAGTTAAGTGTGATACGAAAATAGCGTGTGTTTAATGCTAGTGCATCGTGTAATGCAAATTTCAGCCGGCATTCGTAGTGCGTCATTTTCTTAAAGAGAAAATAAAAACATGTAATAATTTCATCGCATAAATTCCACATTAATAAAATTTTGGGCTCATGGTGTCTTGGTACATGTTAAGTAAAAATCACTAACAAAATGTTGTAATGTCATTAACGTAAGTATTATACATAACCTGTGTTAACTGAATAAAATTTACATACAATCTATTTCTTTATGTACAATTACCTTTACAGCATTTCTGCACAATCACTACCCAAAATGGTGGATGTTATGTTTAGTAACTTGTATTCATTCTGCTATCGCCAGCAGGCGTGGCAATGACGGTGGGCGCTCGTAGTCGCAACCTCAATGAAACAGTATTTTGGTTCGCGATCCAACTTGGAGGTTTGCGCACTCTCTATTGTAGTATTATCATTTTTGTTGCGAATGCCTTCTTCATGCCAATTACTAAAATCCACCACAGGTAAGCTGTATTGAACGGGAGTTGTTTCCAGCAGAGTTATAAGATTTGGTTATCCCGAATGGGATCAGGTAAGGATCAGACTCTGCCAGTCACAAAAGTGGTTAGCTCGAACAAGAATTAGACCCTGCAGGCCATAAGAACGGCTGCCCCGAACTGGAACCGAACCCAACACGATCCAATCGTGTTATAAGAATGGCTTATCCCGAACAGGGACCAACGAGAACCGAACCCTGCATGTTACAAATAGAGAAGCTGTAACTTTCAAATGCTACTTTCTCTCTCTCTCTCTCTCTCTCTTATCCAATGAATGCCCTTTGCACCTCGGATATAAAGTCGAATAGTGGTTCTGATAAGGGTCGCACTCAAGGAGGAGGTCCACTGGAACCGGACCCTCCCAAAAGAAAAATTCCTAATTCAACATCTGTACATTGTTACACTTTGTCGATTAAACTATACATGTTTAACAGCGAAATTATTAATGTTTCATGAAAATTTGATCTTACACTTCACCTATATTCTTTCTCTTATAAAAACAATCTACTTTTGTTATTTATTTCCCCTGAAAATATAGATGAAAGTATTTTAGAATTAGTTATCGTCTTTTCTGATGCAGAATAATACCCGTTCAATAATACATAAAAGTGGTGGATTGTAGTATTGAGGTTCCCCAAAGTTTGGACCCCTCGCAACAAAGATTTCTGTGTGCGCGCCTGGTTTTGATTCATCTTTAATTTCCTCACCCTTTATAATATAGCTGTAGCATAAAAATGTAAAAGAGTCTCACATCAGAAATCCGCTAGCACTCTTTTCCCAAATATTTTATTGCTTAAAATAATTATAATTTTCATCAGTTAACTGGATCTGAAACGGTTGTTTAGTTGACGATAAAAGGATCGAACTATGCTGATTGACAACAGTTTTTTTTTTTTCTGTTACACTTTTTTCCCTCAACACACTGTTTATAATTACTATATAAGTATACCTGAGAAGCATTTTTTTTTCTTTTTTTGACGTTTGTTATTTTCAATGATCCAGATTGTCATTTCGCTTAAAGGGCTCTTCTTTCGCGGTGACAGGAAATACCAACGTTTGTCTTGTTGTTGCCGATAGCAGAAACTGTACTGCCTACCTGGCGCGATGGAAAGACAACGAGGCGCAAGGCAAGGTAAGCTGCTGGCTAGGGCAGAGTCAGTGAGCGGAGCGCTTAGCTCTCACTCACTGCACTGCTAAAGTACGAACGACTCTTCAGAACCTATGGATGCACAGTTAGTTAGTTTACCTCACATCGTCTCCTGGGGCCGCGCAAGTAAACATTCAAGGGCCTCAGGCCAAAAAGAATAGCAGCAGCTATAATAGGAGGCAATCTCTTCTTCTCTGTGACTGGTCGGTTGATCATGGTCATTGACACCGCGTAACCTCTGTGATCAACAATTAGAAACCACCATCAACAAAAACAGTCCATCATTCTCAACAATGCTGCTAAATAATGACAATAATAAAAGCAACAACAATAAGAACAAAAATAGATTTAAAAAGTATGAATTGCATTTTCTGCTTCCTTTTGATGCATTACTCGCTATAATTGCAAAATGAAAGTGGACATGCAAGATATCTTGTTCGTACACTTTACTTCGGTAAACTCTTATCGGAAAACTAAACTTTGAAAGAATTTCAGGCTGAAAAAGTATGACAAAACATCATTGGTTACACTGTCATAATTTGATTTTTTTTTTTTTTTTTTAAGTTTTCATTGTGGCTATTTTCACTAAAAGATTAATAGTCAGGCTGGGCTATCTCCACTCATTTTCGGGCCTAAGATATTATATTGTTATGGTATCCTGCTAGATTTACCACCTACAGAAAATTCATATTGGTAGAAGAGTGTCATCTAAAGGGGCAGGAGGCAATAGCCCTCTATTAACCTGACTCCAAGCCCTAATTTCCCTCATTTTCTGCAACATCTGTTTGGTAACTTACGTGTTTTTTTTTTTTTTTTTCGTCTGCTGTCCACGGTAACTCACTACCTCTGCAGCCTGCTACATGCTAAGTTGCACCAGCCATTACTAACTGCATCCACTCCTTTCCTCGTTTAAGTTTGATACAAAAAGCTTTCTTACTTCATAATGTTTCAACTTTTCAGTATTCAACTTCTTGTTGCTTAGTTTTCTTGTGCCAACATTTTTCAGTTAAATATCGTTCCTGGGGAATGAGTCATAATACAATCAACTTGATTCTTTGGCCGTATATTCAGGATTTTCATGTAAATCTTCTTTTGTGCTATTTGAACCAAATGTTCCCAATTACCAGCGAATTCTGTCTACAGAAACTCGTCATCCCTATTCCCTTTCATTTCTTTCTCCTAAGCCATATTTATCTATAACTACTTTCTTGTCCTTCTCCCACAACTGTATTGAAATCTCCCATTACCATTACGCATACACCCTCTTCTCTCTGTTTGTGATTTCTTCTACTTTCTCACATTTTCTTCTTTAGGAGAGACCGGGGTATTCACGAACACTTAAGCTTTGATTATAAATGATTTTTTTGTGTCTATAGAAAGCTTGAGGTTTTTCCTGTTTACTAAAATGCAGAGGAAAGTCAAAATTAACATTTTTCAACAAATCAGTGAGATGTTTTAAAAATGGACCTATGTTTGGGATTGCTCCAGTGGTTGGGGTAATCCCGAACATACTGTTTTCTTTAAACTTTCCTTTATGAAACAAGTGAAATGCATTAAAATACATTAAAAATATACCGTAATTTAATATTTAAATCTTACTATAATAAGAATTATAACTACAGACATAACTAATAAATATAGCAAATAATAAATATAGTGAACTATTCTAATTAATAAAGCTAATAACGCTTATTACCAAGATATGATCTATTTCCCAAACCAATTTCATTAACTTATTACTTACTTTCGAATATATATATATATATATATATATATATATATATATATATATATATATATATATATATATATATATATATATATATATATATATATATATATGTAATTTATTTCACACCATGATGCAATCCCGAACACTCCGGGGTAATGGTGAACATTCTGTCTGGCATTTCCCCATGAGACACCATTTTATTGTTAAAGTTGAAACTACTTGTTGACTGCATATAGGATAGTAAGATTATAAAGAGCTAATGCTCAAATATAAGGGAATATATAGCCTTATCTGTAACAATAAAGATAAGAGCCAACTTATCTTGCCCAGATTGTTGAAACATTATAAGTGAATCGACAAAAACAACAAAACACCTTCTTCCTGGCAATCCGCTCAACTGACTGTCATCAAATTTATGCTACACTTTTTCAGGTCTCTCCGCTAGCGTGCAGCAAAATCTTCTGTTTTCTAACAAGCTTCCCTGGGCGTAAACTTGTGTGTAGTGTTGCCACGAGACGAGACGAGACGAGACTTCAGGCTGTCTCGTCTCGTCTCGTGCAAAGCATGTCTCGTCTCGTTTCTCGTCTCGAAAATATATGCTCGTCCCGTCTCGTGTCTCGTCTCGAGAGGTTCTGTACCGTCCCGTCTCGTCTCGTCTCGTTTGTCTCGTTTTGTCTCGTGTTGTATCGTAAAAAATATAGCAGCATACCATGGGAACGAAAGTAAAATGTAGCAGACTGCACCATGCTAATCAAGATACAACTAAGTTGCAAGTATTACCCAGAACACACAAGACAAGAAATGTCACGGTAGCTACACCGTGAAGCCTTCACCTCTAGTGTATGTGGTAGTCGGTTCGATCTCGGTTAGTGCCATGTGAGCTTTGTGATGGACAAACATTGAATGTGTGTGGGGACCGCGGTGGCTCAGTGGTAGAGCGTTCACCTCTGGTGCTTGGGGTCTCGGGTTCGATCCCAGCCCGGCCAAGTGAACTTTGTGGTGGACAAACACCGTGTGCGTGGATTTTCTCAGGGTTCTCCCGTTTCCTCCCACTTTCTTCATTCCACCATTTCATTCATTACTCATCATCACTGTCTCCTTTAGCCTAACCGGAATAAACGTGGGACGTAAAACTTAAGAGGGAGAAGGAATGCGACACAGCGGCCGGAATATTGGTGTTCAATTTAACATGGGATCTCAACCATTTTTTAGGCAAATCATGGTTTCATTTCGTTCTTTCGCAAAAATGTCTTAATAGCTCACTCAATATGATGCATCTCATTTTAAAGGTGCAATTTGAACGCTGTGCGTGATATTTTCTTCTTATAAATACAGATAATTATAATCCAAATTCCCATAAGAAAATGATCAAAATTAGAGGGAAAAGTCTTCTGTTTTTTTACAGTAAGGAAAAGAGCTAAAAACTTTGGACTTTTTTGAAAATGGAGTACTATCTTTGTACTTGTGCGCTACTGTACTATTTTTTCGCTGTTTCCAAAGACATTCATTACACAATCGATGAGAAATTATATCCTTCATTATTGAATCTACAGAAATCAGAAATCAGATTTTTTCGTGTTCACGTACTTGGCCGTCTAACTGCTAGATGGCACTATAGTCATTCCTCGTCCCACTTTCCTTCTCAGCGGGAGCCAGTCCTTTTGAAAACCTACTTTGAACTTCTTAACAGGGGCGGGAGGAAGGAAGTCGTTATGAAGAACGGGAATTTCAAACACGAGGAATGGCAAAATTTATGACCTCTTTAGTTGATGGTTTCTGTTTCAGCAGTACAGTGTATTTGTAGATGGTTTCTATGAGAAGAAGTAATTTGTGTTTGTAGCGATAAAGTCAACCTTTCGACACAGATTTGTGAAGGAGAAGCCGAACCAAAGTCTTCGTTTATCTATTCCAAGAAAGAAATGAAAACTTCCTGCAGGACTGAGAATATACATACAAGAGAAAAGATAAAATACAATATTATAATCTTATTATAATAATCGAGTAGATTAATCCCCGAAATATTCTTTGTTTACCTGTCAAAAAATCAAGAATAATATAAAACTCTTTCATCAGCTTCCATCGTACAACATACTAAACACAAACATTATATATATATATATATATATATATATATATATATATATATATATATATATATATAGTGGCGGATCCAGGATATGATCAAGGGAGGAGCTAAACCATAGTTTGTCTCTTTATCCAGGGTAAACAGGATTGAAGCCCATTTTATCCAGTGTATACCTGAACGTCAAGGGGGGGGGGGGCTATAGCCTCTATAGCCACCCTTGGATCCGTGCCTGTATGTGTATACTGTTTACAGTGCCGGATTTACGTATAAGCTAAACAAGCTATAGCTTAGGGCCCTGCTCTCTTGGGGCCCAAAAATCTAAAGAAAAACTGGATATACATTTCTAAAATATAAGAAAATTTAAAAAAAATAAAATAAAATGTATATATACGTAGCAACAATGCTTCCTGCTGTGTAACCTACGTTCATTTAATTAATGGGGCTCCTTCTGCTAGCCTGCTTCCTAAATTATCTCTAGTTTGTTCATTTCTGTATGTAGGGTGCCTATGTTCATCTGGACACATAAAGGACCCCATTACCTTAAACAGCTTGGGGCCCCATTAAACCTAAACCCGACTCTGACTATCTAGTTATGCATGTTTGCTCCCTCTCTTTTCGAAGCAGTGTTTCTTTGATATTGCTTCCAATTCCGGCAGGTTTTACCAAGGGGGGAAGAGTCCTTACTCATTCCAGACATTCAAACTAGGGACTGGACTACTTGCTTCCAACATTCTGTCCCCCATGTATCCCGGTCTGAATCAATTGCCTAAAGCCCATAAAACATTCAAATTCAAATGTAGATGTTGTTCATCAGTGTCAACACCGAAATATTTCTCAACCAACGGTAGGGGTGTTTGGTATCCTCAATCTGTCTCCCTCTTATTAGCGGGGAAATACTCTATATTCGGTAGTAATTTTTATAAAAAAAAAAAAAAAAAAAGTGCTGTTTAATGTATCGCATAGAAAACTAAATTTTAATATACCCTAGTAGTATAGAAACGCACCATACGGTACCTTACCAAAATAAACATCCTATGCCAAGGATGCAAACATTAACAATAATAATAGAAAAACATACTAATAAACATTTTAAAGACATTCTTTCATTAATCAAGTCGCACTTAAAAGTAAACAAACAATTTTGGTTATGCATGACTTAAAAAAAAAAAATGGGATGCGCTCTAATATAGGCTTACATACAGTTACTTTATAAATTCTTAAAATGACGCGCCCCATTCTTTTTATTTAGTCTTGCATAAATAAAATTATTTTTAACTTTTTAGTGTGAATTGATTAACAAAAGAATGTCTTTAAAAGGTGTTTTATCATTTTTTTATTCGTTGGACATATTTTCCAAATCCTAAAGTGATATGCAACCAGGGAAATAAGGGCTGGTTAAAGGCTAGTATTTATTTTAGGATAAAATAGTTGAAAATAAAAACATATTAAAATTTGCTTTTAAAATAAATAGATATATTGCAAAGTATGAAAGTAAAAATGAAATATTGTATTGTCGCCGGACTTACGTCGCTCTGTGACAGTTCTTAGTTCTATGACGTCAGGAAATAAGTTCAATGTAAGAATGTAAGAATATAATGTAATACTGATTTTGCTGGGTACTTTTAATACTGATACTATGTGTATAATCGGGAAATGTATATATGGTAAATTTCATAGGAAAATATTTATAAATACGAAAATTAGAATGAGTAAATCATAATGTTGCTAAATGGACACGAAATTTTTATTTTCGTTTTATTGTTCTTATTTACTCCTCTTTTGACATGAAATTTGCAATTTGCATACATGTCTCTGCCGATTGTACACATACTAACATTATAAGAAATACTGGGTGAAATCGTTATCAAATTATATTCCTACAACAGCACATTTATAGACATGCGACAATAATTTTGGACATGAGTGTACCTTCCTGAAGAAGGTGACACATCTTTTAATTCTATTGTTAATGAAGTGGTCTATTTCCCCAAATAAAAACAATTCCAAGCAGGGCATATGCTCCCTCCTGTCCTTCTAAGCCGGTACCCAAGGCTAAATGTAACATTGCGCCCCTTTCCTGTTGTAATAGGAAAAATTCACGATGATCAGCTACTGGTATCGATCCCAGGACCATTCGAATGTGAAGGAGAGACAGAGGGTAAATCTGGTGATCATATTTTGAAAAAAAATAAAGAAATGGATTCCACTGAAAAAGAGTCACATTGCCAATACATTTCAGATCTTTGTCTGGGTTTTCTGCCTTTCAATTCCAAGTTTTTTTTTTTTTTTAACCACGAAGGCCCAAAATAAATTAGAATATCGACTCTCCCGTTTATATATATATATATGCAGGGTAGAATCCTTTGAGAAAGAGACAGGCGACAAGTGCTTTAGTTCTCTATGGTATGTTTGTGACCGTTGTAGATATTTGAGTGGCTGACGGCTGATATCATGTTGGTCCCTCTTAGAATATCTCTGTATTTATTTTTTCTTCAGTTCTGTTTCTCTTTTAGCCAAAAGAAAGGAATTTCACTCCTCTGTCCCATTTACATCCGTAACCACCCCCTCCTGCGCTGTCCAACTTTGACGACATGCAGGGGAAAACGAAGGAAAAGGAGGGGTGCCATTTGCTTTGACGGCATTTCAGCAACAACCCCATCTGTTGCCAAAATAAGGAAACACTTTGCACTGCGATATTTTCGATTTGTCAAGGTCACTTGACTCCCGCCGGCTCTTAAAGATTTCATTTCATTTCATTTCATTTCATTTTTCGAATGTGTGTGTTTTCTCGAAGTTGTCTAAAGTTTATTCAAGGAACGTTCAGTACCTCATGTAAACAAATACACGTGGTGATTGTTTGATTTTATTGGTTAGAGAGCCTTAGAACACCCATGCAGCAGAAGAAAATAGTCCTTGCTTATAAGGCTCATTACCAGAATTCCTTAGAATTAGACAACACTTTATCTAACCCGTAAGAACTAAATTGAATTAATGCATTAAAAAGAGAATACGCATGCACTAAAAGTGGTTTTGAACCAACTTTAGCGCGAATCACAGTTAACAATATGGCCACATGCGGGGAATAAGTAAAACATCGACAGGGTACAAGCACGTGCTTCTCGAAAGAAGCGCTGACCGATAGCCAATCACCCGATGACTGGCGGAGTAATACAATTCTGCAATGTTTACATCAGGATCAGAAGGTTCGTTGAATGACGTATAGTATCCTACCACTTTCTTCATTCCACTAATTTTCCCATCATCATCCATTCGGCCAAAGTTGCCTAAAGGTCTTAAAAATAAATTCAAATAAGCTCACAAGGCAAGGACAAATAGTTTAAAAGATAATATATCTCTGCTGTTAGTTGTCTGAGGCTTCTCGACCCTGGCTTTTTTTTTTTTTTTTTTACATTCTGAAACATTGAAATTTGTTTCACGAGTTTCAATACACGAATATACAGCAAATTGCTCATAGCTACGTCGAAGATGAAAACACTAATGTCAAATAATGTTTACACGACAAGCAAAGTTCGATGTAAAGGTCTCACCATCCCCGACACTATCGTATACTATCAACCCACTTGCTTATATATATATATATATATAGAGAGAGAGAGAGAGAGAGATGGAAAGATATATATAGATATGTGTGTACACTTTGATTTCATATATTCCAGCCTTTAGCTTTCACAGTGTTAACCCATAACAATCCAAAAACTACTTTCCATTTTAGCATGTTTAGATTTGTTGCAATTATTTTTTTTTTAAAAAAAGCTCGGAACCAAATAATTTTATTGAGTAATGGAAAGTATTTGATTGAAATTTTATATGTTACTGCACAGTAAGCTCTACTTAAAGTGCCATAGTAATGGGAGCTGAACGACACATCGGACGAAAGAATGCTTGGGGCCAGTCTTCACCTCCATGGCTCAAATCTGTTCCCATAACCGAGGGGTGTGTGCTACTATGTGGTGGTTGCCCCGTTTGTGTAACAAACTCATGGCAGTACACCCAGATTAGCTAGTGGCTAAAAAAAAGCTGATTATTGGTTGGCCACTTTGGATTAAAGTTTCTTATATTGTCGTGATCTATTTGCAATCATACAACGTACATCTTCATACCAAGCCGAGCGGTCTGCGGCGATAGACCATGACTTGAAGGCCCCGGGTTGAGTCCTGGAAGGGTCATGTGTATGGATTTTAACAGCATTTGTTTCTTCGTATTGTGTCAGGGGGCGAAATCGTACGGGATAAAAGGATTTCAGTCTGAAAAAATTGGAGAGAATATCCTCCCCAGGATACTTTCATGGGAGTAAGGAACTAGTAAAAATATAGGATATACATTTTATAGCAGGTTTAAAAATATGGTTTGGGTATCCTATTTCTTTTCTGTTAATTATGTTCTCCAATGTTCGAATTTTGATCATTCTCATGATATTTTCTGCTTTCAACGGAGTTCCATGAATATTATACCAAATGTTCTTTAAACTTATCAAGTTCGAGAGGTTTTATATACCTGTAAGAAACAATTTCTGAAGATAATTCAGGTCCTAATGAATATTATTCACTAGGAAAGGGAAGTATTCACCTCCTCTCAACATGGAAGCAGAGGGCAATTTCGCACTCTGGTCAGATCAAACATTTCCGCGTAACAAAACGAAGGTCCCCCTGTAAAACCTCTTCACCTAAAGTGTTATTGTTAGTATCATAAATTTGCTGAAAGCAAAGAATTTGAAGGGTTCGTCGATAATATCTTTGCTTTCTTTGTCCTTCGCCCACCTTCCAAACGAAGAGGTGAATTTTACAACATGACTGCTGTATAATAAGCGAGCGATTGGTAAAATGGTAAAAGTATGTTTTTATGTGTATGTGTGTGTGTGTGAGAGAGAGAGAGAAGACAAAATTTTAGTTGCAAGATGACATACTTCAATTGCCGTTTTCGGTTCATATAGCAAAAAGAATACCGCCACCAGAGAATAAAGACAAGTGTGGTCTGTTCTGTTGTCTTCCGCCATCTCAGCCAGAACTTTCAACTACAGCCTGTAATGAGTGTAGACCTTACCCAGTTTTCAAATTGAATAGATGGTGATGGTAGTTCGGTTTCTTGACCTTGTAAAAATCTTCCCTGTTTTTGATTTTGTTTGTCATCATTCCAGCCAGAAATAAAAAAAATGAGAATTCCTCAGTTTACAGCAAAAGGAATTGGGGACAAGACATTAAGGATGATATTCCTGGAAGCTCATGTATCACGATTGTTTCATTCAATAGACAGAGGACACTTTTCTATGAAGGCTTTCCAACATGTCTTCTCACAAAGGGGCTTTTCCTTTTGCAATCTATATGACAATTGGCAATTTCAATCTTGGCCATTCCCGCCAGCGTTTTCATTTTCGAGACACAAGACGAGACGAGACATTTCACGAGACGTCCCGTCTCGTCTCGTGTCTCGTCTCGTTTTCGAGACGGGACAAGTAGTCTGTCTCGTCTCGTGTCTCGTCTAAAAGGGTTCTGTCCCGTCTCGTGTCTCGTCTCGTTTACGAGACGAGACGAGACGAGACACGAGAAATGTCTCGTCTCGTGGCAACACTACTTGTGTGTTCGGCATTACCTCAGTGTTCGCGAATACCCCGGTTTCCCCTACTTCTTAATTTATCTCCAAAGTGGACAGTGAGTATATCACTCTGTCATCAACACATTCTACTTTCACTGTCTTCTCTTTTAGGTCCATATGCAGAGGTGATCTTACAGCGTTACGGCCTCTCTTTCCATTACCTAAGTAAAATATTCTATATTCTTCGCTTCTCAATTCTATAGTACATTCCCATCTAAGTCTAGACCAGTGTCATTCAACCTTTTTTGCTACCTACCCCTAGACACAGTTCGCCATCCAATTGTGTACCCCTGAAACTGTTTAAAAGAAATTAAATCGAAATTAACTTATTACACATGTTTTGTTGATTAAAAAATGGAACAAATAGAGAATCAATAAAAGAACAATCAGTGTGCCAATCAAAAGACTTTTTACAGGAGGATAAACTGCACATCCCAAAAAATTAACATAGGAAATTTCATTTTTTTTTCAAGTATGGTCATTCAATAAATATTGGAAGTATGCTTATTTTAGAATTTTGTACGCCCAGAAACATCTTCGCGTACCCTCAGGGGTATGTGTACCCCCGGTTGAATAGCACTGGTCTAGACTATATTGTTTTATATCATCTTTAAGATTTTCTAATTTTCTTCCCGTTCTTACTCTATCATAAACCTTTTGCTCTTGTTTGTCTCCTTTCCTCCAGCGATCTTCCCATATGTTTACTCTCATGTCCAATGGTGAGCTCCCTTGTGGCGGAGCGGTTAGTATACGAGCCTTTGAAGTGGAAGACCCAGGTTCGATTCCTGGCGGAGTTCATCTAATTCAGATCAGACGTTAAGCTGTAGGTCCATGTCTTATATAGCCTCGCTGCTGAAAGGGTGCTAAACTGAAAATCAGATCATATCAATTATCCAATAATCCTTCCAAAGACATCCCCCTCCCAAAGATAGAATAGAGGCATATTTTACCTCCAGAACTTATAAGCTGCGAAAGACCATTCTACATATCTCTTTCTAATGTCACCAAACTAATAAAAAATACTGTAGAGTGGTGGTTTCCCGTTGCCTTCTACTTTGCAGTATCCCAGCCATTAAAGTCGTTGTGACTACGCCTAGGACTAATGTCCGAGTTGCAGTTTCAATTGCTATAATTTCCATCAAGTTGAATACTGTAAGAACTGACACTTTCTCCCAAAACACTTTTCATATGACAACTCCTCCATTTAGACCAATTCGGTAGAAATGGCCCTTCTGATAGAGAACTACCGCCGACATAGCTCTAAATTTCACTGTAGCACGTTATCCTTCCACCTGACATGAATATCTTCAATTGATTTGATTTAATTTTGAGTTTAGCGTCCCTCTCAGCAGCGAGGCTATATAAGACATGAACTTACAAGCTTAACGTGGGATCCGAATGACATGAGCTTCTGCGGGGAGTCGAACACGGACCTCCAACGACAAAGACGCGTACGCTAATCGATTAGCCACGAGGATCTCATAATTATGTCTCCGTAATGGTAATGGGAGCATGCACGCCGTCTGTTAAGCTCCTGCTGAATTCAATTATGAAAAAAGTAGCTTGCGCACCTCTTGTGGCTTTTTAAAAAATAACAACAATAACAACTTCAAAGAAAAGAGGTTCTTAATTCGACTGGTTTAGAGTGTTAATACTGTAAGAGATGATTCCTCATAACAAAATAAGAGAAAAGTTCATATGAGCCTGTGGGGTGAACTACATAGTTTCAGAACTAGGGCTGTCCAAAATTGTCGAAATGTTCAATTTCAACACACGCTATTTCTAATTCGAGAAATCGTGGAATGGCAGTCCATATTAGTGTAAAGGAAGTTATGCATATGCAATTCAAAAGTGTATATTTCATCTATGTTCAATGCGTTTTCAAGGGATTCTCTGCCCAGCCATGCTCTCAACAGAACCCTCAGATATGCTCTAATTTGAAGATGGATTCAAAGTAGGCAAAGAATGTTTCAGCGGGAAATCGGAAGGGACCTCCCGCATCACGGTACGTCGTGTTTGGAATAACGTGTGTTTCGGTGGGGGGTTTTCACGTTTATTCCGTGACAAAATGTATTATAAAAAATTTAAAAAATATACAAAATTAATATTTAAGATAAGTAATTGGCATTTATTATTATTTATATTTCTGTTGTTGTCACGTTACATTCATGCTATCGCCAACGTCTGCTGCAGGTGGAAAACATAAAAATATTCCAGCTACTACAGAGGGTTCCAAGTTAAGGACTACCAAGATATGTACTAATATTTTATTTTGAGGCATCATTTGGGGAGGATAGGTGAGGCAACTCCCTTTCCGCCCCGTTCGAGAGTGAAACTCTTGTGTCGATGCTTGGTTGCGGTGGCTCAGTAGTAGAGCGTTCACTTCTAGTGCATGGGGTCCCTGCTTCGATTCCAGCTCGCGCCAAGTGAACTTTGTCGTGGACAAACACCGTGTGCGTAGGTTTCCTCGAGTTTCTCCTGTTTTCTCCCACTTTCTTCATTCCACCATTTCATTCATTTCTCATCATCACTGTCTCCTTTAGCCTAGCCGGCATAACCGTTGGTATTGATTCGCCAGATTGCTCATGTTCGATTGGGTGATCTGGACCAATGGCTTCCAAGTCCATAATTTCTTTATTTCCTCTGTACTACTTTTTAATATAGTATAAATAGTTCCTGAAATGCCTCATGATGCTACGTAAACTCTGAAAATTTTGTCTCACCTTTGGACCACGTGCACCTAAAGATCGACATTCGGTCAAACGGGAACACTCTTAAAGAGCATACTTACGGTATATGTCTTATGAGCATTGAACTAGCAATAAGTATTTGCCAACTTATACGATGGCTTTTCCATGAAGTGCTTTTCGCAAAGCATTTTCTGTTTTGCTTTTCATGACTGATTTCTTTAGTTTTTTGATTGCTCAAGAGACCGTTCTTTTGTCAATATTCATAAAGCATAGATTATGTATGGGGACTGTCACGTGCAGTACTTCTCTCCCTCTCTCTCTGTGTATATGCCTTTAAAACTAGTCAGTGAAATACTCAACCTACGCAATGGGGATATAACGGTGACAAAAATTCTTGTGCAAAAAATAAAGTTGTCAGTCCACGCCCTACACGTATATCAACAAAGAACTTAAATAGGAACTAGGCAGGATATATAAGTATTCAAATGCATTTATCTAGGAATTTTGTTCCGAATATCAACATTACGGTTTTCTGTTAAAAAGAAGTATTAACTTTTATATATATATATATATATATATATATATATATATATATATATATATATATATATATATATATATATAGCAGATACGAAAAGAACAAATATGACTGAACAGTATATTTGCACGAAAGGTGTGACCAACCGAAATAATATTATATGCTGTTTCCTTTTTATGTGTCATGCCAGTGGCGTATTTAGGGGGGCTTCTGGGCTTAAGCCCCCCCCCCCCGAAATCTTACTTACTATAGTAAAGTATATGAAATATCTTGCAGAATTTTCACATTTTCAGGCGAAGCCTCCCCCGAAAGTTAGCAAAGCCCTCCCCGAAACATGTGTCATGCTCTCTGGAATTTATTGGTTCATTGTTACCTATCCGTTTAACATAATTGGCATTAAATATCTCACTATTTAGCCGCGAGAGCTCCCTCATTTCAATAATTGCCCATGAAAACTTTCTTGTTTCTATAGGGGTAGCGTACACAACTTCGACGCAGGTTCGATTCCCGATGGGAACTCATGTGGTTCGAATTTCATGTCAAGCTATAGGTCCAAGTCTCATATAGCTCGGCGGTGAACTGAATGTTAAAGTCGAAATCATCCCGCATCCCATTTGGGAAGGATGAACTTTGGTCGGCTAGATAGTGGGTACACCTCCAAACAACCAATAATTAATCAGCTTCATAAATGTATCCTAACGTTTTTATTCTGGTGTTACGGAGACCTATTCTATTCCACTGGGTCAACACAGAAAATCTGTATCTCTTCTAATTGATATTCTGGTCCTCTTGTGCTAGCCTTATACTATATAGGACTAGTACTGTCATGACATTGGTTTGATCATGATTAAGTCATTGTTAAACCTAATTGAGTTTTAACTCACATATGTTTCTCAGAATATCAACGGTACAAAAATTACCGGTAGTTTTAGCCTTGCTTCTAGAAGCAATTGGTATTACTTTCTGTTCTATTGTAATATCACGTTTATTTAATGGCGTTTCTTTACGCTACTCTGCAACACTAAAATTATGGAAAACTACGTGTTAATTATTGCGCTTGGACCAGGTGGCGTACACAGAATTTCCATCAAGGAGGGTTAAAGCTTCCAAGTTCATATAGTTTTAGGATACACTCAGTTTTCGTATATGGTAAATGTGTGGTTAAGTGTATCTTCATATGTCATTTTTTAATTTTTTTTTTTCGTAATATCTTGTTGAAGGGGCGAGGGTAAAACTCAGATCCCTCCTTGCGTACGTTTAGGGATGCGCACAAGACGAGTCGAGACAGGATTTTCCTGACAAAATTCGAGTCGAGACACGGCTCTTCCAATAGTGAAATATACATTTTTCGAGTCGAGACATCACATTTACAGCACATTTTCGAGACGAGACAGCCACAAATCTTGTCTCGTGCGCATCCCTACGTACGTTAGCGGTGCATTGGGAATCTCTACATCGTGCCTGTATCCGAGATTGTATAGTTCATTTGAAACCATAACGTCCTCGTTGTATACATTCACCTAAGGGTTATCCTCTCACTAAGATTATTGTAAGATGTATCCACGTTCATGAGCAAGTGTCACTATCCATGTTCTTAGAAATGTAAAGGAAATATTATCGAGTGAATATCAGGAATGTTTTTTCATAAACTATCCTCGCAGCTGTGTACAGAAGCTCATAGGTTCAAAACATAACTATGGTTAAATTAACTCCTTGTTCCCAACAAGCTTTCGGCTCGTTTGCAAATTGCCTGACGCCCTTCGCGTCAGGTAGGAGACAGCGCAGGTAATGACAACTATGAGCCTCACTGAACTATTAGACCAGTGTGACCAGCAAACTGAGACGTCTTCCCTTTAAACGATTAGGAATATTTAAATATTTTTCACCTAGATGTTTATGCAACCCGCAACTCTTAAATGTTTTGAAGGTCCTGTGTCAGCGTTACTCACGATTGACTCGAATATGTAATAGGGTAGTCACTCAAATGCTTGACTGACAACGTAAATTCATTTCGAACTGCTTTTCTTTCTTTCTTTCTTTCTTTCTTCCCTACGCCGAAGAACAAACTAACGGAATTTAAAGATAAAAAATGGTTTTAAAAAAACCTTTTCTATGAAGATTACCGTACTTTTTGTCTTTGATCTGATCCGAGTGAATTTTCTTTGAAATAAGATTTCATAAATTTCTGAGTAGAGTCTCTTACATTTTTATACCCTGTTTTGTTTGGTTGGTTGGATTGGACTTTATCGTCCCTTTCAGCACCCAGGGTATATGAGATGTGGATCTAAGCTACAGTTCAAGATGAAATCTGAGCTACCATAATGCGTTCAAATTTTAAACCTGGAACCCCGTGCTTCAAAGGCGCACACGACATCCCTCTTTGTGTTTCGTTTATCTTAAAAACTGTAAAAGATAAGCATATGTATTGTGATCTTTTGTCAATCATTAAAAAAAAGAAAAAAAACAAGCATTTAAACCAATCATTTTCCAAAATAACTCTTTATCATAAGACATAAAATGGGTTTTAAGAAATAAAATAAAATAAACAAAGGGAAGGAAGCATGTATACGAGTATAGTCATTTTTATGCCAAAACGAAGACATTAAAGGAGGTATCCCCGCTTTTACTTCATGACATATCGTATCCCAATAACTAATGCTTAATGCTATTGATAGTTTTCATTGATTAAATGTGTTCCTGTTTACTAAAGTCCTTTTACGAGGTCTCTTGCTGCTTACGTAGGACTAACATGTCTGATCACTCGTTTCTGTCTTTCTCAGTCAAAAACGTGATCTGTTAGGATTGCAAGATTTTTTAGAGAGAAAAAAATTCACATTTTGTGATTTTTAGGGGAAAAGAAACGGATATTGTTTCACTAGTAACGCAGATACAAACTTTATAGGAACCAGATAGCTGTTATAGGAAGAGATCAGAAGAAAGGAAGAATAAGTAAAGGAGTGGGGCAAGAATGTGGACTTTCACCTCTCCTGTTCAATGCTTATGTAGAAGAGGCTATGAAAGAATTCTTTGATAAAAATGAGAAAGACGTAAAAATAAATGGTCAAGTTTTCAGCACAATAAGGTTTGCTGATGACATAGCATTGATAGCGGAGAACGAGAAGGACTTGCAGGAAGCACTTTCAAAGTTGAACGACCAACTGGAAAAAAAATGCAAAATGAAAATAAATAAGGAGAAAACCAAAGTGATAAAATACACAAGAGCAGGACAGGAAGGGGCAAACGTATGGCTAGATGGAGAGAAAATCGACGACGTTAAGACGTTTCCCTATTTAGGAAGTCTAATATCCTCAGATGGAAGAAGTGAAAAAGACGTAAGTTCCAGAATAGCACAGGCTAAACAATCATTCAATAGGAAAAGAGGACTACTAACATCAAGAAATGTGTCGCTGGACGTTCGTAAACTATTTATTAAGACATTGGTATAGAGCGTGGCGCTGTACGAATCAGAGACGTGGACATTGAGAAAAGCTGAAATATCCAAGCTGGAAGCATTTGAAAAGTGGTGTTGGCGCAGAATGCTACGCATATCATGGACCGAAATGAAGAAGAATGGAAATTTACTAAAGGATGATAGATCATGGCGATAATAGGAAAGAGAAGAAACAGCGTGCTTGGCCATCTTATTCGCCACTCCGATTGGATCACTGTGCTGATAGAGGGAAAGGCAGAAAGAAAACCAGGATGGGGAAGACCAAGGATAGAATATCTAGATGCAGTTACGAAGAAGAGCCTTATCAAAGTATAAAACAGCTCTCCTAATCGAGAGAAAAGTTTTAAAATTTCCATGTTGTCCACCAACCCATGGTTGAGGTGAACAAAAAGAAGTAACGCAAAATAATTTTGATTGAAAACTAGACATTTTCATTAAAAATAATTGCAACCCATAAAACATACACACAAAAAGTATAATTCAATTCTCGGTGGAACATCATGTGGATTACACGTTAAGCCGTAAGTTATCATCTTATATAGCCTCGATGCTGAAAGTGACGCTATATTCAAATTTAACCAACCAATTACATTCCACAAATCTTTCTAGCCTTGTAACTGTACTTTAATTAGGATTGCTGTCTTAAGTCAAGCATTCTTTTTATAGGTAAAAAAAAAAAAAAAAAAAAAAACCCTTATAGGACATCGAAAGTCTCAAGCGCTTGGAGTTGTGATTTTATTAGTTTACAGTAGCTTCTGTTTCTGACATCAGTATAATATATCACGATCGATTAAAACTGGGTTTTTGATCGCGATGGTCTTGACAAATCAAAGTTAAGATGCTAAAACCAAATTAATCTTAGTTAGTCATAAGACTCGGGTGTCGGTTACATAGGAGGTAAAATCACAACCTATTGTATTTTGTTTCAAGCTCTTCCGGTTTTGGTAGAGTGTTGCAGGCAAGGGCGCCCATGTTGTGGTTTCCAAGGGGGGCAAAGTATAAGCGACGTTTCAAATAGTTTCAAATCTTGATGTAACTAATGTAAAAATTCTATTGGGTTTTCGATATTACTAAGTACAATTTCCTCTTAGGGAGGGGCAAGCGCCTCACCTTGCCCCCTTCCTGATGGTCGCCCTTGGTTGCAGGTTATGATGGTATTTTTACTTAAGACCTTGAATTGATCGCAGGAAATTACTTGTCGCCATATGTTACCATTCTTTTCTATGACTATAAATGTTGAAACTGGAAATGGCTAATTTGAACCACTTTCGCTTTTAATAGAGGGTTAACGGAGGAGATGGAACCTATACTTGGGACGCTGAATCAATTGCAGAAAACCGCATCTCGATATCGCTTACCGCTTATACCGTATGAAAACAGTGTTGAAACCGGAAGTAGTATGAAATTTCAACTTCTTTCCGTGTTGGTAGAGTGTTGTGGGCTATAACGATACGCTCTCTTGAGGCACTGACTCGATTACAGAGAATCACTTGCCGCTATCTATTAATTGCTAATTTGAATTACTTTCCGTTGAAATAGAGGGTAAGTGGTGGAAGCGAAACGTATTCTTGGGATGTTGAATTGATTGCAGAAAACCGCACCTCTGAGTATCTCTTACCCTTTTCGCTCTGATACCTGTCAATAGACTAACGGACAGACAAATGCGTTGTATAATACTTCCGACACTTACTCATAGCATAGTTGAGAAGTCTAAAAACGCATGAAATCGTTTTAGGCAATAATAATAATAATAATAATAATAATAATAATAATAATAATAATAATAATAATAATAATAATAATAATAATAATAATAATAATAATAATAATAATAATGTAAAACTCACAAGAAAAACGAAAGATCTGGTAAACTCTATCTCATGTTAGTTAAACTTTGGTTTTAAGTCTCTTTTTACATAATATATATTATTTTTGGTCTTCTTCCACCATATTTTCATTAATGTCTTGCCTACATACTCCTCATTTCTTCTCTTGATTTCACCATACCTTTGTTATATTTTCCCCTGTACTTCCTTTGCAACCTGAGTTTCCTTAATACTCTTGTATCTTCTATTATTTCGTTCATGAGCTTTTCAATTCTGGCGACATCAGAAATCAGTCTTAATATTTTCATACCAGTTTACTTACAAGTAATATTACAGGTAGCTTTTAAGTATCAGTCAATATTTACCGGTATTGTAGATGCTTTCAAATGTCAGTTTTCATTATAGAGCGTTGTTTCTGGTGTTATTGATCGTCTTCTAATATTAGCCGTTATTAGGTATCGTTCATTATCGGTATTATTGATATTAATCTTCAAATATGAGTCAACATTATAGATCGTTGATTTTAAATATAGTCATCATTATAGATCGTTTTTCGTAATGGCATCATGTTTAGCAGCGAAGGATAATCATACAGTTAAGGTG
The DNA here is from genome assembly GCF_964235325.1 of Thermobia domestica. Taxonomy (NCBI): domain Eukaryota; kingdom Metazoa; phylum Arthropoda; class Insecta; order Zygentoma; family Lepismatidae; genus Thermobia; species Thermobia domestica. The sequence continues at coordinate 93,677,015 of NC_137466.1, forward strand.
ACAAAACGTCCCGTTTCAGCCAGGACAGTTCCTAGTTCTCAACCATTGCCTAGTATGTAGGTATTTTGATGTCAACACTTAGAAAAAATATTGGGAATCTTTAGGCAGTTCATTAAACTGGCAATTGTAGGGTATTACTTAACAGACGGTGTGGTATCACCTTTACTTGTTTATTTTATAACTTAAAAATAATGCTGGCGCCCAAACTGTAATCTGTAAATTTTAAAACCTCCCCCCTCGTGATTCGTATGCGTCCAGTTTTTGCAACTGGACTTGGTGGCCGTGAAGCGAAGAAAGTATCAACTGTATTTTGCACCTCTACTAGGGATTTGAACTGGCCTCCTCTAAGGTGATTGTCCAAGGAATGGAACAGGTAATAATCGGACGGCGCAATGTCCGGGGAGTATGGTGGGTGCAATAGTGTTTCCCATCCAAGGAGTAGAATGGTGTTCCGGGTCATCCTAGCAACGTGGGGCTTAGCGTTGTCCTTAACAGGAGAACCCCTTTGTGATTCAGAAGTGCTTTCTCCAAAGTTTTGTGTTTTTCCTGGACACGGCTCAACTGCTGGCAGTTCACAGTTGCATTGATGCTCTGACCAGCTGGTAGCAGTTCCTGATGCATAATGCCGTAAGCAGTTCACCAAACACAGAAGGAACTTCTTCTGGTGCAGTGCTGGTTTCGGCTGTTTTGGAACCGGTTCATGGGATACTAATCAATGATGACGGCGCCACAAAGTTTCGTACTGGACCCACTTCTCATCACATATCAGTACCTTGTAAGGAAGTGTCAACATGTCAATACCCTATCCAGAAATGGCTCCTTCCTCAGACGAGACAGCTAAGAAACACAAGTGTCTGCTCGCCCGGAGTCAAATCATGTGGGACCCATCGACCCAACTTGTAGTGCTTCCCAAGTTGATGGAGGTGCTGCCGAATGTTTCTTTTCACTCACACTGAATTATAGTCCCAGTTCCTCACATGCCCGGCCACTGTTCGCCTCAATTGCTGCCTGAAGATCATTCCGGCACGTGGTGCGTCTTCAAGTATTTCGTCTTCGTACTTAAGCTTGTTAAACCACCGCTGCACTGTCCGTATTGTCACGACACTCTCACCAAAGGCCTGGCATTTCTTCCACCTCGCTGCAGCGGCATTTGACCCCAGTTTGAACTCGGTTTATATTGCTGAAGGTCTATAGTTTACAAATTATAGAGATACAATGTGATGAGATAATATACTATATGATAGATTTTACGGTAAACGAAACTATTACATGCAAGTAAGAGCTATTGAATTGGTATACATATAAATGTAACTGGGGAAATTATTATTTTAATTATCTGAAGTTTTAAATAAAGGTTTGCAACTAATGACGACAAGCCAAAAATTGTATTAGGACATTTGCAGTACAACGAGAAAACCAGTTTGCTTGGATATTTGCAGTACTGTTCAAAACTTTCCCTTAAACAGCGAGACAATTGTGGTAAACACCATGAAACGTGCGTTAGAAGCACCGTTTCACCCCCATTACTCCAAATCAGAATGAATATAATAATGAAGAGGGTGGGTATGGAGATGAAACAGCCTAATACTATGTGATTCATTCTGATTGGCTGATTTTGGTAAGGGGTATATAAGAGAGAGAGATCACACTTCGAAATTACAACATTTGTGAAAACAAGTGGAAAGCGTCGGTGCTTGGATTCTGATCGTTAATTGCACAATTGTTTTTGAATAATTCTTTTCAACTATAAAAAAACATTTTCTACAGAGGTGACTGTTCGTCTTTAAAAAGTTAGGCCTATTCAAATTTATTTGTACTGAAAATTCAAGCAGCTATCAAGTATTGTGGACGGAAAATCCGGGAAGAGCCAAACAGCCTTGTATAGATTGTGGACGGAGTGCTCTAGCTTTTTTTATCCATTAAGATAATGTATTAAGATGCTGTGTATTAACATCTTTTTCCTGATGTATTTACCTCTTGATATTTAATTATATTTTATTTCGTCTCTTTTCAGTGCGGGCCACCTGATGGAAACTGTCATAGTAATCGAAACCTCTAAAAAGAAACCTTGTGCTTTTCACCAGGGTTTTCAGTACAACAGTATCGAAATTTCAAGAACGGGAACATAATCTGGATTTGTTTTAAAAGAGAAAAGTGAAAAGTGTAAAGGAAGATTGCTGACCAAGAACAACAAGGAAGGGATTAACTTATGTGAGCATGCATGCATACCCGATTTATAGTATACAGTTATGGCACTCTAGACCAGAAATCGTCAGATTTACGGGTGTCTATTAAAACATCAACAATCAAAACACCGACATTAAAAACAGAGGCAATGAAACATTGACAAGACAGGATACTCCGGTGTAACAGACCGATTGTGATGAGATTGCACAGACATAGATAGTACAGTCAATTTAGCTCTAAAAAACAGTGATGAGGAACAAAATTGCAACAGAATCTTTATCAACAATTTTTAAACAATTGAAGTGTGCTGAAAACGAGGACATAAAGTCTACCATTGAATTCCATATGATAAGGTCTGAAATTCAACATTTAACATGATAATTACCAAAATACTATATACGGCGTATTTGATGGTGAAGCAAATAGAATTAGGGGGCCCTGGCAACCCTTACAGTCACTATACGCTGACAAAATTATGCTAATGTGTAGCAAACACACTTACGACAATAGATACAATATATATATAAACAGTCATTGCTGCAGTGCAAAGTGAGATAAAAATCAGATCGAAATTCCTATAAAAAGATCTTGTATATCACTTTCGAAGGGCTGTTGCAGACCTTCACGTTGGCGGCCCTGGTGACTCTTCTAATTATCACAGGATACATCGTTGAAAAGTTGGAAAACTTATGAAACAGATTCCAACTAGATAACATTTTTTTTTGCAATTCTTGCTATATTTGTAGTAGTAGAAGAAGAATAAACCGTCCGAAAAAAAATAAATGTAATTTGCGTAAAACACAGATATTTAAAAAAAAAATGGCCAATTTAGCTCCACCATCCTTCTCCATATAAGCAACAAGTACACATATAGGGTATTGCCATGTAGTAGATTACTTATTTGCTTCACATACCAATGTTTATGAGTGTACCTCCAAAGAGGGAGGGTCCCCCCCAAAAAATGATGCAGAAAAACAAAAACAAAAAACACGAATTTCATCCTTTCCCCTCAGCCGTGGTACTCCCATATACATAGCATCAAAAAGCTTCATCCTTCAGTAAATACATCGATACCATAATTATCTTCTTAGCTTAGTTAGAGGATGAGCTATTGAGGTTTAAAGAATGAACGCAGCAGTTGCTCAATGGTCGTTTAGAGGTTATAAGCTAGCCACTGTTGCACTTGATGGTAGATATGCTGACTGTGATGCTAGCAGGCATCTTCAGTGCACGGCAGTACCACAGGTTTCACTTGGAGAGCATTGGTGGCTGGCTGTTCACTATACAACAGATCTACTCCTGCTTTTCCAGACCTAATTACGTCTTCCTTTTCTGCCGTCTGCGCTTTCACTATCGATAGATAGTTTCGAGATTCTTCACATTTACCTAATAATTTAAAAACTTCTAGTTTTCCTATTGTTTGTAGTCGTGATGTTGTGTCACACTAGAGGATTGCGTGGAAAAATAATATGTTGTCGCAAACAGTATGACTTAAGACTTTTGCAAGTTTTAATATCATAAAGTAACAGTCTTTCGTATTCTTTGGTTTAGGACATAGGTTCACATTGTGTGGAATGTCTGGTATATAATGAATAAGTAAGACAAGAAGATCTATGTCGTCATCATCAACAACTGTTGTGTCATTTTAAGCAGCATTGAGCGTCTCACTAATAATCTGCAAATCAGTATTAGCTGTTTTATAGATAACAGAGCACCCAGTACATTGCAAGAAGAGACCTAGAAATGTAACAAACTGGCTTGGCTTTGTATAGCAATCAAAAGAACGGTTGGAAACACTGATTGTGTTTAAATCTGACAATGGTGGTGGACTCGGACTTTTGTAGGACACTCTTCATTATATCCATCAAACACAAAAGTTGCATTGCCATATCGTCGCTTCACATATGAGATGTACGAAATACATACCGGTATTTCTTCAACAAGTTTCATTACGATAACATGGAATTCTATGTATTAGATCTCCACAGTCAATTACATACTGAACATTTCCACATTTCTACTTTGGATATTTGCATTTATTTGTTATAAATTATGCATGCACGTATATAAGGGCTGCTTCTGCAAGAATAATGTTGGCCTTATCTTCATCAATGTCTGTATGATTCATATTATGACATTCTTTTAACACTACTGTTGATGTTCTTCGAAAAGTCAAAATATCTTATTATTTTATTTATTTTTTTACCGATACTACATATTATGAGATCATCAACAAAATGATTAGGTAGCTTGCGTTGCATGAATTTAGTGCTGTATGAGTAAACTTGGCTATCAGATGGTAAGTGCTCTTCCATTTTCTTGATCAGGTTTACTACTGTCAATTGCTCCTCATCATCTTCTTCTAGGTATTTGGCAGTGGCAGTGAATCACGCTGAACTTTGTCTTCAGATCGTCTGCATTTTGTTAATGCTCCTTCTTGAAATTGTGCAGAAATTCCTTTTCAGTCCGAAAATTCACACTACCTTTTTCATGATACCACGGATCTGCAGCATGAAGATCTGAAATAGATTGTATACTCCTCAGCACAGATTTAGACCAGTGATCATTTCTTTCACTGCATACCTGTTGAATCTTCTAATCCAAAGTAGTCGTTCTCACAGGAAACGCTTTGCAAATTTCTCTATAATATTGATTTAATTCAACATCACAGAGCACAATTCATGCTGGGGGTTAAATATCGGTTCACGAGGTCGTAAACTATGTGATCTAATCTTTGGTTCAGATGTTTTGAGCTGAAAAAATGATTTCAAATTTACAAACTTTGCCTGACGTCGTTTATGAACACGCTCGTGTTGAACATGAACTTGCAACGGAGAAACCTTTCTCTCCTTACATGTCTTCTTGATTTTTAGTATACCTTTTTCCGTTAGTATCGTCTAACTTCAGTCTAACATAAAACATTTATTAGAAATATCTGCCATGGCGCAGGGCACGAGACTAAATCACATGCGAGTCAAGTTATGTTTATGATTTCCTCCTATTCAGGTTTACAGTAGCAATTTAAAATGAAACAGCGAAGCTCCATAATTTCAAATAACATAATTGTAAAAGCACAAAGATAAGAAGGATGCGAAGAAACCAGAACATCCGGAAATAGACTAATCGCGTGTACATCATTGTCACAATGTGTTACGGAAATGAGCGAAAAGGGTGGTAAGGAGCAAGAAGAAAGAAGAAACGAAGACAGAAAATACGTGTTTTTACTTTGCGTAGGTACGTCGCAGATAGACCGTATGCGCAAGAGACGCAGATACATCTCAATACACGAAGGAGACCTGGATCGATTCAAGTACTAGAAAAAAAAAAAAAAAGAAAGAAATTTGCAATGGGTCAAAGATCGGTTTTCTCCTCTTACGAAATTAACACACTTTGCCACTATTTTCATTACATTTCCCACTTGTCGCACAGAGCTTCTTGGTGATAATACAATGCAGAGGTGGACATATAATACCACCTTGACGCAATAAGCCAATTAAGCCAGAATGAGATCCCTGCATTGATTTAGCACAATCAGCAAATATTGCAGAAGTTGCTTTGCACCGACAATTACATTTAACACTTCCTTCATTGCTGATATGCGATGAGTGATCAGAAAGTAAGGTTACAAAGCCTGCAGTGAAACGCATATATATTATTTCATACAACCAATACATCCAACAGGTAGTACATTATTTTTCTACATAGTCTCCATATCGGTTGATGCACTTATCGCACCGTGGAATGAGTTTGAAGATTTCCTCCTGGTAAAAGTCCTGTCCTTGCGTGTTCAGCCACGTTGTCTCGAAGTGTTTCTTTCATCTCTTTGTCTGAAGTGAAGCGACGGACGCTTATGAACGACATTCCCAATTCTGCCATCAGATGCCATAACGTGATCCTCCTGTTGTCCTGAATCTAGCTTCTCCACTTGAAATGTTTTCAAATCTGTTGATGTTGTGCTGGGTTGGCCACTGCGCTCTTCGTCTATGACATTTTCTCTACCAGTCACAAACATCACTCTGTGACATGCTGATATGACATTACAATCTCACCGTAAACCTCTACCACCTGCCGGTGAATTTCAGCGGTTTTGCCCACAGAAATCGAATAACTGAACAGACTTCTTCGCGAGACCAGTTTTCCAAACGAGTCGTCATTTATGTTTATCTACAACTAGTGCCGTAGGTATCGGGAACTCTGCATAGTTGCAATTCCATATATTACAATTGCCACACCTCCTCATTCCTCTATAACAGATGAAACTCCAGAAATATCAGCATTGTAACCTTAGTTTCCGATCCTTCCTCATATATCCTTGTCTTTTGTAGTACCATGAAATGGAGTGACAGGAAGATGACCTTCATTAACATCAAAATCCTTAGAAATAATTCTAATACACATTAAAAGCTGAGCTGTATCCTTTACCTCGGTCGATCCACCAATGGCGAATGAAAAATACTCAAACTAATCATTGATACGATTTTTAATTTATTGTGAACATGAGCACAGTTCTTAAACTCTTCTGGTAAGTTTGTTTCGATAGTGGAATGTCTTTGAGTTTCGAAGCAATCCCCCCCCCCCACACACACACACAGAGTCCTGACCATTTCTACTGAACATTTTACCACAACTTCACCGTCAGATAAACTGATAAACGCCGTTTTGCCTTCGTCATTTCTGAACTCATAACAAAAGAAACCGAGAGAGAATGACTAAATTGAAGTGGTTCTGTGAAGAAAAAAATCTTTTCGGCATTAACCCTTTCTTGAAATATGCGACAATTGTAACACGTGCCTCTCCGCAGTAAGTGCTGCATTATTTTAAGTGGTTATGGTAGTAACGGCAGCTGATATTGTACTCCTTGTGAGACGAGAGAACTTGTAATACACAATACACTGTGGTTTATCTTAATTGTTGATGGAGAGAAATTAACTTTCACACTTGTCTTCAAGCTTTCGGTTTTCATCGCTACTTCCTTTTCCTACTCATACTAAAGTGGTACTGGCTCAAGAGCAGTGGTGTAATGCTAGAAATTTTGGTAGGTATATGCTTGATCGTTTTCAAAAGTATAGCGTATACGCAAGATTACTTGGCGTATACGCACTACCATATAAGCTCATTCTTTCGTAAATTTAAGGTGAGTATAGGTCCAACTATAAAAATTTTAGGTGGGTATACGCCATATACTCCCGTATACACCCCATTACATCCCTGCTCAAGAGACAACTCAAAATAATGTAATTCCTGAGGAAACACCTTGCAATTCTGAAGTATACTGATGTAATGCACTCTTGTCAGGACTAGCTCAGGAGAGTAATGCTCCCGGAATTAGGAACGGAAAGCAGTTCTGATTGGTTGGCGTTATCTATGTCTCGCCACGTAGCATTCAAATAGCAGAATTCAGACGATTGTTGTTGTCGGTCCTCGTGGCCGAGTGGGCTATATGCTAGTAACGAAATTGTCTTTTGGCGTGAGTTCAAACCCGACCCGAGGAAAGTTTTTTAACAATTTTTTTCATTTTTATAACACTTTTTAAATTAAAATAATACGAAAATAATACTTAAAAATGTCATTTACTTACTTTTGTGCAGATAAGTAGTAGTAGTAGTAGGAACGGGTTAGAAGCCCCGCAGGGCTCGTTTTGTTGCCCTTGTACTCTATGATATAAGCCTCGTTTTGTTCCCCTTGTACTAAATGATATAGATTTTGTGACCAACTTAAAACAACTGACTAGGATAGCGCGTAAAACAGCTGGCTAGAGTAGCGCGGGAAAAAACGTACTTCCGGGAGTATTACTCTTCCGAGCGGGTCGTCTCTTGTCTCAGACACAGACTCAGAGTAGTTGCCAGATCCTCGACGACGAAATCCTTCCAACCGATCTCCCTCCAAACAATTTAAGGTGGCAGATTCGTGCAATGGATTTAAGCTCCATTGTGAATTGATACTACTGTAGAGAAAAACAATAAAATAAATTTTTAAATCACTATTAGAGTAAATAATTGTGCTCATACTTTTAAATTGGTACTTGCACGTGCTTTTAACTGCACACAGACAGCTGATCCATGGAGAAAGTGTTAACAACGCAAATCTCATTTCGTCATGATGACGTATTTGATTCTTTATATCTATTATGTCTTAATTTCAACCTCAAGAAGTCCAGATGACAAATAGAATATGTAGTTGAAAAATGAACTAACTCGAAGACTGTGTGAGGAAAGAAGGGAATTCTTGAAATTTCATTAACACCTTTTGTGTGTACCTAGGACTATTCTTATCATCTCTTTGTAAGCAGACAAAAACAACGTTTCAGCTATTGTACCAGACGTTCAATTATCTAATAATTAACTTTTTTTTAAAATCTTCCGAAACGTGTACTGCAGATTTTTTTCTTGTTTGTTTGTTTGTTTCAACAACCAATGAAAATACTACATAGTGAATAAAATATGGCAGAAAATCAAGTACAACGCAAGTATATGAAATACAGTAACTGGGATGAAATAAAATAAATAAAACTTCACAAGTTCTTACAGTAGGTAAAAGTTCGCGTCACCCCTTTCAGGTAAAAGTTCGCGTCATCCCTTTCAGGTAAAAGTTCGCGTCACCCCTTTCAGGTAAAAGTTCGCGTCACCCCTTTCAGGTAAAAGTTCGCGTCACCCCTTTCATTTTGTCAGGACTTAACATTAACGGAACACTGCCTCTATAACATACAATATATGTTCAAAAAAATGCAAATACGTAGCTGCAATTGCAATCGAAGTTTGCTTGTTGCTTCATCTTATCTAGTGACGTCTAATACAAGGTTGACCTACCCTTTGTCTTCATCACAGCCTCCATTCTAATACAATTAAGAAGATTTCTTGTGATCCTGGTCAGCAGATAGCTTTTCCTGCCTTTCCAATTGCAAGCAGTGTTCCCAACTCATACGTTAAAAATACAACCGTAGTTGCGTGATAGGCCTATTCCAATACCTTCATTTATGGTGACAATTACAACAGCAACTATCACTCAGATAATTATTATACACTCAAAGCAAAATTCTCCTGTAACGTGAAATCATTCATACTAAGCGTTAGAATTTCACTCACTTGTAAGCTTTGGTGACACACACAAATAAATGAAGGTTTATTGAACGGGACGTAAGGATCATTGATGGATATGATTTCTGGTTTCCAGATGGCTCTCTCTGAAGGAGGAAAAATTCTCGAAACAACACCACGTATGGTTCTCAGCAGTGAGGGATTGAGTCCTACTTTCAGGAAAATTCCACGGAATCTGCTTATTAATTATTATTATTATTATTATTATTATTATTATTATTATTATTATTATTATTATTATTATTATTATTATTATTATTATTATTATTATTATTATTGTTATTATTACTGCACCAAAAGGGCCAGGTCAAGAATTCTCATAGCTAAAGAAGCATTCAACAAGAAAAAAATTACTCTTAATTAGCAACAGTATCGTAGCCAGGATTTTTGTTTGGGGGGGCCTTAGTGTTGGGAGGTGTATATATATATATATATATATATATATATATATATATATATATATATATATATATATATATATATATATATATATATATATGCATGCGTTTGTTGAGCCAGAATTAGTTTTAATAATAATAAAGACCCCAAAATGCTGACATTTTTAAAGAATAAAGACGATGTTGGCGAACTCAGCTTGCCTAGGAACCGTTTAGTGACATATTTTGTTTTCAAATTGAGTACATGAAACGCAGTTACTGTTTCTTCCGATAAAAAATTACGAACATCAAAGTACCAAAGTGAATTGTCAGAACCTTTTGGGGGTCCCTAGGCCTACCCCTTCCCTACGCCACTGATTAGCAGGCTTAATATTGGACTAAGGAAGAAGTTGGTCGAGTGTTATATATGGAGTAACTGAACTGTATGGTTGAGAGACTTGGCCATTACGGAAGTTAGAGAAGAAATATTTAGAGAGCTTCGAAATGTCGTGTTGGAGGAAGATAGAGAAGATAAAATGGACAGAGAGAGCAACAAACGAAGATGTTTTAAAACGGATAGGAGAGAAGAGGACGCTTCTAGCCAGTATTCTTCGTAGGAAGGTTAATTGGATTGGATACATTTTGCGAAGAAATTGTCTTCTTCATACCAGCATAGAAGGGAAGATGGAAGGAAAGCGAGGAATAGGAAGAAGAAGAACACAACTGATCCATGATTTGAAAAATAGAAGAAAAAATTGGGAGTTAAAAAGGAAGCCTAAACTCGAGAAACGTGGAAGAAACATTTTCCAGCCCAAACCTAAAATTAAAAAGAAAAAAGTCATTAGTCCCAGGACCTGCCAAAAAGCAGAATACTTAATAATAAAGAATATAATAATACACTCTCTAGTGCGGAAGACCGAGGTTTGATTCCTGGCGGGAGCTCACGTGTTTCGGATCCCACGTTAAGCTGTAAGTCCACGTCTCACATAGTCTCACTGCTGAAAGAGACGCTAAACCACAATTCCACCACCATCGTAAAGCTTCAGTATGTAGATGGAAATATTTTCTATTAATATAGGAATAATATATTTTCTATTAATATTTTCTATTATTTTCTATTAATATACCGAATATGAACTTGAGGTATGTTTGTGGTGGAGGATAAAGACACAGAGATGGATGTGGCGATCCTGTTACATAAGGCTAGATATTTCTAAGAAAGAAAAAAAAGATCCAGATAACCTCACTGCCAGTACATTTCTAAGCAATAAGTGAAATTCACCTAAAATATAACAAAAATATTGTTTTATGTCACTTTATTCCCAGATAGGACCTGAAACTAAAACATTGTACAAATATATATTTATATCACCAATCAAAACTATATTTTTCTGTTCACAAGTCAGAAATGTGTTTATATTTAGTTAGATATGTAAAAAGATGGCAGGATGAAAAAAATACATGTCATGGAAATCCGAGCCTTAATTATTAGGAATGCAAATCATGAAAAAATACAAACCGGCGGGATATCACAACAAGAATCTTCAAACCGGGATTATCCCGCTCAATAGCGGACGAATAATAATCCTATGTAATAAATAAGCGATTGATATCAACCAAAATATGTTGTTCCAGCGAAACTTCCGTGTAGTGTCACCACCTTCAAAAATATTAGTAAACCATCATCGGAGATAGACAAAATAATAAAATCTGATGCAATGAATGAATGTGTGAAATTATCCATTATTGTTCCAAAAGAAATTAGTACATTTAAGATTTTGAAAACTAATGATGCTTGACGACGATCATACAATTCGGAAAATATCGGTTAGTTTCGGTCGCCGTCGTTTTGTAGCAGTGTCCGCCTGTTCTTTTGCAGGGCAGTGACTCGGTGGTACACGCACGTGGTTAGCGGCTAGTGAAGGAAGCACTCGTCTACCTACCGTTGGCCCAGGTGAGTAAGGAGCCGGTGTCGGTACTCATTTACATCTATATTGTCTTCTCCCTCTCTCTCTCTTTCTCTCCCTGATTTACATCTCTTCCGACTGAGATGATTTATGTAATACCAAGCGGAAGACCTCCAAGGTCTTTCCCACTGTCATAAGAATTTTCGTTTCTTTTTTCTTTAATACTTCCAGTGTGCCACATTGTGTTTTATTCCGTGAGTTCTGAGTTCGATATCGCGAAACCCACACTACGGATTTATTTGATTTCAAGATAAAGCATGATAACCTCAAAATAATATTTTCTGAGTTATTTACCTGGATATTAAAAGTGGACACAAATTAAAGCTGCATTGGTTCCGAACAGCCATTTTCATTTTTTTTTTTAAATGGCGCTTATGAAAATCGTGTATGTAATTCAACCATCCCTAGCACAGTAATGGATATTCAGTGTATATCTTGCCCTTATAAAACGTTAGAGGAAGATAGAAAGAAAGAAAAAGAAAGACTGGTCATTACCTTACTTTGGATAGCTCTGTCCCGGTGGAGACACTCGGTCGAAAAAGTGTAACAGCTTTTTCAGGCCGGCCATATTCAGTGAGGTTTTTCCTGGGTTTCTCTCATTCACACCAGGCAAATGCCGGGGTGGTACCTAACTTAATGGTCCCAGGTCGCTTCCTTCCTTTACCATTCCTTTTTTTTCATGACGGGCTAAATGGTAATAAGGTGAGGAGAGACCAGAAATCTGATTCTTAATTGCCTAATCCTTTGGATGGCTCTGTATTTACACTCAAAGATTGAAGATTAAAAAAAAAGACCAAAGAAAAGAAAGAAAAACAATTCTGTAACTCTTTTCGCAAACTTTATTAACAAAATATTGCAAGGAAGGAAGCCTTTTGGAGAAAGGTGAACAAGCTGGGGGGGTTTCGATCATGATTGTACATCTAGGGGTCATTCATAAACGATACCAGTTTAGTAATGCTAGCGTAGAATTTGTAGAAGCAAATTCTTTTCAATTATACATCATAAAATCACAACTGATCTTGATAAGTCTTTCGTAAAGATTTTTGCTTTCTTTCTAGTGTTTCTGAGTTGCAGTAAAAAGAATACAGTTGTAAATAGGTCCTTTAAATGATGGTCACAGGACATCAATTGGATGTCTATATCATGTACACTCATGTCGAAAATTATTGTCACATGTCTATAAATATATTGTTGTAGGAATATAATTTGATAACGAATTCGCCCGGTATTTCTTATAATGTTAGTATGTGTATAATGGCCAAAGATATGTATGTGACAAATTTCATGCCAAAAGAGCAGTAAATAAGAACAATAAAACGAAAATAAAATTTTCTTGTCCATTTAGCAACATTTTATTTTACTCGTTCTAATTTTCGTATTTATAATTCTTTTCCTATGAAATTTACCACAAATATACATTTTCCGATTATACGCATAGTATCAGTATTAAAAGTATCCTGCAAAATCATTATCTTATGAAAATTATATTCTTACAAGAAGACAGTTATAGATATGCGACAATCGTTTTGGACATGACTGTACTGTACTGTACATGTTATGGATATGAACGTATATCGTACATGTAATTGCCGCTGTGCATGGATATTCTATGAACGTCCATTAGACATCAATGTTTATTCATAATGATTACATTCCCAAATGCAACTAACTAACAGAAAACAATCATATAATTGTATTATAAAATACAATCAAATTAGCCACATTACTACCTTTGCCACAATGTTGTTTTAGCTATATAGTAATGGAACACATAGATATATAGAGAAAAGTTCTTTTAATGTAAAACTGGCTTTCTTTTCGATTCAAAACAGTAAATTTTCATCCCTTTTTCATTTCATGATTTTCTTATCGAAGTAACAACTTTTTTTTGTTTTTCTCGAGTGAAGCTTACAATTAAAGAGAAGTGCCTTTGCAACAATCAGTACTTGTGAGTCCTATGTTTCATTCCGGGGAGGCTATCTTGATTGATTTTCAAATTGACATTAGTTGCCAGCAACTGTAAGATTTGCAACCAAACATATCATATGTGTCTTTTTTTTTTTTTTGCCTAACCACGATATTAGTGTCTAGAAGTTACACGTATTTACGAGTTGCCTGAATTCAAACTGGCAGCTAAGAAAAACTATAAACCACCAACATTTACAAAATGATTTTAACTGGCTTTCGCCTAGCAGAGGACTTTGCCCCTAGACCCCCACAATTTGCTCCGCTTCGTACTTTTGATATCTCTAATATGCCTCTAATCTTAAATGATTTCGAGATATGTCTATCTTATTTTAACAATTTCAGCCCCACCCTGTTTTCTTCTCGTTTTTTTCTTCCATTCTAAAGAAACATCAAAAAACACTGAAACGGCTTTAATTATTTTAAATTGAAAGCCTAAATACTAATTAGCATATCTCTAACTTAAAGGGATTTTGAAACATGACAATCTTATTTTATTAATTTCAACCTTTACTCTTTTCTCTGCCCGCTTTTTTCTTCCTTTGCAGCTGAAATATATATATGAAAAAATGGTGAAATATGCGTGTAGTTATTTTAAATGAGAAGTCCAAATACCGAATTTCATGTCTCTGACCTTAAAGAATTCGAGATATGTCCATCTTATTATAATAATTGTAGTTCTCACTCCATTGTCCTTTTCACATTCTTTTCTTCCCTCCTAGGTCAAATATAAATACAACTGTGGAACATTATCTAATTATTACAAAAGACAAGTCCATATACCAAATTCCATATCTGTAAGCTTCATATATTCCGAGATATGGACTTTTGAAGGTAATATTTCTCACCTCTGTTTCCCCAATTCCCCATCAAATTTCAAAAATCCTTCCTTACATCACAAAAAACATGCCCTCTACGAATTTCAAAAATCCTTTCTTACATCACAAAAAACCGTGCCCTCTCCGAATTTCAAAAATCCTTCCTTACATCACAAAAACCGCGCTCTCTCCGAATTTCAAGTTTCTAGCTTAAACTATCAAGCCTGGACGTTGATCAATAAGTGAGGATTTCTCCTTTTAAATAGAGAGATTTTGTATAAAGTTTTGCGCACATCGGAAAACATTATGTTGTGATCTTCAAATATTCTATTCTTATTTACAGAATTTCTTCTTTTATTCTTTTACCTTGTTAAAGTATTTAAAATAGGAAGCTTCTTGATACCGTTCTCGACTTTCCCCTCTTTGAATTTTTACTACTTCAATAAAAACTAGCTTGTTAGACATAGATATACAGGGTGTTTCAGAAGAACACCGACAACGATTGGAAGGTGATTCTTGACACCAAGATAGACCAAACTGAGTGCACAAATGCTTCCTTTCGGAGTTATAGGCTGCCGAAGACATGAAAAATGAACTTTAAAGACCCATAGCTCCTAAACAATGGGACCAACCGTACTCGGGTCAAGATTTCACTTAGGAACTAATATGTGCGCTATCCAAAAATACATATTCCAAAATCCTAAGGTACTCATGCAGCAACTTTTATAGAGGAAGTTTGGCTACGGGCATTTAATTTGAAGTACTCACTAACTACCTCTATAAAAAAATTGTTGTGGAAGTACAGCAAAATTCTGAAACTTGGATATTTGGATAGAGCAGATACTAGTTTCTAAGTGAAGTGTTGACCCGATTACAATAGGTCCCATAGTTTTGGAGCTATAGAACTTTCAAGTTCATTTTTTTCATGTTTTCGGCTGCCTATAACTCCGAAAGGAAGCATTTGTGCACCCAGGTTGGTCTATACTTTTTGTCTTATCTTGTTGTCAGGAATCAACTCCCAATCGCTGTTGGTGTTGTTGTTTTGAAACACCCTGTAGATGTCTTGTTCCGCATATGCTTCTACATAAAACGTGTCTTTTAACTGCTATAATAGGTTTCTAAACTGGAGTTTTAATTTACGCATATATTATGCATAAATGATAATCTCGAGGAACAAAATCTATTACATATTCATATCAGTTATTGCTAACAATTTTTCGCCTCGTTTACTAAAACAAGTTCTATTGAACGTTACTCTAATAGCTCTACAAACAATTCGTTAAAAGTAGAAAACCCATTGCATCCACCGATTTGATTTTTATCTTTCCTGTTGAATGACCGATTTTTCTTTGATTCTTGTTGAATTTCTTTCATGCTTTTTTTCCCCGTTCAAAATACATCAGTTAAGCATAATGGTAAACAAAGCTGGATTGTATTGTTATTCCTTCATTACAATTGAAATATAGAAAAAAAGCTCTCCCCCCACCAAAAAAAATGAAATGAAAACTTTCAATGTAACGTCCTACTATTATACCCTTAGGCTAAGAGAGACGGATGACTAAGGCAAGTGAATGATTATGGAAGAGTTGGTGGAATGAGAATGTGGAAAGAAACTGAAGTACCCGAGAAAACCCACGAATACGATGTTGTCCACCACGAACATGGCCGGGGATCCAACCAGGGACCACACACAACAGGGGTACGAACTCTACCACTGAGTCACCATGCCCCTGAAAAAACTCAAATCTTTTCAGACAACATAATAATAATAATAATTATAAATAATAATAATAATAATAATAATAATAATAATAATAATAATAATAATAATAATAATAATAATAATAAAAGAAAAGAAAATGTGCACAAATTAGACAAATTTTAATGTATCCATATATGGATGACGATGTTCAATCGTATGAAAAGGAAAATCAGACAATACTACATTATTAATTTAGTTTTGCATTCTTGGTTTGAGTTAGATTTTCCTTCTTCTCCTTTCATTTTGTACGCATCTGATTTTTTTTTTAAATATAAATTTTGCATTCATTATTATCTACGATGACATTCAGTGGCGTTCAGAAAGGGTTAAATGGGCTTTAACCCTCGTTCTCGAAGTTATTATGGACAAATAACAATTTACCACATTACGATATGAAATTGAGTGTGTCTTGGAGAGAGCGAATACTTTCGAAGGCCTCAGTCTTTTGAAAATGAAATATACAAGTGCACTCACGTTTTCAAATGAGAGAAATGTGGCGGGATGACATAACGTGTTTTGCATCTTGGTTGTTATTGTATTGTTAGTTAAAATGAATTTGATTCTAAGGATGGTAAGCAAGAACCGCAACACGCGACGAGAAAGTGTTCTTTGTCAGGCCGAAGTTGTACAGGTACGCATTGACATATTGATATCCTACTTTTATGGTGGAACGGTACAATTGGAACAAGCAAAATTATATGTGCATTCGATATCATGATATTAAAAAAAAAAAATGTTTTGTGAGTTTAATATTTGGATTAATTTAATTTTTGTGTAATTGATGCTGTAAGTCACATATGTATTGGAATTTTTCATTTTTTACAAATTAAAAATGATTGAATATGACTATTATTTGCCTGGAAAATCAAGGAAACTATATATCGTATGAACTCAACAGAACTCATTTAATCGGGATCAAACTGGGCATAGTGGTAGTCCTTGATCTGTTATATAAGTGTGTGAAACATTATGTTGTGATGGCTTTGAGGTTTTGAGTTATGGACGGTTAAATTTTGTATCATATTTTCGAAAAGAAAACCTATACACTAAATACGGCAGAAAATCGGAACTTTTTAACACCTTACCGCATGCCAGCACACCTTACCGCAATATATAGCACATCCCATCTTTTCATTTTAGCTTTTCTGTGACTTATCAAAGACACCAAATGACTGTTTTGTCTGCTGTGTGAGATATTGACGTGTATGAATAAGAGATTTTGGTGGCATCTGGCATGTTCTTTGTGAGTTGTAAGTGTGTCATATATGGCACTTACTTATTTCTCGTCGGAATTAAGTGAAAAATCTAAAATTCAAGTTTTAATTAATTTTTCAAGTTCCCATATGAGGATTTCCAATACTGATTATTTTTTTTTTTTCGATAAAAGAAAAAAAATCATGCAGAAAGGGGTTAAGCCCTCTTTGCTGATCTAGTAACTAGTGCGTATACTTTTTGTGCACGTAGTTCTGAGTTCTCCGTTAATCTTTTATTCAAACCGGAAGAGATTCAAATTAGCCATTTCCGGTTTCGTTTCTCGTCGTGGAACAATAAGGGTAATGTATAGGGACAAGTTGTTTCGTATAAGCGATTCACCGTCTCAAGGATACATATCGTCACCTAATAGATAAGCGTTTTCTTGTAATGGTTTAGGGTGTCAAGGGAACACAACATCACCACCTATAACACTCGACCAATTGGGAGACCCGGGTTCGATTCCCGGCGGGAGCTCATGTGGTTCGGATTCCACGTTAATCAGTAGGTCCACGTCTCATATAGCCTCGCTGCTGAACGGGACGCTAAACTAAAATCAACTCAACTCAACACTCGACCAAAACCGGAAAAGGTTGAAAATTACTAGTATTCGGTGTTGCAAAATAAGTGTTAAAAGTCTTGGGAGGTGACTCCTGCCACTGAGACAAGAAAAAGAGTTCTCTTGAACTTTTGGCTATCGGACATAGTTTCGGATCTACAAGGTGCCGAAAGCGTGGGAAAATGACTTTCGGACGCCAATAGTTCGGAAACTATCCAACGTAAAGAGGGCGGGTAAAAAATTCACTGAAGAAGTCATGCCTGCTGCATTGAATTTTGAATGTTTCACAATCCTATCATGCACGCGCAAGGGATTCCCCAAAGGAACGTAGGGAGTCCCGGGTAATCTGCCAAATGAAAATTGGTCTAAATGGACATGAATTGATAGGGTTTCTACCAGGTAACAATAATTCGTTTGTATTAAGTCAATATCTGGAACAAATACAAAATGGCGGACATCTTCATGCCCGTTGTGTGTGGTTGCATAAACGCCAGGTACGGATGCTAGCCAACAGTGACGTTCTGAGTATTAAGTGTAGCGAATTTGTACTCAAATGCTGTAGAAAGACATCTGGAGTGTCGGTAGAGCACAACAAATGAAGCAGGGTGATTCACATGTGTGGAAACACTTAACAAAAAATGCCCAGAAATGCACTCATACTCAGTAAACGTGAGTTCAAAGCGTTGGAAATGTAAGGATTAGCGTCAAGAACATGAAAGCCATTGCCAATTCACCAATAATATACCCTCAAACAGATGCAATATGATGCTCACGGTTGCATACCAATAAGGATGCAACAACTGAGGGCAAGTTGAAATTGTGCAAGGGAACTCACTAAGAAACTGGATAAACTAAATGAATGTCGCTAGTGGAATCGCATGATCGATATTGAAATGTGGCCAATGTGTGTGTTGATATCGACATGTAGCTAATGAACAATATATATATAACGTGATGAAAATCTACGTTTATTCGATTACAACATTGATTGCATAATGGATAAAACGGAAATAACCACCAACAGATTTTTTAAAAATATGAATTCAGTACCAAGAATATATTTCATCACTGACTTTATTCATTTTATTGTAACTAGAAGTGATAGACATCAATTTCTACTTCCAGTTTTAATGTTAATCCTCATAGACGAAAAATAATAAGAGATAGCAAGTATTCTTTTTATGGATTCAGGATTCGTGGAACAGAATCTATCTTTAATCTTATTCGTCTATTGTAACCTTGTAGTTGTAGTGGTGGTGAGGCACGGAGGCTCAGTGGTTGAGTGCTTACCCCTGTTGAGTGGTTTTCCTGAATCGATCCCCGGCCAAGTAAGTTTGTGGTGGCAACATCGTGTTCGTGTTTTTTCTCGGGATACTCCGGTTTCCTCCCACATTTTCATTCCACCAAGGGCATAATCTTGGAATGTTAAAATGAAAGATTTCATTTCATTTCATTTTTCAATCTGTAGTTGTAGGTGTACTACTTCAAGTTTGCGTATTGAATTCGCGTAGTTTGCAACTGTTCCCTATCTCCACCCTGTGAAACGAATCTCATTTGTTAACCCTTTCGAGACTGGCGTGGCATATAAACATAAACCATAACATCTTACTAAACCTGGCCCTAAATGGTAAATCTTCTGATTCTGAAAGAAGATTTAGAATTTATATACATATGATGTTAAACTAGCATTTTTTTTCAGTTCTGGTATTTTTTTTAATGAGTTATTTAGACTTATGACGTAACTAAACATAAAGCACAAAGAATTAGTTCGATTCAGTTAAGTGCATAGATAAGTTGATTTGTTGCAATTTAACGTCCCTTTTCATCATCAAGACGTGGATCCGTATGACTTGATTCATACACATGCATTCTCACCGGCGAACCGAAACCATTCTCCCACATCAAAGACGAGAGTGCTAATCATTTAGTCACAAGGTAACAGATTGACCTCACTAACTATTTTGATGTACTCACATGTGGCGGCTTATCCAAAAAGAAACAAGAACTTACAAGCAAATTTTAGTAAACTAGTCCGTGTCAGTTTAGTTTTCCATTCTTTGAGTTAATGCGGAAGAAATCCTATGCAAAGGCTGTACCCTTATAGTACACCAGTTGGTTGGATTGGAGCTCTAGCGTCCCTTTGCAACATTGAGGCTATACGATACGTAGACGTATAGTTTAAGGTGAAATCCGGATGGTAATGTGTGCAAAGTTTTTAAAGTTTTTCTAATGGGAATCGAACTCGGAACCCATGAATCAAAAACATGAGCTCTAGCTACCGGATCAGCATTAAGGAATCTGTACTGTATCATCCACATTACAACAAGAATTCAATTAACCTTAAAACTGTTGATAGTAAAAGTACTTGGACAAGAACTGTAATAACATGCGCACTGCTCATATGTAGTGTTGGTTATTTGATTGAGCTATATCCTGTGATGTACGTGGATAGATATTATGGATTAGCTTTTAACGAACTCAATTGACGTCTGATTTATACTGTTACGCTGTAGTGATCATATGTAATTATAATTTAGTATGAAAAGTGTGTCTAAATAAGTTTGTCACGTCAAAAAATCTTTCAGTTTAACGTCCCACAATTATGCCCTTTTGGCCAAGGGGTATAATGATTAAAGCAAGTGAATGATGATGGAAGAATTGGTGGAATGAGAAAGTGGGAGGAAATGGGGATACCCCAAGAAGACCCACAGAAACGATGTTGTCCACCATATTTGTGGTATAAAATTCAAATGTATAATAAAAATATGCAATTCCTATGTGAAATTATAACTGTAGTTGTTGACCTATCAAACAACTTATAGCTACAATAGGCTTAGCCGCTATACATTAATAAATGTAGTTAGCTAGTTAATTTACATTTTATTTTTAATACATTAACAGAGATGTAAAATAGTCTTTTTAATAACAATATGAAAAGAAAAAAAAGTAGAGCAAAAAATCATTTTGTTTTACGTTACACACTTATTCCCTTTAGGCTAAACGAGACGATCGATTAATGAAAATGGATAATTGTGAACTAATCAATAGAATGAGAACGTAGGAGGAACCGGAAACCCTCGAAAAATCCACAGATACATTGTTGTTCACTACCAACTCACGCCTCTCGCATCAGAGGTGAGCTCATTGCTACTGAACCACCGTGCTCACCTCTGATGCCTCTCTGAACTTATCACAGTTAATTCTTATATATTACATATATACTGTCGTTTCATTGAAAAGTAGAATTGATTTAATTTGACAAAGGCTTTTATGCTTCTGTAAATTGAAGAATGATTTCATTCTGCTTGATTAACCTTCATACTTTATGAATATTCTTTATTTTCAATTGTAAGTAGCATGTTTATCAATATCCTTTAAATTCAAACGTAAGTAGCATGTTTTGATCAGCTCCACCATTTTAGGCATTGCTTTGTGGAGGGCGGAGAAGGCAAGACTCTTCAATGCAAATAATGTTTCATGGTTTTAATTAGTATATTGTTCCCTTGCAACTGCAAAATAACTCTCCTGGTTTTGATACATGCATTTGCCAAATATGCTTTAAATAGATGAATAAGATACACTTTTGTTTGCTGCATATTTTTTGCTGTGTAAGCATGTATAGCAGGAACATTTTTATGTTTTTACTTATTCTTTCCCTTTTCCGAACATAACTGCATGTATTTATGTAATGAACGTTCTTTCTTTGGATATTCATGACCAGAGTTTTTCCACGTTTTGGAAAGTAGGAGATATTGCTTACCTAAAAGGTGCATTTTATTTTATCTCACGATACATTGCCAAGCTATGTAAGAACATAAAAATAAATATAAAATATAAATTCGTTTTGGTCAAAAGTATAGAAAGAAACACGTTTGTTTTAGGTAATATGGTTATGGCTGTAGGTAAAAGGAGACGATGATTAATGGGAGGGAATGATTGTGAAGGAATTAGTGGAATGAAAATATGGGAGAATGTTGAGAAAACTAACGCGTACGATGTTGCCAATTACAAACTTACATGGCATGAGATCAAACCAGGAACTTGGGACTTCTGCCAGTGAGTCATCGTAACCCCTGAAAGTAAAACAAGAAAGAAAAAGAAAAAAATTACACTTGTTAAAATTTGTTTTACAGTTCAAAAAAAATATATACTATAAATAATAAGATAGGTGTCTAAAATCATTGAAGTTTTGTGTTATTTTCATATTGTTCGGTGTAGTACAAGCTTGTATATTTTTTGTCTCGTCTCGTAAATTTTTTCTCTCGTATTTTCGCCTCGTCTCGATTCTCGTAAGGCTTTTCTCGTTTCTTTTTGAATTTTTCCTCATCTTGTTTTTTAAATTTGTGTACAAAATTTATACCCTGATTCGAGACGAGAAATTTCCTGTTTCGTGATTCAACATTAATGGTGGCCAACTTCACTCTTCCTCTTACGTATGGAGTTGAAAAGAGTAATAAGTCATGCATTTTCAGAGTTTTATTCGCGGGCCGTCCTTTGGTCATCACTTATCTTAAACATGGAAGTCCAACTAAGCCATAGAAAATACAAAAGGACATAAATATACAATACTGTAGTGTTATTCACTGCACACTAACCAACTAGTTTTCCCGCGTAGTCTGGCATAAGGTTTTATAGAAATGACCCGACAATATATTATATATTGGAATGTGTTAGTTTACTTACATTCTTTATAATATTGATACAAAAAGTTGCGCCCAGTGTAATAAATTTGTATACAATACTACCAAGTACATTTTTTCTAATGTTTGAATGATCCCCAAAAGTTTTTTGTAACAAAATATTTTTATCTTCATAATTTTCAGATGTAATGGTAGAGGCCTATACGAGCTTCAGATATTTTTCACATACGAGTTCGTTACCCTGTCTTCACTCGCCCGCATAATATATTCTTTGTCTTGTTTTAGCATTTAAATCAATTATCTGTACGTAGAAAACTACGTATCTTTTAAAAGATAAGTATTATTCAATGGAGAGAGAGTAAGTGGCTTTCAATAATGATTTAATGGGATGAAGACAGGACTTTTAATTTTAATACATTATAATTTTATTGATTAAAATTAATTATGAATAATTGACAAATATGATATCATGACTGTTAAATTGCAATTAAACATTTACTTCACGGATGGTATTGAAATCAGAATAAACAAAGACTGATTGACATTTTTTTTAAATTAATAGTTATACAGTACTATTAACATTGTAATAATAATAATAATTTTATTTATTTATTTATTATGATAAATTGTTATTATTATTATTATTATTATTATTATTATTATTATTATTATTATTATTATTATTATTATTATTATTATTATTATTATTATTATTATTATTATTATAAAACAATGTTTGAAGCATATATTCAGTGGTGCTATTTCTGGGGCTGAGACGTAAATTATGCCAAGTCACTTTTTGGCCGAAATTGAGTTATCATAATTTTCTGTACTTACGTTAGTACGAGGGGCACTAGGAACGCTTTGAGATGTGAACAACTGGAACGCAGGAAGTGATAATTTTTTTCGTCAATAAACAACGGGCGCAATTCAACAAAATATTGTCTTGGAAATACTTTTTTGCT
Organism: Thermobia domestica; assembly: GCF_964235325.1. Taxonomy (NCBI): domain Eukaryota; kingdom Metazoa; phylum Arthropoda; class Insecta; order Zygentoma; family Lepismatidae; genus Thermobia; species Thermobia domestica. Next base: position 93,700,600 of record NC_137466.1, read on the forward strand.
TCTCCTGTAAAATTAATATTTTATGACTTATACTACTTTACTTCTCAGCCCGATTTACCCGATTCGCTCGTACCAATTGTTAAAATTCCTCTATTTCCCGGAAGAGCTGGATTTACCACTAGGCCCGGGTCTAAGGGTGCAGGCGAAAGTTGGACGGAAGCTTTATAACAAAGACGAAAAGAATTGCAAAAGTTAAATCCCCTCCAAGTAATAATTTCTTTAAAGACTCTGTTGGCTTCAATCATTGGTGGTGTAGTAGGCACTTGCATAGTGCATCCAACTACTACTAAAATTAATTAACATTTATACACGAATGTTGAAACATATTTATACATAAAATAAGTTTATGTTAAAATTTTGTAGGTCTGGAGAAGGGGGAACAAAACATTAAATTCAGGCCTAGCTTCCAGTACCTGTTGTTTAAAAAAAAAGTCTCTCTTCACCTCTTTATTCAGTACTTACGGAGAAGATTGTATGTTTAGTACTATTTTTTATTAAATATAGAAAATATCAAAATAAAGATGTTACATGAATTAATCTTAATCACTGTTACTAGTATCATTGGAATAAATAATAATAACCATATAGTAATGACATTAATACTAAATCAACTTAATATACTGATCACATGATAGAACTGCTTGTTAAATACTAATCATAGCACTTTTTATTATAAACTAATCACAGAATTGGTTGATAAACGCTAATCATTGCACTGATTGTTGTATGATTAATCATAGAACCGGCTGTTAAATTCTAAACACGGAAGTAGTTGTTGTATACCTACGTACTTATCATAGAGCCGGTTGTTAAATACTAATCATAGAACTAGTTGTTAATGTACTAATTATAGAAGTCGTTATATAGTAATCATAGAACTAGTTGTGACATACTAATCGTAGAACTAGTTGTAATGCACTATCATAAAACTACTTGTTATATACTAACATAGGACAGGTAGATCAGTGATAGAGCGTTTACCTCTAGAGCGTGGGGCCCTTGGTTCGATCCCAGTTTGTGGGCTTTGTGATAGATAAACACCGTGTTCGTGTGTTTTCTGGGGATTCTCCCGTTTATTCATTCCACCATTGCATTCATTCCTCATTATCACCGTCTCCGTTAGCCTACACCCGGCATAATCGTGGGACGTCAACTGAAAAATTTCATTTCATTTAAAGTACTCTGCACTATAGCAAATAATTCTGCAAAAGCATCACTAGTGATTCAATCGTACTAGTGCATGTGTAGTATGATATGATATTTAGCTATGATATTTATTGCTTTTCTAAGTTTCTTAAAAATAACTTTGAAACCTAGAATTAATATGATTATTTTAATAATAAACATAATTGCCACTGATTCAACTTTAATAACATTCAAAACCATTTCTAAAAATCCCTATTTTATAACTACAATTTATCAGTGAATTCCACGACCAAGTAAGTTTGTGCTGAACAACATCGTGCCTGTGAAATTTTTCAGGATACTTCAATTTCCTCCCACTTTCTCATTCCGCCAATTCTTCCATTATTAACCATTTGCTTTAATCATTATCTCCTTTAGCCTAGCGGGCATAACCGTGTACAAGTGTCTTTTTACCAGGTTGTTTCAACGAGCGAGAAGCGCACAGTCACTTGCGCGCGTCGCTTTCAAGTGGGAGCGCCACCAATTTGTTTCAGCCGCGTTGAGCCGTAAATATATTCTTGATGTCTGTCTGTAGTCTGTTTGACAAAGACAGGACTTCTTTTTTAGTTTTGAAAAATTAGATTATTTACAAATCTTATTTTACCACTATTGCTATTGACCAAGCTATTGCCGAACCTATTATTTCTGCATTCTCCAACAACATGAAATGTATATTGATTCTTATTAATAAGGAAATTTTAAGACTATGTTCGTTTAATTTGAAAATATAGACAGCGTCTAAATGTCTCATAGCAATATACGCTACTGCTCAAATAAAGTGCCAAAAAGAATCAAAATTAATCCAGTAGTCTAGAAGGAGTTGAGGTACAAACATTAGGTTTGTTCAGGAGATACATATAATCTCAACAACTGCTTGATGAATCACTATTAATTTTCGCCAGGACGTAGAGGGTAGAAACTTAGGAATCGAGTTCGTTTATCGAGACAAGGACGTGCACAGGGGGTGGCTTCTAGGCGTTCGAACGCTCCCACAATCCCGAATTTTCTGTTATTCTAGGGTCATTTTTATAAATTTTAATGTAATTTTTCCTCATATTGAATTTGATTTTACTCCCTCCTCCCCCCCCCCAAAAAAAGCTTTAGACCTCCTCCGGAATAAATTTCTTCGGACTTGCCTGGATCAAGGTGATCCATCCAGTTGATCCTAAGATATGCATAAGCAAAAATCGGTTCCCTATCTACTTTTATGGGAGTAATTATGGATATTATCCTTGCTTGATAGACTACTCGCAGTGCTAGTAATGCTGGCAGGTTAGTATAACACTCAGGATACAAAATACTCATCTTAATATGTTCTATTTCAAGTACTCATTCATCTTAACTAAAGTTTTTGAATGAGAAATGGAGAGTAAGAGGAACTGCAAAAATTCAAATTTCAATTTTCATATTGCGTACACTGTGATAAACCAAAATCCTTCACGTAGTGTACACTGCTATTTGTTTAATTTTTCAATGTTTCCGAAGATTTTATTGTACACTCTTGAAATCGTTTACTATAAATAAAGTATATCAAGCACTAGATCATTCTTTCCCTCTAAATTTATAGTGCTATCATCCGGCTTCGTTTAGAATAGGAATTCTTTTGAAAAAAAAAAATATTATCCGGAAGCAAACGAAGGCAAACAAAGTTACATTGCAACACGCACTACATCAAGTCTTTTTTTTTTTTTTTTTTTTTTTTTCGATTCAAGAGCAGAGTCACTACAGTTGCAGGGAACGAGTTGTCAAACTTCATCTTTATTCTTTTCGGAAAGAATTGCAAACGGAATTTTGTTTACTTTTACCAAGATACATAAACGTAACCCAAGCCAAGAAGAAAGTGACTCACCAACAGAGGTTTCTGACGGTCAAGGTCAAACATGTACAGAAGCCATGTAGTGTACGTGCACTACAAGCAATGTTCGTCCTTGCTTAACAACACAACATTACCTATCTTCTCTTATGTACTATTGTTGTTAATCTTTAATTGAACCACGAAAAAAGTTCTTATGTTTTTTTTAACCGTGACTAACGTAATGATCTTGTAATAATGAACAGGTTAGAACAACCGTGATCTCTTCTGAAGATTTATGAACAGATCTCTCGTGTTGAATTATACTCAAATTATTACCTTTAGAAATTAAAGTGTTCTTATTTCTTGGAATTAATGAAAATTTTCCAGTTTTCATTTTTAATATACTAAACGTGAATGGACTTCGGTTTAAGTCAAGTTTATTTCCTAGGAAGCGTATAATGTGTTGTTTCTCCTCATGCTACTGAGTTTTATTGTATTATTATTATTACTCTCTTCTGACGGTACGAAGCACTGGCACCTTATCCTGAAGATTTTTTAAAGAGGTAGTACGATCTGGCAGTATTTATTTCACTCGTTTAAATTTTGACGCTTGGCTTTGTAGCCAATCAGGAAACCGTACAAAAATGTATCCATGATAACTACTGCGACCTTCATTCTAGAAGAAAGCTATTATTATTATTATTATTATTATTATTATTATTATTATTATTATTATTATTATTATTATTATTATTATTATTATTATTATTATTATTATTATTATTATAAAACTTACGCATAGTCATAAAACATAAATCGCCTTCGTTTAAATTTGGTTTTACACGTAACTTAGCAAATAAGGTGTGAACCCCGTGCAATTTAATAAGCTTGTATACCAGGTCCAGTTCTACCACCATGCCAAACTTAATCCAGATTGGATGAGTTCGGTTCAGGGGGAAATCAAATGAAGGACGGAAATGTCTTAGATTTTCCTCTCCAAAATGAAATCTCATCCAAATTTTGCATGGCAATCAGAACCACTGGTAGACGGGGCTGAAAGAAAGAAAATCTCGAGTTGCGTACCTCACAGAGAGAGAGAACAAATATTTTATCCGTAGAAGTGAATTGAATGAAGCGCCGCCCAAAGATATACAACCAGTGATACACGTACGTATGTGAGTGTTGTATAACATTACAGGAGCTTCAAATAAAATTTGCTGTTTCTTTTGAGATAGGAAACAGGGTGTAAGAAAAAAGTACTGCAAAATGGAAGATACTTTTGGTATCAATGTCTTCCTGAAGGATGAACTACATATAATCCACATGCAGATATGACGTGTATGTTGTCGAGCCAGTATGTATCCATATCACGTGCAGTAAGTGCAGTCTTTGTCAGCAGAATGTGCATGTTTGAGCGGACGATACATCTCTTGTGATCAGTCCCAGGAGACATCAACAACAGTTTGCTCTCAGTGTGTGGTACGGTATTGTCAGTGACACTTTACTAGGCGCACACATACTTCCGCAGAGACTGACGAGAAACACCTATCGAGAGTCTTTTTGGAAACCCTTTTCCCGGGTGCATTTGATAACTTGCCCTTGGTTCTGTGTACATCCTTGAAAATGAATATCAGTGGAAAGCTTCATCCTTCAGAAAGAAATTGATATCAAATTATCTTCCTACCTTAAGTAATAGTTGAGCTATTGAGGTTTAAATTGAGTCACTGAGGGACATCCAGAATGTGACTATTTCACACCATTGGGCGCTCATTGGCCGTAATTCTGTAACGATGCATTTCCCGACATATAGTCATATGAAATTTTTTACATGTCTATCCATAAGGAATGCATCCTTGAAATTTTGCAGTTTCTTTTTGTTACACCCGATATATATATATATATATATATATATATATATATATATATATATATATATATATATATATATATATATATATATATATATGTGTGTGTGTGTGTGTGTGTGTGTGTGTGTGTGTGTGTGTGTGTGAGAGAGAGAGAGAGAGAGAGAGAGTGGGTGTGGGTGTGGGTGTTTTTTTCTTTGAAGTGGTATAATCATGTTGGAGTTTTATGATGCCTACTCCGTAATCAGGTGCTCCTAGGTTTCAAATCTGGGGCCGGACACTTTGATTAAGATGTTGCAAATATATATATAAATATATCCAGTACATAAACAAAACAAAACAACGATAGCTTACCCATCAGACACAGACAAAAAGTATTTTTCTGAAAAAAAAGTATCAACTTCAACAAGTTAACATGATAATAAGTGTATGAGTCACCGAAGTACACAACTTCAGTGAATGTGATGGTTGGTGTCTTTAAGCCACTAACTTGGAAATATCCGGATCAAATGAAGAAACTTTAGCGAAGATCCGCCTCAGCATCAAGCCTATTCCTATCACTCCTCACATAAATTTACCTGTCATTATTAATTCGATCATTTAACTTAAAATGGTGTATTTCTCACTACTGTGTGTGCCTTTCTCAGATTGGCTTGCGGACCCTTTGAGTTCGTCTTGTGGATCTCTGGGGGATCCACGGAACCCAGGTTGAGAAAGGCTGGGATAGCGCATATCTTTAGTGCTTGGGGTCACTGGTCCGATCAAAGGCAAATAAGTTTGTGGTGTACATCACCTTGCCCATGGGTTGTCTCGTTTCCTCCCGCATGTTCAATTTAGCCATTCTTCCATCTTCATTCACTTGCCTTAATTATCATTTCACGTAGCTTAAAGGGCATAATGAGAGACATTGAACTGAAAGATTTCATTTCATATTCGTTTTATATATAATATTAAAATTAAAAAAATATAACCTAATATATGAGGGGCTGGGAAAAACTTAATTGTATGTTACATTTTCTAATTTTCGAGTAAACTGGGAAAGAACATTCAACATGCAATTAAATGCAATGATAATTGCCAAAAGAAGCTTTCCCTGCCATCTGCAGTGCATGTCTGAAATTAATTTATCTACGTACTGTTCTATGGTTCATTCCCAACCCAATCCAACTGGTAACTGAATTTCACCGGAAGTGGCCCTTAACATTATATTCGCCTTAGAACACAAAAGACAAAATTCCTTTTATGCAATACAAATATTTCATTTGGTTAATCACTGCCTTCTGTGCTTCGGTTAATTATCGCTTTCAACCAAATCAAGATTATTAGTAGAATTACAACTAGAACGCCAAAACTATTCCGTTGTATGTTGAAGAAAATGTTAGTAAGCTTTGTCCACACTTTTTCTTTTCTTTCTTTTTTTCTTTCTTTTATTTTTATTGAAGATATTCCAGAAATCAAAGAATAGTGTTAAACAGATTGGCTATAACCAACCTTAACTCTTGTCTCGTGTATAGTCATTATGCCGAAAATAATGTCAAACTCTGATCAATCAGTCAATCCATAGCCCCTTGTCATTGCGTACACGTGACAAAAAGTGTGTATGTATAATCCGAAACTCAATTTCGGAGATGCATTAAATAATATACCTTGCCACCTTGTTTAGTCTATAGGCTACGTTACAATCTTTCCGTAGGATGAGTTTTGACTCCTCAGAGGGTTACGTCTCTAGTTTAGACATCACTGATAAAAGAGGAAGGGAATGACTAAATATTTAAGTTGAGATGTAGCATATAAGGACGAAAAAAACGACAAGTGACAGAAATTGTGTATTATAATACCTCTGCTAGCGCTATCATTCTCGTAGCTAGTGTCAATGTTTTTTTTTTTTTTTTCTTATTATTATTTTACTTGTAAAACTGTCCAAAGCACTGTATAAATATGAAAAATTGTCATTAAGGGTGCTCATTGATTTTACTTTTTTTTTTTTTTTTTTTTGCATGCGGGACGTTTGTGTACAAAGGATTCAAGTTCAATTTTTGTCATTTCCGACATATTTCATCTTTAAGATCTCTACCTGAACATTCTTCCAGTGTTTAAGAGATTAATGTCCAGATATCATAAACAGGTCTTATAAAAAAAAATGCTCATTTTTCCACGTATTTAGACGGAGTGAACGAACTTTGTCTCATTTTGAACAACGTTGGTAATTGGACTTCAATCCCTTGTGCTCTGAACGCTCCATACTTTACGGATTTTGATATACCAACCAAAATTCCTTTATATATTTACCCTTTCAGTCCGTATGTCTGTCTGTCCAGGAGACCAAAGTGTCTGTCCGTGTCTCCAATCCGACCAGGAAATTAAAAAAAAAACTGCTTGATGGATCATCATAAATTTTGGCCAGGATGCACAAGATCAAGAAGATGAAGTTCGCTGATGTAGGAGATCTATCCACTAGAAATGGTAGAAATCAACCATTTTGTGTTCTAATGTCGATCACTACAGAGCAAAGAAGCGATTTCTTGTAATTGATTAAGCATCTCAAGAGTACATTGGGTCACGATAATGGGTAATCCCTAAATGATTGCATATAAAAGCACCTCTATATTAGAAATTAAGAAAACAATTGAGATTAAATAAACGTTAAAGCTGAATATACGAAATAAAATACTACGTAATTGAAAAACCTATTAGATAAATAAAATTAAAATATATGATTCTGCTTCAGAATTTCTGAAAAAGTTATAATAATAAATAGCACTAAAATTTAATTAATTATAATAAGAAGTAGAAGAAGAAGAAAGTTTTTTTTTAAAAATTTTGGTTTGAGTTTAGCGTCCCTTTCAGTAGCGAGGCTTTATAAGACGTGGACTTATGGCTTACCGTCGGACCCGAACCACATGAGTTCCCTCAGGGATTCCAACCCGAGTCTCCCTACGCCTAAGGCGCGTATGCTAACAAGAAGAAAAGATAGAACAGAGGTTCGATTCTAGACTATGTGAGTTGATGTGAGACATCATAGTATTTGTAGGTTTTCTCGAATTTCTCTCATTTCCTAGAGAGAAATCTTCCATTCTTTCACACAATCATTCACTCTCATTAGTCTTCTGTTTTCCTTAACTTAAAAGGGATACTCGTGGAAGGTCAAACTAGACGTTTCATTTAATTTTTCATTTTCAAAAATTATAAAGGAAGAACAACTTTTGCCAGTAAATATACGAATTCCCAATCGTTTACGTAATTTTTTGTTATTTACTAGAATTATGATTACGGGAAATAGTTTTCTTGTCAAGCAGCGAATATATACGTAAATGCATTGATTCATTCCAAGAAATATACCTTTCGTCTTCTTCATCATCTTCTTCTTCTTTTCCATTATTTCTATTTTATTTGGACTGGCTAAAACTGCTTTGCCAATGGTTACTCCTTGGGTGATTCACAAAGAGGTGAGAGAGGGGATTAAAGGGAAATGAAAAGGAATCATTCCTTTGTATAGCAATAGTTAGTTATTCAGTGGACATTGCATGCAGCAGAGGGTTACTTCGAACACTCCGTGCGTATTCCTAGGAGATTTCCAAGTGATATTGGCAACAGTGTCTAGTTGGTACGTACGTGTGCATTTTCTTCTAAATCTTTAATGTATATCGATGAAAAGTAATGATTTCATATAATTTATTTTTCTTGTTATGATTCCACGTTAATGACATAATGAAATGTAAGCTTTGTTACCACGATTCCCACAAGTTCTTTGAGTTTTCGTGACTAGGTAAAAAAAAAAAAAAATCATATATTTAGAAACTAAGCAATGCAGTATTCATAAAATGCTGTTAAATAAGGCCATTGACAATTTTACACCTTTTCTTACATCACGAGCTTGTTGCTAAGCGGTTACCGTACGCGCCTTTGTCGTGGGAGATGCGGGTTAAATTCCCGTTGGGAGATCATGTGACTCGGATGCCACGTTAAGCTGTAGGTCCACGTCTCATATAGCCTCGCTGCTGAAAATCAAATCAAATCAAATTTTCATACATAACATAAATTTCCGTGTGCGAAAAAGCTATCAAACGCTCAATTTTTTCTCCATGGTCCTCCTGAAAACAACCATTTGGTCATTTAGGAATATTTTATGAGTGTCAATGTTCGTAACTTCCCAAAATTATCATACAATTCATTGTGAATAAATGCGTTACGAACATAAATCTTAGAAAAAATGTGTGTAGTGGATGGCCGGGCGCCTAAGAAGTCGTAATGGAGTAAGAATTATGACCACACAATTTGTTGTTATGCCAAATTTATTGATTGATTTGTATTTACGATCTTCGTCAGCATCTAGGATACATAGAACGACATTTACGATTCAAAGTGAAATAATCAGGAAGCACTGTAATGAGTTAGATGATCTCGTCTTGTAAGGAATCGAACCTGAGACTTCAAGCATGTGCGCTAGCTACTAGATCAGCGAGGAGGAGGTGTATCATATTTAGTAGCATCGATTTTTATTAATGAAAATTGCCGAGTAATGTAATTAAATTGGTCCTTTTAGAAGAAAAGAAGAACGAGTGATGAATTTAAAAAGTGGCCCGGAGTGGAGAATCCCCTCTTTGGTATTGCAGTGCTCTCCCGATGGAAGATGTTTCCTTTCTTGAGTTCTGTAAGTTTAATTTTTATACTATGTGATCTCACGAGCAAAAATTAGTGCATGTACTTCAAACAGCTTTTTGTTTTAAAGTGGAACGTCTCACTTTATGCACTGAGACTCGTATAAAGAAGAAGGTGATAGTGACAATAGACGAAACGATGGCACGAAGACAGTGGAAGGAAACAGGCGAAAGCTAAGAAAAACCACGCACACGGTGTTCGTCCAGCACAAAGGCCACTTAGCGACAGCCGGGGATCGAAACAGAGATCCCATCCACAGATGAGCGTTTTACAGCTGAGCCGGGGGTACAGTGGTTCAATGGTAGAGCGCTTACTTCTAGTGTGTGGGGTTTCTCGTTCGATCCCCAGCCAAGTAAGTTTATAGTGGACACCACCGTGTTCATAAGTTACTTTGGCGTACTCCCATTTTCCTCCCTCGTTCTCATTCCACCAATTCTTATATTTTCATTCACTTGCCTTAATCAACCGTCTCCTTTAGCCTAAAGAGCATAATCCTGACGTGTTCAACCGAAAGATTTCATTTCATTTTGACGACTGAGCCACTGCGGACTCACAGATTCTTTTCTTTAGCTTGATAAGTTGATGAATTCGAATATACTTTTCAGTACTGCAGTGTATAATCATGTCACACTCTCACTGGACGTAAGGTAAAACCTAATTAAAGCTGCCGACTTGCTCTGTAGCTATTGATCAAATATCACTTAGGTTTTGTAAAATCAATTTTGAGTTTAAATTTGAGATTTTGTTCTGCATCCTTGTGCAACTCCGAGGCTATAAAGGACGAGGCTTGGATCCAGTGCAGTTGGTCGTGTACAGACCATCATGCGAGATAAATCCTTACAGTATAGACCTTCCCTACTACACTATCTTGCCTCTAAGAACATTATAGGACCACACCACCAACTCTAGCTCTATAGGGAAAGTGGCTAATTCCAGGGTCAGTACGTACAAGGATACATGGTAGCTACAGCTATCTTGTCTTGAATTTCCTAGACATTTCTTTCTTCCCTCCAGTGTAGTCACTTTTACAAAAGTAATTTGCATACCATGAAATATGATTACATATGCCAACGAAGCAAGTTAGCGAGAAGGCCGTTTATGCTTTTAGTTTCTACATTTGAAAGTATTTTTCTCCCTGCATATAAATGTATTCGACAAGCAAATACTGTAGTATATTTAAGACATCTAGCTACTCTTTCTAAGACATGTCTGTAATTTTTAATTTTTATTATGCACTTGTCTCGAATTGGATTTTGTTTATGATTTGGACAGGACAAGGTCGCACCAAAGAACACGCGTCTTGTACCGAGAGACAATACTTTGTATATAATAACACTATTTATTAAAATGATTTTATCATTAGATGTGTCTAGTTTTGAAACTAAAATGCCCAATTTCATATTAATTGCATGTTCTTCCAACAAATGATCTGATAAAACCGTATTTGTTTTTAAATGCATATTGTGTCCTTTTTTTTATTAAAGTTATATCACTTGTAATGAGAAAGCAGAAGTAGGCTGTGATGATCTGTATAACATTTTCATCGTTTGTTTTGTAACAAATAAATTAGTCGTTGAAAACAATCGATTATTAGCAGGGGTAAACGTGGGGAAACGCGGAGGGTCGCCATCCCCCACTTCCCGAAAATATCTGTAGCATCCCCTCACTTCCTAAAAAAATACAATAGGCAAAGACAGGTACGGGGGACGGCATGACGTCATGCTTCCCCCCACCTTTTCAGATCCACTTTTACCTCTGATTATCAGTAATATTATTTCTAGGCATAACATAGTTCCTTAAGGACATTCACTAGAGCGAAATTAACGTACCGCTTATTTTAGAGTTTTTCTGTAATATCTTCAAAATAAATAGAAATATTCAAAAAGTAGGCACGTAGTGAACTAGACAATACGATTTGGCATGTGATACCTTTATCACAATTCACCTAGTGGGGTGGGGGGACACTGAACAATTTCATGGTAATTTACCTTATAAGGAAAGGGTTCGCAACGAATGGAAGAAACTTTACATGGAATCGAAACCCCAATATGTTGTTCAACACTCGGTGCAAGCACTGCGCGATATCTGGTATAGAATGGATGCTACGTGCGTGAAAATGAGCACGTGTGTTCTGTTCAGAGTCACCCACGACCGAGAGGTGAAACTGAACAAGGGATGGGTGACACTGAACATTAAAAAAAAAAAGCACTAAAAATATGCAGAAATACTAAACGTATATATTTTAGGGAAAATAATCTGCATGTATGATCTGTCCAATAAAAACAAAGGAAGAGATTTACTAAAGTCAAAACAAAATCAATATATCTACTGTGTATTAAAACTCCTCGGGGAACGTAGACCCCGTAAAACTAAGCAATGCTGACATGTGGTCACGCACTGGTTTTGCATCGTCCACAGATAAAAAGTACATTGTCACCAGTGCTCACACAGACTATGCGGTACCAACGACTGCATCTTGAACATTGGATCCAGTTACCTATTGCAGATAACCCAGGATAGAGAAATGAAAGCGCTTGCAGCATTACATCACGTGATTAACTAAACATTTTCTCCTTTCTCGGCGAATGTCACGAACACTGCATTCGAACAACCTTTGTCTGCCACAACACGCTTTGGTTTATTGATGAAAGAAAGGTCAGTCTCTTCCACATTGTAGATGTGTTCCGGAGAGTTGATCAAGCCAGTGCCTTCTACGGTTTGATGCAGGAGATCAAAATGTTCTGTGACAACTTCCTTGTTGAAACATTTTGCTGTTGTAAGAGATAGCTGTTTCAGGCTTCGTAATAATAATTCATGGTTTCGTTTGAGAAACAATCGAAACCAATCTTTTCCCGCCGATCGCGTCTCCCTGTTGAAAGGATGTTTCAGTGCCTTCTTTTCAGCGTAAAAAAATGCGGGTTTTCTTACATTTTGCAGTGTTATAGGAAAAGCTTTCCGTGCCACCTTGAGCAACACTTCCTCTTCTTTCCCAAACACGGGCTGACCTCCTTGTGACCTCCTACCGACAGATTTCAACCGCAAGTGCAACGTGCCCTTGGGTATCTCGTATTTCTCAGCAGCCTGGCAGAGGGGTAGTTTTTAAATTTCTTCGAAGATTTGCGCCATTGTTTGCTCATTCCATCGTTCATATTTTGTGCCATTCTTTACTCTCTTGTAGTCTCTGGGCAGCTGTAATGAAACATGAAACCCTGATAAGGCACTGTATACAAATTGTACAGTAAAAACATCATAACAGCAATACAAAGCTGTGTTCAGTGTCACCCCATAAAATCTGTTCAGAGTAGCCCCACAACGCAGGTTGTCGGTTAAGTGTTCGTAATTTTTCACAGATGGCAGCACCAGTCAGCATGTAGCAGCCAGGCATGACTAAATGCCCGCCAAACTTCCATGCATCAACAACGTGGTTCTGTGCTGTCTCTCATAGAAATTACACACTATATACACAAGGTCTCAAACTACAGTATGGCTATTTTATTACTTGATCCTTATATTTGTGTTTGTCTCTTTCGCTTTCCTCTCCAAAACAAACGTGAGTTCCTCACGTCGCACGCATATTTAGCTCACCACACAAACATCTTCCAATTCCACCACTTTCTATTAAACTCAAGGTGGCGGTTTTTGGAAACAAATGACAAACGTTAATATGTTCAGAGTCACCCGCCGTTCAGAGTCCCCCCACCCCACTCTATCTGCTTTTGGTATGCTACTATTTACAGAACCCGCAAAAAATGCTAAATCTATCTACATTTGCAAATCGAAAGTAGATAGATGAGTTGTGATAACGGTATTACATGTTAAATCGTATTGTCTAGTTCACTACGTTTCTGCTTTTCGAATATATTTATTTGTTTTAAAGATATTACAGAAAAACAATAAAATTAGCGGTAGGTTAATTTTGCTGTAGTGAAGACCCTTAATACGTACACACCCAATATATATCAAAGGACAAAATGACCTCTGTAGCCAAAGTTGCTCTGCTCATTAATGGTGCAATCCTCCTGTAAAGTTTACAGTATAAATCTGAAACATCAAGGTATTAGGATAATATTTTTCCTTAAGCCTTGCACAAAGAACTTCCCCAACCCAGTTTTGCTGATGGCTGTGCATTACGACAAAGAAAGTAAACATTTTCCCATCTTCTGTGTGACTGCGTTTGCAGAGTGGTATCTTCTTAGGCCAGTTTATGACTACACAAATGCATTCAGTGATATTTTTGGACTAAAAGCAATTTGTAAAGAATTTATTCGCACGAAAGTTGATTCGCTTCAGTAACAAATATGATTTAATAAAAGAATAATAATAATGGCACTGCTATGGCTCTATAGATCATCAAATAAAATATAGATCATCAAAATATGCCTTTTAGGCCAAAGAAGATGGGTGATTAATGAAAGTGAATGATTATATCGTAGAATCACAAGTGGAATTGTTCGTTCCATACCAGCTCCCGCCAAGTGTTCTTTGTGGTGGACAAACACCATTTGTGTAAGTTTCATCTGGATTCTCCCGTTTTTTCTCACTTTCGTCATTCCACCACTATCATTCATCTCATTATCAGCATGGGAGGCACGGTGGTTCTATTGTAGAACGCTTGCCTGTATTGCATGAGGTCCGTTGTCCGATCTCCGGCCAAATAAGTTTGTGGTGAACAACATCGTGTGCGTGGGTTTTCTCAGAGGTTTCCTCCCACATTATCACTCCATTAATTCTTCCAGAGTCATTCACTTGCCTTGATCATTCGTCCCCTTAGCCTAAATAATCGCGGGACTTTAACATCTAATTGCGGGAAAAAAATTAAATCTGATTAATAAATTATATTTTCACGAAGTATGGGATATTGAAATACACTTAAAAGAAGAAACCAGTTCAATCAAACTGTTAATATTCCCATTTAATCCAAAGAGAGAGAGACAAAATATAATCAGTCATCTTTAAGTCTTCTGTATGGAACGCAATTTTTGATAACTCATTTATAAAAAGCAGCAAACAAATGGGGTTATAAAATAGAATTAGGGCGTATAACAAAAAGAAAATTTTAAGTTTTACTTAGAAGACAAAATTCATGAGAAAGCATTTTACAAGAATTATCTTCAGAATGCAGATATAAAACTTGGAAGAATCTCAGTTAAAATAATGCTTTTGTAAACAGAAAGAGGTGAGGATTTTCTCTTTTTTCACTCTTTATAAACTGTGCATAGCTGTTGAAGAGCTTACCTAACGGCTAAAAATCCTTTTTATTATTAGTCTCGGACAGCGGTGCTTGCATCTTCACTTGTCTTGATTTGCTTCCTGTTCATACCAGTGTTGCCAGAATAGATATTACTATGCAGCACCTTTTTCTTTGTATGAAAATATATCTAATCAGCATATTTTGTAACATCATTCAGAAAGTCTTACCATAATAACATTCAGAATGGCGCTCTAAGTTTTCTTGTCTTATAATGTAGTTAATTTTAAGAGAGGAATTCTTTATATAATTTTTTTCAATCCCTAGTCACAATACTACATTTTTATTATTCTAGAATACATACATACAGATACACACTATTTAGAAACGTAGCTAAACCTGTGTTCTCTCTTAAAAAAGAAAGGAGGGATTGCTCGACTTCCCCTAAACTAGAATAGAGAAAAATAGAACGAAATAAAATATTTAGTAGTACAGTACAGTAGAGTACAGTAGAATAGGTAATTCCTCTTCAGATGGAAGAGAAATGACTCCAAGAATAGATTAGATTATAGATTATACTATCAGAATACTCGTTCTTCGCACGGGGAGAATATGTTTCATTTTGGATATAAAGGGCTGAATTTGGATTTAAACGGCATCGCAAGTGTCACTATTCGTCTCAGCAACCTTGAAAACTATATATTCGACACTAATACCGGTCATTTTCGATCACTTTTATATATCTCCTACGTCCCCCTTTCCTAAGTTGCACCGTCAAAGTGAAATGATAAAAGCCATCAGAGGCCCGAATCTCATCTATGTCGAAAATTTGATTGAGATCGGTCGGGTGGTTGAAGAGGTATAAAGTCACTTTCATATATATTAATTGATTAACGAAGTTACCTGCGCTAAAGCTATATGGGACACAAGTGCAATCTCGTCAATACTGAAGTTCGATTCGAGAATCACTCTATAGCATTAGAGAATTTTGCTTACTTTAAATGTGTCGTAAATCCTGCCCTCCGATCTTATGTGGACACTTTAGCGAACCCATCTTTCAGCAGGATAATGCGCCTTTCTCATGTCTGCAAGGGAACCCACGGACTTGGTATATACCTTCTATCCTGGCTTTTTATATCTCTCCGGATCAAAGCCACATTGATGAAATATCGGCGTCTTAACACTAACTGATCTTCGGCAACAACCATCGTACAGCTACGTCAAGATCTACAGCGAGATGAGATACTCCAGACATTTGACATCTGTGTTCCAGACAGTGAGCGTGAGATACTCCAGAAATTCGCCATTTGTACTCTAGATAGTGAGCGTTAGATACTCTAGACATTTGGCATCTGTATTTCAGACAGTGAGTGTGCGATACTCCAGATATTCTGTATCTGCACTCCAGACAGTGAGCGTAAGATACTCCAGATATTCGGTATATGTACGACTCACTACTTTTTGGAACAGCTATTTCTATGGCCGATTGGGGGGGCGCGGTGGCTCAGTGGTAGAGCGTTCACCTCTGGTGCTTGGGGTCCCGGGTTCGATCCCAGACCCCGCCAAGTGAACTTTGTGGTGGACAAACACCGTGCTCGTGGGTTTTCTCGGGGTTCTCCCGTTTCCTCCCACTTTCTTCATTCCGCCATTTTCATTCATCTCTCATTATCACCGTCTCCTTTAGCCTCACCGGCATAACCGTGGGACGTAAAACTTAAAGATTTCATTTCATTTTTTCTATGGCCGATTGGAAAGGATAAACATGTTGTATATTTCTGATCAGCCTCCATGACATTTGGACTGTCCTATGGACACCATTTTGGGACCACCGTTGCTTTCTTATGTACTAAATTTGACCCAGATTTGTGTGTTCGCACTGAATGTTCTTAAATCAGTTTAAATCACTGTACTATATACTGGGTATTGAATATTTATAGATACACTGAAGAAGAGTAAAGCTTACTTGGGTATGAAGTAAAAAATATTAATGCAGTTGCTTGGCTTCAATATGGTTGTAAATCTGAGTCAGAAATTAACCCGAAGCATCCTGGCTCTTAGTAACTCAAGGAGTTCCCTCATTATTAGCGGATTTTGACATAAACTTAGTTAGGCCTACAAGCATTCTAGTTCTAATCGCCCACTTCAATTTTAAAATGCTAGAGATGCCCTAACCTTGGCTAATAAGAAAGGTAGGTGAGTCGCAAAAACATTTGGTGTCCCGTTGGATTTGTAGAGGAACCATGTTCTCATGTACGAGTGTGACAAGATGGTCCGACACACATGCGACGTACAAGCACTTAGTTGCGTCTATTTTTGTGTACAAAATGATATCTCAAACAATTACCAACTCCGGTTAAAAGAAAGAAAAATCGATTCTAGGAAGATTTTTAAGTCCGTCAATAGCTTAATAGCAATTGTCAACAGGCATCTTCGATTTTTAAAAAATGTATCGATAATTTATTTTACACAAGACTGTTTAGAACTTATGTTAATAAACCGCATGCTAGTTGTACTTCCAGTTAAGAGTACCAAAAAGTATAAATGACTCTATAATTCAATTGCAGCCCCTTTTATATCAGGTTTGCTCCCACATTTAAAATCATTGAACCCCCTTTAGAAAGACCACCTCTCTAGACGATATGTTTTAACTGAAAATTTTGATGATCACATTTAAAAAATTCCACTGTATTATATTGTCCTTCGTCATTCCGTAATATATCTCTGTCTGTTTGGAATACAGGTCATCTTTGGCCACATCAACTTTCCCCGATTGCGATTTACTTCTTAACTATTTTGTTTTGTCTCTTTTCATAGCTTTATCTTTTACCATATTATCATGAGAGGGTCTATATAGACGCAAAATATAAGTCTAGCACTCGGAACTTGTTTGTTCCATCTGAGTAAAGGAAATGAAATGAAGTGAAGTCTGCTCATACGTGATAATTACTGAAAAAGTCAAATGCTTGAGATTTATAATGATCTGTTAAATTAATTGATTAATTGTATGTTTACCGTTAGAGATCTGCTAAATAATTTATGTTCAAACGAATGTGTATAGATCTCAGAAGGCGACAAAGCTTTCTTCATTTAAAGCAATTCCACAGAGATGAATACTGATTACCTAGGATTGCCAACTCTGGAAAATAAATAAATAAATAAAAAAAAAAACGGCACCCCCTCAAAATTCCCTATGATATGGGTCTAAGTGTGAAGTATCTCTGTTCAGATCCATCCATGGGAAGGAAATGTGCTATCGTGAACAAAAGTGCATCAGCACCAATAAGCTTAATAGATACATTGTGCTATAAATGAGAAACTGAAATCGGCATTGATCATTTTATTGCATTTACCAGTAACTGCCACTTCTTTAAAATTATCGAAACAGATGAACAAAAGTACATTAATCTTTACGTGACAATTTTGGATTTGGAAAATGAAATTTATTCTTTAAACTTATATTTCAACTACAGGAAATTGCTTACAGTTCTTTTTCACTCTCAATAAATATATAAAATTCCTTACAAGTAAATTTCAAATTTTCCCTGATCCAGTCCCTGTCATCTCTTTTAAAATTATCTAAACAGATGAACAAAATACAGTATATTAATCGTTGATAGATGGAGAAAGGTGACAGTTTTGGATTTACAGAATAAAAGTTACTTTTTAAATCTATACTTCGAACTAGATGAAATCGCTTCGAACTAGATACAAATTTGAAAAAAAAAAAGTTATAAAGAGATTGGTATGTAGTTTGTACAACTTCTTACCAACCTCTTTATGACCTTTTTTTTTAAATTTGTATCTAGTTCGAAGCGATTTCATCTAGATCTAAGTATAGATTTAAAAAGTAACTTTTATTCTGTAAATCCAAAACTGTCACCTATCACCATCGGTCACCGGCTTTAATCGAAATAACAGCAATATATCCGACCAGACCGGTGGAAAACCGGCCAGTTGGCAACCCTATAATTGCCCTATGATGTATTACATAGTAAGTACTTTACTTCTATTCAGACAAAGTTGTGATTCCATGTGCTGTTTTGAAAATTGCAAATAGAAATAAGCTCTGATATCTTCCGAAGTTGCAATCCTTTGATTTTAGGCAAGTATTCTAAACACCATATTCTTTTAGTTTCTTTTCATCTTGTTAGCTCTAGGGAGCACTGTCCGTTTTTGTCCTTCTCAGTCAGTTTACAAAGAAAAAAGAATGTTCAATTCTATATTAGCAAAAAAGAGAGAAGAAAAGGCTTCCATCCAGTCAGGAGTCACGTAGCTCTATTGTGGTAGTATTCGGTTGAACACATGATTGCACGTTCAAATATACTCTAACGGAAAGAATACCTTTGGTAGTAAATTAGACGAAACAGGTTTATGTTATTCATATCTTTGGTGCAGGTCGAGCAACGAAGAGTAATTTGCAATACATACTTTTTAGACGGACAAACTGTTGGATATATCCTAATGAAGCATCTCTCTCCTTTTTTTGTTTGTTTTAGTTGTATCGTAAAGTTCTTGCCCGTCAGAGTTGGGTAACGTTACAACCTAAATGTAGGACACATTGTCGGGGATTCTTAATGATTTCGCAATTTAAATACTGTTACTCCAGTCACTCGTGTGTAATGCGACTAGAGCTGAGTATTAAGAATCTACTATTCATAGTGATACTCGAAACATACGTTCTGTTTGTTTCAATAACGTATTTCAGAATGGCTCAATAAAAAAGATTTTAACTCCTAGATGCCGAGTTCAACATATTTTGTTAAAAGTCTATAGATGCTGGATTTAACATGTCCTGCTAAAAGTGTATATAGATGCCCGATTTAACACATCCTGCTAAATCAGTATAGATGCCCGATTTAACATATCCTGCTAAATCAGTATAGATGTCCAATTTAACATATCCTGCTAAATCAGTATAGATGCCCAATTTAACATATCCTGCTAAATCAGTATAGATGCCCAATTTAACATATCCTGCTAAATCAGTATAGATGCCCGATTTAACATATCCTGCTAAATCAGTATAGATGCCCAATTTAACATATCGTGCTAAATCAGTATAGATGCCCGATTTAACACATCCATAACAAGTAGCCTATTGTCTAAAGAATAAAGATGGCTTTGAATAAAGGAGAAACCAATAGTGTAGAGATTGGAAGAGGAATCAGAAAAGGATGTAGCATGTCGTTACAATTATTCAACATTTACAGTGAATGTTTAATGAAGGAACCAGTAATGAAAATTGGAGATTTCATGATTTGAGGGCAGATTATTAACAACATTAGGTATGCAGATGATACAGTTATTATAGCTAGAATCAAAGAAGGACTACAGGAGATGATTGACAAAATAGTTGACACTGGGAAACTACATGAAATGGAAATCAACATCGAAAAGTCGAAAGTCATGAGAATATCACGTGGAAATGCGCCCTTACGGGTCAGAGTAGAACAAAGAGAAGTTGAAGAGGTTGATAATTTCAAGTATCTGGAAAGTATTTTATAAGAGACGCTTACTGCACCAAAGAGATCAGGTCAAGAATTGCAATAGTCAAAGAAGCATTCAACAAGAAAAGATCATTCTTAACTAGCAGACTTAATATAGAAAGAAGTTGGTCAAGTGTTATATATGGAGCATTGGACTGTATGGCTCAGAGACTTGGTCACTACGGAAGTTAGAGAAGAAATATTTAGAGAGCTTCGAAATGTGGTGTTGGAGGAAAATGGAGAAGATAAAATAGACAGAGAGAGCAACAAACGAAGATGTTTTAAAACGAATAGGAGAGAAGAGGACAGTTCTAGCCACTGGAAGGCCAATTGGATTGGACACATCTTGCGAAGAAATTATCTTCTTCATACCGCCATAGAAGGAAGGATGGAGGAAAAGCGAGGAATAAGAAGAAGAACAGGACTGATCGATTATTTGAAAAATAGAAGAAAATATTGGAAGTTAGAAGAGGTAGCTGAAGATCGAGAAACATGGAAGAAACATTTCCAGGCTCAAATCTTAAACTGAAAAACGAAAAGAGAAAAAGCTCATTAATCCCAGGACCTGCCGAAAGGCAGAATTATTATTACTCGGTGCCCAAACTCTGCCAGGGACGGAATTGACTCTGCTTATGTGGTACTTTGTCTGTGTAACGACTCGAGATCTGAACGAAATTTGATACGAAAGTAGTCTATTGTCTAAGAAATAAAGATCGGAATATTTGGTGGTTGAATTTGGCCAGGGACAGACTCGACTTACCTTATATGTGGTACTTTAGTTCTCAGTAACTACTGGCCGGATCTGAACGAAATTTGGTGGCCAAGTAGCCCGGCAACAAAGGCTGTGATCCACAGCTTTGCAAGCCAGGAGTTTCTAAGTTTCGGTTTATCCGGCTTATTATTATACAAAATGAAAGCTCGGAGACCAAAATCACAATATACAGTGGTGATTATAGGGCTATTTCATCAACCATACATTTAATAACCTAAAATTATTATTAGCTTTTAACCTTTAATTTTAAATATTTTTCAATTTATATTTCTAGAGTTTGCGCGTACTTCTTGTAATAGTTTATATAAATTTACAGTTAAGTATTGTCCCTTTTATTTTAAAATACTAACTGTGAAATGTAATTAAATATCTTTTTTTTTTTAACAAAAGATGTCTTGAAATACACTAGCTAATTATTTTAAAAGAAAGAATATAAATGAAACATGTTAATGCAAAGAGAAGTGTTACACATAAAGTTTATTTTTAGATTTTTTACCCGCCAGCATATAAAAAAAAAAGAAAGACAAAAAAAGTAATTTCAACTTCGTATGTAAATCAGATGTTTCTATTGGTCTTCAAATCTTACAATGGCCTCCTTATGTTTATTTTTGCACTCTTTCTTTTATAAGAACTAGTACGTAAAAGTAAAGTTACATGAACTTCAACAGGTCCTAATGCATAAGAAAAGCAGAAAGACAAACAGTGGGATTACGGGAAAAGAGAGAGAGAGAGAGAAAAAAAGATAAAATATTTGCCGAAGGAAATTTTTACCTTGACCTGGCAACACAACCTGACATTGACCTTCGAAGGAAAAAGCATAAAGGAAGTAAAATAAGAAAAATTATTTAAGAATTTAAAAAAAAAGTATTTGAGGAAGACAAATCCAGCTGACTGGTTTAAAACAACTATTCACGTCGCTCTTGTCTTTATAAATAACTCTTCATTCGTATTTTCATTTTCTTGTCACGTGCCTCCATTAAATAATGTTCTTCTGGTATATAGCCTCTTAACATGGGCGAAATGAGACAATGGTATGGGGCAGTAAAGACACGAAATGAAGGGATGTAAGGGGGCTGAAAATTGACAAGTACGCAGTAACGGTGTTTGGAATTGTCCGTGACAACACTGGATATTACCATACGTAAGTCATCTGACACGTTCGCAGCTCATTTTGTTTTTATTGTTGTTTGAGGTTGATAAGCAAGGCTTAGAAAGAGGGGGGGTATGTTCAGCAGTCTTCCTCATATAAACAAATGTTATCCTCTGTCATTATCTACCTTATTAGTAAGCTAAAAAAAAAAAAAATCATTACGTAGTTGTCGAAATATTTATTTTACGGTTTCCCACACCAGAATAAGAATCTGTGGTAGGTATGGGAAATTAATCTTATATAGCCGAACTTGACAAGTGAAATGAAAGAAGAGAAATTCCGTGTTACGTAAAGGAATTAATTAGATTATGCACAAACATGTCAATCAAAATCGATAAATACGAGTTAAAGTTGTTTGTGCAGGTATAGAGTGTTTCTTCGGAAAGTAACGAGTTTCATTTTTTCTCTCACAATTTATTAATCGTACATATACAGAAACTTAATATTCCTCAAAGTACATACCTTCCGCATCAATGCACTTTTGCCAGCGCGATGCACATGTTGTATATGCCTTTTTCAAGTTTTCAGCCAAGATGTCCTTTAGAAGAGCCGTCGTGCTTGCTTAAATGTTCTTCATAGTGCCCAGATGGTGTCCTTTAAGCATCCGTTTCAATCGAGGGAGCAAAAAGAAGTCCGCCAGGGCTAGGTCGGGACTATAGGGTTGGTGGGAAATCATTGCTACGCCGATCCGGGTCAGGTAGTACGTCACAACAAAAGTGTTGTGAGACGGCGCATTGTCATGTTGCAGTTTCCATGTCCTTTGGAGCTCCTTTCGGACTTTGCTGCCCCTGGCGTTCAGTCTCTGAAGCACTCCCTTCTAATACTGAGTAGTGCCAGTCTGGACAGAGGGGACGAACTCGAAATGCACAATTCCTTTTGCATAAAAAAAAAAAACAATGACCATGGACTTGGCTTTGGATTTGCTCATTCGAGCTTTCTTCTGACGCGGTGACGATGGCGTGTGCCATTCGGAGCTTTTTTCCCTCTTGGATTCCGGCTCATATTCAAAAATCCAAGACTTATCACCAGTGATTATGTTGTCCAGGAAATTAGGATCATCCTCACAAAGTTCTTTCAATTCCTGATATGTTTCCATGCGATTTATTTTTTGTGCGTCGGTCAAGACTTTCGACACAAGTTTTGCACAAATTTTCTGCATGCCTAATTCTTCCGATACAATCCTGTGGACAACGGTTTTCGGCAGGTTTAAGTGTTCTGCCATCATACGAACACTAATGCGACGATCTGTGTTGAGCAATTCGCGCACACGTATGACATTTTCCTCCGTTCACTATGTTGAGGGGCGTCCGCAACGGGCCTCGTCATTGACGTTTTCCCGACTTCTCGGAACGCTTTGTGCCACTTCTTTGCCTGTGAATAGGACATGCAGTCATCCCCAAAGGCTTCCTTCAGCATCTTGTAAGATTCCTTTGGTGTCTTGTTCAGCTTCACACAAAATTTCAACGCGTAATGTTGCTCTAACGTTTTCTCCATCGTAAGTACAAGGTCACTGAACAGTGGTTCACGCTACAGCACTTCCTGACTTGTCGAGAGCACTAAGGCGACTAACCCCAGTACCGCCGAAAAGCTTTAGGTCCGTCCCACTCCTTTTCACCGGTAGCACTGCTCGGCGCTGTACAGTCGCTTCACAGTCAAGTGGGGCTCGTTACTTCCCGGACAAACACGGTATATTAGTACGAAAGATTTTTATTTGTTTATTTACGTATTTATTCCTTCTTATTCATTAGTTTGTTTATTGTTTACTAGTTTCGTTAAATTTGCTTCGTTGGGATCAGCTGAAGGAATTAAAATACAAACTGAAAATTTTTATTAAATAAAATAAACTAAATAAACTCTATTCCAAAAAAAAATATCAAAATTCAAAAAAAATCAAATGACCAAAAAGACCTTTAGGAGAACGACAAGTCTGTTTTGTGTAACCTTGTATAAAGAGTTCAGAAAACGACTCATAAAATGCTTCGTGTTGAGTATTGCACCGTATATGTCTGAAACATGGACATTACGCAAAAAAAAAAAAAAAAAAAAAAAAAAAAAAACGACTGGAAGCTTTCAAAATGTGAGTGTGGATAAGGATGAAGAGAATTAGTTGGGTCGAGCAGAAAACGAATGAGATTGTCTTAGAAGCGGTAGCGGAGGAAAGAACCATTTTAGAAGAGGAAGAGAAACTGGTTGGAACATTGGATAAGAAGGAACTGTATCACGAGGGACGTACTAGAGGGCAGGGAAGAGAGGGAGAGAGCAAAGGAGACTACAATTAATGGATGATATCAAAACAGAGAAATTGTACGTGAAGACGAAAAGACCGTCATGTACGAAAGCTTCTCAGTTACGGCAAGTGACCTGCCATTAATGACAAAATACCTATGATGATGATGTAACGATGGACTTCGTTGACTAACCCTTCCGAGGTAATCGCTCTAGTAATCTACTAGAAAAAATATACTTCAAAAATTCGTATACATATATGGGATATGGGTTACAGATAGATAGCGTTAAACTCACTGGTACCGTAAAGGCATTTACGGATAAACTTCATTATTAACGGAGTCGGCCGAGATAATTGTTAGTACGTCCGTTAAGATATTAATGGACGTACTGATAATACAATATTGTAAGTCTCATTACGTGACTATAATAAATAAGCCGTAATAAAAAGAATTATACATATTGTAGGAATAGCGCAAGAATGAAAAATTTGAATATGATAAGCTAAATGATTGTCTCTTACAACGTTGCTGTAAGCTTTATGGAAATTATAATCAATGCATGTGCAGTGACCAGCCACAGCAATGAGAAATTGGCTGCATTGCAAACAGTGTTCGTAGTTTAAGGGAAATTTCCCCAATCTAGGGAAATTTCATAAGCAAATTTAGCAAAAAAAAAAAAAAAAAAAAAAAAAAAGGAAAAAGGGAATTTTTCGGTAAAACGTAGAATTCCAGGGAAATTCTCGCGCTGACTTATTGACAGACGTAAATGCTTAAATTTTTTATTTGTTCTTTAGAAATGAACCAATATAACAGAAATAATTTCTGTGTGTGTGTGTGTTCAAAGTAGCAAAGTAGAAAATTTTCGTAATGAAACCTACGAACACTGATTGCAATACAGTGAACACTTTGATGGTCAATTGTCTTATCTTGTGGGTAGTTGGTTTATCAAAGTGAAATAATACAAACCCATATCTCGATCCAAGTGTTCTAACACTCATTTTAAATGCTTCAGCCGTTTTATCATTAGCATCGATTTAATTTTTAAACATAAAGCAGAACTTAGGCCTATTTTACGTTTTCATTTCAGCGAGGATTACATAATATCACAGTACGTTCAGTACATAAAAATTCCAAAAAATAAATAAATAAATAAATAAATAAAATAAAATAAAATAAACTGCATTTCTTATCTTCGCAGTATTGTTTTAAGTTAAGCAGTAACGTAGAGAAGTGGTAAGATCGTACCGTTGAAGTATTAGGAATGAGAGCCTCTTACAAAATTCTCAAGCAGATTTACACTTCATAAAATTATGTTTCAAGTCTCTCTAAATGGACGTTCTAGGTCCAGGGATACGGAACCTTCTCAAGACCTGTCCAATTATTAGATCATATTAACTTTACTAAGAAATGATTCAATATAAATATGATAAAAGAAATAAGTGTGTTTCGTTTCACAGTGTAAAAACTATGGTAGACTTCCAAAACTATGGGAATTCAATACTCAAAGTAATAGCTACACCAATAATGACTGGTTGAAATAGACTAATAAAATCAAAGATAGCTCCGACCCTGAATCCATATCAAAAACCCATTAGGCCTTCTCGCTATTCCTTATTGTTTTTATTCTTTGGGGATAAATGTTGAAACCGAAATGTTAATTCGAACCACTTCTGGTTTAAATAGAGGGATAACGGAAGAAATTGAACCTATTTTTGGCATGCTAAATCGAGTGCAAGAAACCGCATCTCGATATCTCTTACTGATACCGGTCAACAGACGGAAAGACATAGCCATTTGCGCAGCATAGTTTGGAAATCTAAGGGGCTGCGGTGGCTTAGGGGTAGAGTGTTCACCTCTAGTGCATGCGGTTTCTGGTTCGATCTCAGCTCGAGCCAAATGCAGTGTATGGTGAACAAACACCGTGTGTGTGGGTTTTCTCAGGGTTTCTCCCGTTTCTCCTCACTTTATTCATTTCACCATTCAATTCATTTCTCATCATCACCGTCTTCTTTAACCTAGTCGGCATAATCGTGGGACATAAAACTGAAAGATTTCATTTTGGAAGTCTCAAAAAAAAAGGTCGCTACACCTCGCGAACATTCTGTTTTTATGCTAGTAACTTGATAATAGATAAGTGTGTGGAACCACTCCACTAGCAAGGAATAACTTATTATGGTCTATTTTGGTATTATAGGTTGAGATTTGAGAAATGTCTATTTCCGAACACAGATAAAGTTCATTAATGGGTTATATCTTATTTTACTTTGTTCAAATTTTTGGTTGTAATACAAATTACTTATAGTTTTGGGACATCTTTCTGGGTACACTTTTAAAATAATAATAATAATAATAATAATAATAATAATAATAATAATAATAATAATAATAATAATAATAATAATAAGAAGAAGAAGAAGAAGAAGAAGAAGAAGAAGAAGTCGGGAAAAGTGGTATTTTTGTATACATATACTTAAACACATTTATCAATGAATTAAATTCAACACAGTTCTATACCGCTGTAATAGACAGTACCCTTGAAATTTTGATGGAAAAGAGGAAAATAGTCTTCATTCTTATCTGTATTTTATCTATATGAAATTAATTTTACGTAAGACAATAGTATTTCCTATTTAAATTTAAAAAAAAGAAAAGAAAAAGGAAGAATGAAAGGAAATTAATTCCACAAAATGATTCCTCCCATTATAGATTATTATCGAATTCTTTCTCATATTTCGCGGTCACTCATGTGACTCGGATTCCACGTTAATCAGTAGATCCCGTCTCATATAGCCTTGCTGCTGCAAGGGACGCTAAACTCAAAATCAACTCAACTCAACTATTTCTCATATTTCATTACTAATTTTATTTCAGCATAAGAGGAGCTCTAATACAATATCTGGAATGAAACGAATATATATAATTTCTTGGACAATCGTATTACAGATAATAACTAGTGAAACGAAGTAAACAAGTAAGCAGTGTTTCACAGTGTGGAATTAAAATATGAGAATTCAATACTCAAACTTGAAGTAGTGCATCTGTAAGTGCTAGTTGCAATAAAATAATAAGATCAAAGATAGAACCTGTTCCTCGACGCTGAATCCATAGTAAAAATCCATTACTCGCTGTCCCTCTGTTTTTGTTCTGTAGCGATAAAAATTGGAGTAAAAAAAATCGTTTATTTCAACCACTTCCAGTTTGAATAGAAGTCTAAATAATAGATCCTATTCTTGGGAAACTGAAACAGTTGCAAAAAGCCGTTTCTTGATAGCATTTACCATTCTTGCTCTACAGAAATCAATATTTTGAAACCGGAAGTAATAGTAAATTTGAACCACTTTTCGGTTTGGTAGAGGATTGTGGATTGTTGTGATATGTTGTCTTGAGACCATCAATCATTCGCCAAAAAAAAAATCTCGCCATCTGTTACCGTTTTCGTTCTATTGCGATAAACGTTGAAACTTGAAATGATTACTTTGAACCACTTCCGGATTGAATAGGTAGTTAATGAAGAAGATAAAACTTATCCATGGGACGCTAAATCGATTGCAAAAAACCGCGTCTCGATATCTCTTACCGTTTTGGCTCTGATACCTGTCGAGGGACGGACGGACGGGCAAAACTGTTTTATAAGACTTCCCCACGCATGGGATAGTTTGGAAGTTTAGTATAATATAAAATATATATGTACCGTAAAAGCATTATTTATTCAATGGGGTCCGGGAATATTCATGAAATTCTTGCAGTCAATCAGAATATATTTAAGGTTCATTAATGTTTCAGGCGACACAACCCGGACGTGTCACTTCTTAAGACATATTTCTAAGTTCATAACCTACAGGCAGCTGCGTTATGGTTATTATAACTACACTACGCAATTTTCGTGTTTTCTTTCTTTCTTTTTTTTTTTTTTCCTAAGCAAGAGGAGTTTATTCAACCGCAGGACCATGACATCTGAAAATAATTTCAGTCCTTTTAAGGCAAACGCTTGTCTCTATTTTTATTTCTATCCGGCCTTTTTTTTTTTTTTTTTTCGTGTCTCTCAGACTTGTATACATTTCGCAACTACTTTTTTACTCTTGGTTAGTAGTTTAAACTTTTTTCTTTCTTTCTTTTTTTTTCTCTAATTGAGCATAACAGTAAATTTACATTTTTTGACAACATCCATATGTTTAAATGACAAATATCTCTGTTATTCAGATTGTGACAATGCTGCTAGAAAGAGTTGTCCACTACATTTTTATTTATTATCCTTTTTCTTTCCTTTGGTTTTATTTTCCTTGTATGCAAATCAAGCACATTGAAGCCGAAACTATTTCTTGCAAGGAAGAAAGAATATAGAATGTAGGGCGCTTGTTAAAGTTTATAGTTATTTTCATATGTTCCTGCTTAAAGTTCTGTATTAAGAAAGGAGTAGAGATAATATTATGTTTGAAAAAAAAATGAAATTTTTGAGTTTTTCTTCGGAGGGGTATGCCGGCTAGGCTAAAGAAGACGGTGATGATGAGAAATGAATGAAATGGTGGAATGAAGGAAGTGGGAGAAAACGTGAGAACCCCGAGGAAACCTACGCACACGGTGTTTGTCCACCACTAAGTTTACGTGACGCGAGCTGGGATCGAACCAAGGGACCAATACACCAGAGATGAACGCTCTACCACTGAACCACCGCGGACCTAATAAGTAAGTTTGAGTTTTAGTGTTTTACGTACTTCTGTGCAACTTCAAGGTTATGATGGGTAGAAACTGTTATTAAGGCGGGTACCGACTCACTGCCGGGGCTGGAATGCTATACTGTTGTCGGGTGCATAGATGTAGATAAGAGAATGATGTTAGAAATACAGTTCCTTTTGGCACATTTATTCTGAATTTTAACCTTGGACCTTGTTTTCTAAAAACAAACAAAAAAATAATAATAATCAGAAAGGAGAAATATGAAATGACAAGTAGTATGTGTGTCATGGTTATGTGTGTTGTGTGTCACTGTTAGGAGAAGACAACCAATTATAGAACGACATCTGCTACTTAACAATGCATTTTTATTAGGGAAGGCCACAATTTTCCGGAATCAGAAATTTTACTTTCTGGCATTCGGAAAAATTCGGGAATTCAGAAAAATTCCAGAATTCGGAAAAAATCCGGATTTTTCCGAATTCCGGAATTTTTCCGATGTTGATTTCCGGAATTGGCCATCCCAAATTTTTACATAGGTATACAATAAATAAATTAATACAGAAAGAATCTTTTCTACCAGATTAAAAATTATGATTTTTTTGGAGGGGAGGGGGGTGGACTGAACGACATACTTTCTAGCATCATAGAAATTGATTTCTTTTCGGTCAATATTTTCGAAAATTACACCTCAGAATTTACCATTAAGACACTTATATTGTTCTGCTGTTATTTGATCTAGCCGTTTGATATACAGCTTATCTAATCTTTGTTGATAATATTATAGTTCAATATAAATTAAAGTTTAAGTGTTAATTAGAATGTTAGTCCATATATCATTAATCATGGCTGCATTGTCAATGAGTGTTTTGCTAGTATCATACTAGTGTTGTAATGAAAAAGTTTTGACGAGATGACGAGGACGTATTTTAGTCTTTCAGTTTCATCTTAATAGATGCATGAATTTCTGTTTCCTCCCCACCCAAAAAAAGAAAATCAATTTTCTAGTAAACTTTGCATGAGAATTTATACCCACTGATAGACCTATTACTTTGTTCAGACCTATCAATTTGCATTTCCCTCATCTTTGGACATGTTTTTTCGTCATACATAAATAATAATGTTGAATTTCTTTATCGAATAATAATAATCGAATAATTTATCGAAGAATAATACGAATTGAAGAATTACAGATAACAAAATTTTGGAGTGGATGACAATGACAGTCATTTCAGGTCAGCAATCTCTCGATTGCTTTGACACAGCTTTCCTTCCTTCCCTATCCTAAAACAGTTTTCATTTCTTTGTAGCTTTTTCTTCCTATATCTTGTGTTATTTGTGTCTTTGTGTCCGTATATTTCAATTGTTCCCTTTTTCTAGGTTAACTGATTTTTATTTCCTCAATTCCTTCCATAGCTATTAATGTGATTCCTCCATGTCTCATAATGTTTTCAATCATCGTATTCTACAGTATTCTTCTGTAGACTATTTTTTTCTTCTATAATTTCCAATACTCTCTCATTTGATATCTTGTCCTTCCATCTAATTTTCATCATTCTTCTATAGCATCATATTTCAAAGGCTTCCATTCTCCGTGTTTCTTCTAGTGTTCGTGCCTCCCATTCATACAATGCCACACTCCATACATTTGTTTTCCTCGATCTTTTTTTCAGTTCTATGCCTGTGCTTCCAGTTAAAAGCTTATGTTTTTCTTTAACTACCTTCGTCACTTCAGCTATTCTGGATTTTACTTCTTGTTTGCACTCGTTATCGCTTGTTATTTTTCTCCCTAACAACAGTCCTTGTAACAGAATTTTTATAATTCTTCCATCAGATGATTTATTTTCATCTGAAAATTAAAGAAATAAACAAACAAAAAAATCAAAACATTTTATTAGAGTGTGCACAGACACACCCAGTACACCACGTAGCTTCGCCTATGAAGTGAAATTGCAGATAAAAGGGAAATACATAGCAAAAATTGAAGTGTTGAAACAACACAGAATGACTACCACTCTAGCGTGTTACTTGTGTGTTAACTTAACACCAAGGATATCGCCTTCCGAGCATATCAGAAATAACTCGTTACTGGCTGTCAGTATTTGCATTGGTGTTTATTGTTTGGTATGAACAAAGCTTTACGCAATATATTTGGCACTTATACCAAGCAATGAATAACGTTCTATGTTTTCTGTAGTCTATCTGTCTTTTCCGTTTTCCTTACCTGTTATTCTTATGTCTTAGCACGTAAGAACAGAAGATGGCAGAACTGCTACTCATGTAACTGTTGTTAGACAATTCACAAGTTTACAAAACTATTATTGTGACGGATTACAGAAAACGTAGAACGTTATTCTTTGATTGGTATAAATTGCAAATATAGTGCGTAAAACTTTGTTCATACCAAACAAAGTAATGCAAATTCTCACAGCCAGTAATATGTTATTTTTGATATGCTCAAAAGGCAATATGCTTGGTGTTAAATTAACACACAAGTAACACGCTAAATTGCTTGTCATTTTTTTGTTGTTTTAACACTTTATTTTTTGCTGTGTAACAAACCGTCGTAGGTGGTTCCCTCGAATTATCAATTCACTGATGCTCAACATTGTGCCGATCTTGACCTAACGATATTGCCAAATGATGTCAAAATGTATTTCGATTCTTTTCTCAAAACACACTGAATTAAAATATTTATTTAGGTTACGGAACGGGAAATTTAACAAAAAAAAAAAAAAAAAGATTTCGTTAGCATGAACAATCCTGTCTGAAACCATTCATATGGGACACACTGAGCCGCAGCTTTAAATCCCTCAATTCGACAGGGATGATGTCTCTCGCCTACATTATTTAGTATCTATCTAGAAGAGATAGTGAAAAAGAGCCCACAAAATGAAGACGGTACCTTCAATAGGAGGTAGAAAGATTAAGTGTATACGGTTTGCAGATGATATAGCGCTTGTTGCAGACTCTGAAGAAAAAATCAATAAGATGTTAGAAAGCTTGAGGAAGGGCTGTGAAGAATATGGGATGAAAATAAATGTTAGATACACAAAAGCCATGGTGATTGGATCGACGGGGTTCGGTGTCAAATATAGAAGTAGGAAGGGACAAAATAGAACAGGTGACTAGTTTTCGATACCTGGGTAGTACATTTTTAGTAAAGATATGAAGTGTGAACATGAGATAAAAGCAAGAATAGGAATGGCGAAATAAGTTTTGAAGAGGAAGAAAAGTTTATTTTGTGGGACCTTGAATAAAGAGATGAGAAAAGACTCAGAAAATGCTTCGTGTGAAGTGTTGTACTGTATTGTGAAGATATGTGTATTTGGACATATGAAAAAGTTTCTTATTTTGAACAATGGAACATTTTATTTCAAAAGAACATTTCAGTCAAAAGCATCATCATTCGTTTCAAATTAAATCACCTATCGACTTGTTTTTCTAAGTTCATTTGCCTTTGCTGTCTGTCATTCATTTCTTACGTTGTAAATTTTTCAGTTAATAAAATAACAGATTGCTTCCCCGTCCGCATTCCTATCATCACCTTACCTTGGTTAATCTACGAGCATGCACTTTTTCCATCGAAACGCAAAGCAGAGTGAATAACCGAGGATATGAACCCGGAAAGAACTCCAGACAAAATGGATTGAGAGACTATTGGAAGGGACAGTCGACATGGAGCGAGGGACGAGATAGAAGGTAGACCGCTAGCTACATTTGAAATTGACGATTGATAGCCTTGCTCTATCTTAGAGAGCACCTTTGATTCAACGACGATGTATTGCTTTTTAAGAAGAAGTTATAAGTTTGTCTAAAGTTGCGGTCTTCGCGAAGTTGGTTACTCAGTCCGGGTTTCCCCGACTCTTAACTTTGGTTACTTGAACGACCAGCCAGCCAAACAGAGGGATGGACGGACGTCGGCCCGTTGGAGGAATCGTGGAGAGGACAACGATCAGACCTGCAAGTAAGTGCGAGTAGATTAACCTATCCCGAAAGTTACTCCCTTCTTGCCCCTTTTCACCCCCTTTAACATCACAGTCTGTTTCTTTTGTACGTGTTGGATTTCATTTAAATGCAACCCAGGTTGGATCCCGTACCTCATATTTTGTTAAGTTCTATATTTACGAAATCCTGGGCGCAACTTGTCGGATCTGACATCCCCAAACACGTCAATTACTCACACATCATCTGAGCTCTCAGACCGACAAGGGGCGACTGCACATGGCGGAGATGTGGTTTTAACTTGTGTGGATGCACACATATCTGCGACCCTCGATTTATTTTGCATTAGTTTGTTTGCCGCCCACCGTTAGAATTTGATGAAATTCTATTTGTTTTGCCACCCTCCCTCCACCCTCTCAATTTGTTGTGTTATTTTGTTTTGTGTGCTTTTAGTTATATTATTTAGAGATATTTAGAGAAAATGGTGAATACTAGCATTATGGCACAAACTCGACTTACGTCTCTAGATTCTATTGTGCGCCCCACATTTTTTCACGGCAAGTATGGGGAAGACGTCATTCGTTTTTTTGAGTATTTCGAATCTTACTGCGTCATTTATGAGTTCAATGCAGTAAAGAAGCGTCATTTGCTTCCATATCTGTTAAGGGACGGAGCCTTAGCGTGGTTTCTAGCTTTAACTAGGACAGACGAATTTGTGAACTTGTCGTATGTAGACATAAAGAGACGAATGATCACATTATTTGGTGGTTTTGTGGTTAAGAAGGTGACGGAACACACCATTCGTTCTAGAGATCAAAAAGAAGGGGAACCTATTATGACATATATTTATGAGAAGCTAGATCTCATACTTAGTTTTGATAAAGCCATGCCGATTCAACAACAAATTAATTTCCTTATTGAAGGGTTATTGCCTCAGTATTTTAAGCTTACATGCAACAAATTGTTTCCATCTGTTGATGCGTTATGTGAGTTTTTATTACAAGAACAGTCAGCTGAGTTAATAGTAAATTACAAGACGCTCATTAAATCTAATTCGAAAGAACAAGTCTTGCAGTTTAGTACACCGGAATTTATCGCTAAGATAGCTGATGTTTCATTGCGCGATAATTCTCATGTTTCATTTCCTCTCGAAGAACAACGGGAAAAAAAAGAAATGCTTGCACGTTTGCATTATGATATCTTATCCGCTGAGAAAGAATGCAGTGATCAACAGTCTGT
The DNA here is from genome assembly GCF_964235325.1 of Thermobia domestica. Taxonomy (NCBI): domain Eukaryota; kingdom Metazoa; phylum Arthropoda; class Insecta; order Zygentoma; family Lepismatidae; genus Thermobia; species Thermobia domestica. The sequence goes on from NC_137466.1 coordinate 93,734,783, forward strand.
AGATTCTATTCCGTCTCATCAACAGAAATGTAACTCTTTTTTTTCTTTTTGTTCCTCTGAATGTAAAAGTGCCGAGAATAATAATAATATGCATGATAGAATGGGCTCTGCGACGAATACCTCTGTTATGGTTAAGAACGAACAGAACAAGTGCAAACAGAATCATAGTACGTCTCCCGCGAATAATAAAATACACTGTCCGGCCAAAGCATTAGAGTGCAACATGGCACAATTCAAGGGAAGTAATAATTGTAATATTTTACATAGCGGAAATAGTTCAGGGAATAGTGAAAGACCTGTTTTTAAGACCCACACGATTACTACGCCTATTGTTAGGGATAGGATTCTGCCTTGCATCAAAATTACTATTGGAAATAAAGAGTATAAAGCGTTATTGGACTCTGGGAGTCAAATTTCAATTTGCACTAGAGAGCTCCTTCCTCCGAACACTAGACTTGTTAAAAGACGTACTATTATCCGTGGCATCTCGGGTAAAGGACTTGAAACTAACACGTTAGCTGTACTGAAGTTCAAAATTGACGGCTATTCATTTACGCATACTTTTAGAGTTGTTGACAAATTTGCTTCTTCTGTTTTGTTGGGGAATGATTGGTTACTTCCTCAACATGTCACTATTAACCAGGATATTCACGTAGTTCATATAGTTAGGTTTGGGAAGCCTACTGATCACGCTTTACCTGAAAGTCATGCTATAGGCACAGTTTCCGAACAAACAGCGAACCTTATGCAAGCGTATTTCATAACGGCGAAATCTGTTACTTTGCCACCAAATTCCAGTGTTTCAGTACCTGTTCGAAAAATTAATGATTTAGTGGGAATTAAAAATGTTTTGCAACCCAATGAAAAAATCTGTTCTAAAGCCGAAATTTTTGTCAATGAATCTAGAGTGGATCCTGTTAATCCTGTCATTAGAGTAGTCAACCCAACCAACAAAAAGTTGTGTTTAGAGAAAAATCTTCATTTAGGTGAAGCCATTGACATTAGGCCGGGTGCACATGATCCAAATGATACAGATAGTGTTCAAAATCATGGTTTAGCCAGTAAACAAGACAACAATAACTTTCCTGCTGGTTTTGATGTCAAGCGTGTGGACATTAACCCTCAACTTTCGGACGATCAGAAGCAAATGTTTTATTCTGTTATAGAGGAGTATAAGGATTGTTTTTCTTGGTCAGAGGATGATTTTGGAGTGGCCAAGGGCTACGTACATGAAATTAAAATGCTAGATAACGTCCCAGTTCACACCAATCAGTTTCCTATCCCCTTCCATTTAAGAGAAGAAGTTAAAAAACAGATTGATACTTTGCTTAAACAAAAGGTTATTAGGAGGTGCATCTCGAGTTATAACTCGCCTATTCTTCTCGTGAAAAAGAAGTCTGGATCTTATAGATTTTGTTTGGATTGTAGAGCGATCAATTTACACATTGCACCAGACAGTTTTCCTGTACCGTCGATAGAAGACATTCTTTCGCGTCTTAGTAAGTGTCGCTACCTGTGCTGCTCGGACTTGCTCAGTGGTTTTTTTTCAAGTGAAAATCGCGGAAGAATACCAACACGTCACTGCCTTTTCAATCCCAGGAGCTGGTTCTTTTTGTTTTACAGCACTTCCCCAAGGCCTTATCACTAGTTCCGCTGGTTTAAACAGATTAGTGAAAATGACATTGGAAGGATTAGAATCTGAACAAATTTTCGGGTACCTTGATGATTTTTTCTGGGGTGGGAATACTTTTGAGGATGTTATCAACCTCACCAAGAAGTTATTTCAACGAATTAGAGAACGTGGTCTTAAACTTGCACCAGAAAAAACGAAATTGGCTTATTTTTCATTAACAGTTTTGGGACACGATATTTCGTACGATGGCTTGCGCATTTCCAAGAAAATAACTGACTCCATTAGTAATTATGAACGTCCGAAGACGAAAAAACATGTGAAAAGTTTTCTAGGATTAGCTAGCTTTGTAAGACGATTCTTACCTAATTTTTCTGAAATTGCGGAACCTTTGAATTCACTTCTCAGAAAGGATGTACCGTTTAAGTGGACACAAAAACAACAAGATGCTTTTGAGAAAATTAAAGATCTTATCATAAAATCGCCATATTTGATGCATTATAATCCTAAACACCCTGTATACTTGTTCTGTGATGCATCAACTCGCGGTCTGGCTGCCGTGCTCAAACAACCTATATCCTCTCCAGATGACCCAGAGTTAGCACCTATTGCTTATTGTAGCCGTAGCTTAAATAAAAGCGAGAAGTCTAGACACCCTTATGAACTTGAACTTTTGAGTATCATATATGCCTTTAGATCCTTTCGTTACTTTTTGCTAGGACGTCACTTTTTTTTGAAAACCGATTGTAAGAGTCTTTTGTTTTTAAAGCAGACAAAAAATGTAGGCAAATTTGCTAGGTGGCTTAGTTTTATTGAACAGTATAACTTTACTGTGACACACATATCTGGGGTATCTAACATAGAAGCCGATGCACTTTCACGTTTTTCTCGTGCCTCCAGGGACATTTCTGATGAGCAACAAAATGAGGAAGACCCTCGAGTATTTTCTTCCACTGTTACAGAGTGTAACAATATGCTAAGTGACGAACCTTCTCTCAGAAATGAACAAATGAAGGACCCGTTTTATAAGGATATTTTTGATTGGTTAGAAAACAAGGAAAAGAAAAATCCCAAAATTGAAAGACAGGCATTTTATTTCACGGTTAAAGAAGGAATCTTGTATAGAAAACAAAAAACATCTAGTGGTATGAAATTTTTAGTTGCTGTACCTGTTTCATTACGCTACAAAGTTTTTGATGCGGCTCATACTTCTGCCATTGGTTCAAGTCACGGAGGCTTTTCTAAGACATATGATCTTTTAGTGAAATCTGTGTATTTCCCTAATATGAAACAATATATTTATCAGAAATGCCAAGAATGTTTAATTTGCCAGTCCAGCAAAAATAAACCTGGTTCTGCTTATGGTACATTGCAAACGTATCCTCAAGTGCCGCCCTTCTATCGCATTTTTGTAGACATTGGAGGGGTGTACTCCTCGAGTAATATTTTGAGACACAAGTATTTGATTGTCGTAGTCGATGCAGCTACTCGATATAGTATTTGTGGTTCATTAGCAGATATAACAGCGTCTTCTGTAAGTAGTTTTCTTTATGAAAATGTAATTTTGAAATACGGTATTTTCAAAGAATTAGTTACAGACAAAGGTCCATGTTTTACAAGTAACCTATTCAAGGAGTTGTGTGCAATGATTGGAGCTAAGATTCGATTTGTAAATGTTCAAGCTCATTACGCTAACGGGACTGCTGAGATAGCTATCCGAAACATTGAACAGAGACTGAAATCTGCGTTGTGTAATAAAGATCAAGGAAAATGGGTCGAACTGCTGCCATCTATTGTGTTAGCCCACAATTTAACTGTTAACTTATCATCTGGATACAGCCCCTTTGAACTTTTGCATGGATTCAGATGTAGGATGCTACACGAAGCAATTTTGGACACCCCTTGTCAATTTCAGGACAATGCTGAACGTTTACAGCAACTTGGAGAAATACGAGACAAAGCCCATGATAAATGGTTCCAGAGACATAAGACGGCAACGAAATTTTATGACAAACGTCATTCGAAACCCAATTTCAAAGTCGGAGACAAGGTATGGATTTTGGACAGCACCATGAAGAAAGGATCCACCAGAGCTTTCAGTGGACGTTATTTTGGTCCAGGAATAATTCAAGATATTGACCACCCAAATTCCTATTTTGTTAAGTTCAAGACTGCGCGAGGAAGATTCAAGGTTGATTCGATTGCAGTACAAAGATTGAAGAAGTACTACGAGAGACAGGAGAAGGAAAACGAGGGAGAGGAAGAAGAAGATGATGTTGACTTGGATATACAAGACATTGTCGAGGATGCTACTGCGAATGCCTGCTGTGCCGAAGAACAGGAAGGAAGAAATAAGAGAGAGAAAGAAAAAGAAGAACACTATGAAATTATTTTTAATCCTTCGGTAAACATGATAGAAAAAGAAGAAGATATTCCATCTGTGAATCTTCGTGAGGTTGTGATTGCCAACCAATTACCTACTTGGGCTGAAACAGGGAAGAATTGTTCCAGTTTGAAACCGAAGTTTGGTGCCAATTCTGCAATCAACAAGAAAATCAGTGTTTTTCGAGGAGATATCGCTATGATTAAAGCTGACGCCGTTGTCAATCCCACGAATGAATTACTTATTCCATTAGGAGGAGCAGATAGAAGTATCCAAGAAGCTGCAGGAGAAGAATTTCGTAAAGACTGCGAGAAAATACGTTCTTTAAAACCAGGACAAGTGAAGATTGCTCCAGGCTATAATCTCCCCGCTGATCATGTATTATTGACGTGTGGTCCCAGAGATGCGAACAAGAAGACTTTGGAGAATTGTTATAACAATTGTTTTGATTTTGTGTTGAAAAATCAGTTTTCAACTGTGGCTTTTCCTTGCATCGCTGCTGGTGCATTTCATTTCCCTAAGGAACCTGCTGCTAGAATTGCATTGTTGAGTACACGAAAATTTTTAGAGGATCATGTGGACAACGTAGACCGTATTGTATTGTGTATTTTCGACAAGGAGAATTGGGATCTCTATCAGCGTCTTTTACCTGTGTATTTTCCCTTGGAAGAAGGAAAAGAAGTGGAAGCTGTTTCTCTGCAATGAAGTTTTTTTTTAAAAAAAAAAAGAAAAAAAAAGACGGTTCTCAAAGGAAGATTTGATGGATTAGGAACATCTGTGAAGTTAGTGACGAATTTTGTTTTGACACTGGCCATGTCATTATGGAATTTGTTTTGGTTTGTTTGTATTTCTAAGTCTTGCCGGCAATAACAATTACAACGAAGATAAGGAGAAAAAGGAGTACTCATATAGACATCATTTTTTTTCAGTCACTTAGAACTGTTGGTTAACTTTGTAGAACACGTTCTTTTTCTTGGTCATCTAATCAACATCTTATTGATACATTATGTTTTGCAGAAGAAAACTAGGGAGATAGACGCAACTATGAATTGATATTTGTATACTATCTATGTTATGATAGTGATGAAGAAGGAATCCTTACGTTTTTTGCATTTTTCAAGATGCATTTTATAACCCAAATGTGGATGTAAAGAAGAATGCAGTTTTTTTTTCTTTCCCTGGATTTTTGATTTGATCCTACGATTTGTTATTAGTTATTGGGAATATACCCAGTCAATGTATTCTTTTCAAAGGAATATACACTGTTATAACCTCTTGTGTGATTTTAGTGATCTTTTGGAATGATCAATTTTTCATCGTCTGCAGTGTATATAGTAAACTTGCGTATTTCATCATGAAGATGACTTGGGATTTATTCATGACGAAGATTTGTACTTATTTGATATATACTTTTGTATATTTGTAGATTTGACTTGATTCCACATTTTCCTGTGGGTATACGTACTTTTACTTTCATATAAGAAGAAAGAAGTTTCTTTTCTTTTAGCGCATAATTAGTTAGGGATTTAGGAATATGTTTGGTGATAGTCTGTCATGTTGATTTCTTTTGAGGTTTTTAATAGCCAGTGCAGAGGGCTATAACTCTGCCAATACGTCGGTCATTGTGGAACTAAATTCTCCACAATTCGTTTTTCTAAAACCTGAAATCAACATTCTTTTGTGTTGTTTTATCTGTTCTTTCTATGGGTAGCTAGATTAATTTTTCTTCTACCGCGTAATGATTATTTTGATTATAGAGTTACAATTTTATTGGAATTGGAGTTTTTATTTACTATATATAGATATATACGTATGAATTATGGTTTAGTTATTAATTTTGCTTTTTTTCCCCTGATTTTTCGTCAATTTTATTCATTCCATTATTTTATCCAATTATTGTCCCTATTCTCATATCTTACGTGTTTTGGGCAGTCATTGATTGTATTCCCTAAATCTTGTGATGTTACTGCTACATACCTGTCTACCCTACTCCTATAATCTACTTGTACTGTATGAACTTTCCAGTTATGTGATGTGTAAGGACATTGTACCTGAGATTTCCAGACCTACATTTGTGCTTAGTGATGCTGTGTTTACAACATCGACCTTGCTGTGCTTACGTCATTTGGCATTGACTGTTCTGCTATCAACTGTGTTAGTGTGTGAACATTTTTGCTGTACTCATCATTTCTTATCATATGATTCTTTCCAGACTATATTTGCTGCTGTGTTTTTATCATGAAGACTGAATGAAACTACAAAGATGCTTAAGTTTTTTTTTTTAAACAGAAATTCTAAAAAGTGATTTTTTTTTGTTTGTCTCCGAAATGTTTTCATTCGGGACTTTGATTTCAGGGGGGGGATGTGAAGATATGTGTATTTGGACATATGAAAAAGTTTCTTATTTTGAACAATGGAACATTTTATTTCAAAAGAACATTTCAGTCAAAAGCATCATCATTCGTTTCAAATTAAATCACCTATCGACTTGTTTTTCTAAGTTCATTTGCCTTTGCTGTCTGTCATTCATTTCTTACGTTGTAAATTTTTCAGTTAATAAAATAACAGATTGCTTCCCCGTCCGCATTCCTATCATCACCTTACCTTGGTTAATCTACGAGCATGCACTTTTTCCATCGAAACGCAAAGCAGAGTGAATAACCGAGGATATGAACCCGGAAAGAACTCCAGACAAAATGGATTGAGAGACTATTGGAAGGGACAGTCGACATGGAGCGAGGGACGAGATAGAAGGTAGACCGCTAGCTACATTTGAAATTGACGATTGATAGCCTTGCTCTATCTTAGAGAGCACCTTTGATTCAACGACGATGTATTGCTTTTTAAGAAGAAGTTATAAGTTTGTCTAAAGTTGCGGTCTTCGCGAAGTTGGTTACTCAGTCCGGGTTTCCCCGACTCTTAACTTTGGTTACTTGAACGACCAGCCAGCCAAACAGAGGGATGGACGGACGTCGGCCCGTTGGAGGAATCGTGGAGAGGACAACGATCAGACCTGCAAGTAAGTGCGAGTAGATTAACCTATCCCGAAAGTTACTCCCTTCTTGCCCCTTTTCACCCCCTTTAACATCACAGTCTGTTTCTTTTGTACGTGTTGGATTTCATTTAAATGCAACCCAGGTTGGATCCCGTACCTCATATTTTGTTAAGTTCTATATTTACGAAATCCTGGGCGCAACTTGTCGGATCTGACATCCCCAAACACGTCAATTACTCACACATCATCTGAGCTCTCAGACCGACAAGGGGCGACTGCACAGTACAGGAACAAGTTATTCCTATTTTCATTCTTTAGTAGGCCTACCGTCACTGATCTACATCTGTTTTAAGGGGGCACGGTGGCTCAGTGATAGGACTCTTACCTCTAGCACTTGGGGTCCCTGGTTAGATCCCCGGCCAAACAAGTGTGTGGTGGACAACATCGTGTCCATGGCTTTTTCGGGTACTCCCATTTCCTCCCACTTTCTCATTCCACCAATTCTTTCATCATCATTAATTTGCCTTAATCATCGTCTCTTTTAGCCTAAAGGACAAAAATCCATGGAAGGTTAAACTGAAATATTTCATTTCATTTTTTAAAACATCTGTTTTACTTTCTGCAAGTGAAGAAAGTATTTTCCGTTCAAGTATTCAGAATTATTTGCTTTATGTAGCTGGCAACAGTGTTAAAAGAAGACAACTATGAAGTGATTTATTTAAATTTCTGTTTATCTTTGTCCGTAAGATGTACTTGAAGCATTAAAAAAAAGTTACTGACAAGTCAAAGCGTTGCCGACGAGATGAAAAACATAAATGTTTATATCTCTGTCTTATAAATAAAGAGAAATAACTACATATGTACATCGCAATAGACTTCCTCGTGCAGGCGCGATTTACTAACAGAAAATTTAATTAAGACCACGGAAAAGAGTTTGATATAACGGTACCTCTTGCTACAAGTTGATTTTATATCCACGGGACAAACAAAACTACTTCTACCTTGCATGTTTTATCTTTCATTAATTTTAAGAGGAGTAAAGGCTATATTTAAAACAAGTTCCGTGGATATTTACTGCACATTATTATGCTAGAAAGTTCTATTGAGGATTCTTGCAGGGTAATTACTGTAGTTAGGATCCTTTATATCAATTGTAGCTGCTGAAAATAACAATATTTTAACTGTATATGTGGAAATTTCTTTTGAAATCATTCAGGCATTTTATACCTCTTTGGAACGAGAGAGGTCTTATCAGGGGCGGATCCAGGACTGACTTCTGGGGGGGCGGAGGGTTGTCATACTGCTGCTTTTAAGGGCTTCAAACTTTGGGATGGGTTTTATTTATATATATAAAATAAGAAAGTTTCCTCTTCTGGGTGGGGGGCGATTGCCCCGATCGCCCCTTCCTGGATCCGCCCCTGGGTCTTATTAGACTCGGTGCTGAAAGAGAATATTGTTCCAAATAAATGAATACAAAACGTCATTAATATCACAATAGCTTAGTAAATTGATAGCCTTATAATTATATTTTCTCTTTTAACGGATTTCTTAATATCATCTCCTGTTACACAGGCCCATAGCCAGGGAGAGGCTAGAGGGGTCACTGCTCCCTTAATTATTTTTTGCCCCCTAATTTTCAAACACTCAAAATCAGTGAAATTCTTGCAATTATATTTACCAAATTCAATTCAACTTTGGGAATTTTACTCATTTCGTTGTAAAATGATATGTTTCTTGGTAGATACACCAAACATCTTCCATTGCCTTCACCCACTTCAAAAATTTCAAACCGTACCCTATTATTGCAACCATGACAAGCACTCAAGAATACCAGGTGCACTTTCAAACAGCAGCATCATAGTCCACAACTTAATCTATATTATAAAAGAGAACGCACAAATCCTTTGTTAGCTCATCACGCTAATACGGCTGAACCAATTTCTTTTATTTTTGGGGGGTTATTAGGATTTGGACTCTAGATGGTTTTTATCATATCACTTTAATTTTTAATTACCAGTGTCTTGAGATAATTGACCATTCAAGTGTCCATACGTACAAATCCTTTGTTATTAGTTCATCATAGGTAAAAATAAACGTATTTATATGCAACCCGCATGACCGTGTCACTCGGCGGGTTAACATAAATGACAGGCGCTATAATGTTAACATTTACTGCAATTTGAAAGCGAAAAAGTAAAAATTATCTAAGTAACAAAGTTTATTGCGTTCCGGGGTGACCGCAGCGAAGCGGGGTGAACGCTGCTAGTTGTGAATATAATAAATAAACTCGTCTCGCTTATTTTGGAAGGTAGAAAATTTGAGTGCAAACGTTGAATAAAACATATACTTCTACTTCGTATTGATATAATCTGAAGTTGCTGCAATACAATTTTGTTCTGATGTTTAAAAAAATAAATACTTCAATTTTAACCAATGTGAAAGAAAGTACACTCATGTCCAAAATTATTGTCGCATGTCTATAAATATGTTGTTGTAGGGATAACGAATTCGTCCGGTATTTCTTATAATGTTAGTATGTATATAATCGGCAATGACATTTATGTGGCAAATTTCATGTCAAAAAAGCAGTAAATAAGAACAATAAAACGAAAATGAAACTTTCTTATCCATTTAGCAAAATTTTGTTTTACTCATTCTAATTTCCGTATTTATAATTCTTTTCCTATAAAATTTACCACAAATAGAGGTTTTCCGATTATACACATAGTATCAGTAGTAACAGTACCCTGCAAAATCATTATATAATTATATTCCCACAAGAAGGCAATTACAGATATGCGACAATCATTTTGGACATGAGTGTACCTCGCAAAGAGCTTATATTAAGCACACAAAATTGAAACAAAAAATTACGTTCGGTTATACATATATAATAATATTCTCTTTTAAGGTTTTTCTATTAATAAATGCAAGTGCTTTGGACTCAGTACTTTTATTTCATCATTCTTAGGAGTTAATAGGGAAAAAAGTCGCGTTAAAGGCTTACGAGAAATTAATAATTTGCAAAACAATACTATAAAATAGTCCTTACCACTGGTCTAGTAAATAGATCGCGTGCGTTTGAACGTGATCTCGGGTTTGATACCAGTGGAATTATTGAAATTCGAGGGCAATGTGGTGGTTCGTATTCCACTTTAAATTGTAAGCTTCGCTGGTGATCAATATATATAGCCCTGGTGATCAAAAAAGATACTAAATTTTAACAAACAAACAAATAGTGTTTTTTAAAAATATAGATAGGAACACAATTAATCAGTTTTAATGAACATATATTTATATCATTATACAATAAAAGTTAATTGGAATGTTTTGTTGTGACAAAAAAATCTATGTCAAAATATTTTATTTATAATATTTTGTTTTCTGCAAATGAAATAATCCTGATTAATGGGACGTGTACTCACTCTGACGTTCAGTTAAATCAGTTTTTGTTTAGTGTAAATGCGATGTACAATGACGTTCCTCACTTACGTTTACCATAGCACTATATTGCTCGAAGCACCTCAATTGTATAGCATCGTGTTTTTTTTTGTTTTTTTTTTTTTAATTTTAATCTTCTTAATCTTGAATTTGTGTACTGTAATATTGTCAATATAGGATATTATGTACAAATGAAACTAGCTGTTACAGATTCTGCAAATAATAAATATACAAGTTTGTGGTATTCTTTGATATATTTGTTATTTCCCCCTTAGTATTCATTTCTGCCCCCTCTAAGAAATTAGGCTGGCTACGGGCTTGCTGTTACATGTTCTACTTGTTAAGAATACATGTTAAGCCGGATTTTCTTATTCTTCAAATTAAGGATGGAACAAAGAACACCTCAGATGCGTTTCGGAACCGGATGGTCAACTTGGCAGCGCCAAGGGGGCGAAGGGGCGTGTTTTTTTTTATTAAGGCAAATTTCAAAATTTTTTCACGCCTTTAGTTTTCAAGATATCAGATTGAAACTTTGCACACGGATTGTGCGCACCTCTGGGTATTTCTCATTTTTTTTTTTTTTTTTTTTGAGATACCTACATGAGCCCGGGCCCGAGCTCGAGGGACGCAACTAATCAGAAGGGGTTATTTGTCAAAAAAAGTTCGTTTTTTCCCGATTTTTCCAGTTCAGGTGTATGATACGGACATGTGAGTGGTACTGTTGGAAAGAGCTTGTTATACTGAAGAAAATGGCGTTTGAACCATGACTAGGTGAAATGACGCACTAATTTTTTAAAAATGTATGTATGTATAAAAAATGAGTCACTTTCAGACTTTCAAAAACTTTTTCCGCCCTTAGTTTTCAAGATACAAGATTGAAATTTTGCACACATATTGTGTACATTTAAAAAAATCAGATCCCTACGTGAACCCAGGCCCGGGCCATAGTGGCAAAAATTTTGATTTAAAAAAATCCCAATTTTACCATTTCTGGTGTATAATAGGAACAAGCAAGTGGTACAGTTCTAAAGGATGCTCTTTTCTTCTTCTTCTTCTTCTTCTTCTTCTTTTTTAACGAGATATGAAGCATGATCCTACGATACTGTTTGAGTGAAAATCTAAAATTTACCTCAAAAAGGGGAAGTCCTAAAAGGGTTCAAAAAATTAATATGCAATCGAGTGCTGTCTAATTTTAAACGACCAAAAATATAAATCCACTAAAATGGCTTACGGTCGAAGTCAGAAATGGAAAATTCAGATATAATTTAAATTTTGAGAATAAACTAAAACACTCCTAAAATCCCTTTGGAGAACTATTTTTAATGAATACTGAAAACTATGGTTATGAAGTAGAACTAGTAAGCCAATAACGTGTTTGGGTCCGTTTGTATTGTAAGTATTCTGTTTATAAATATAATATATTTGATTGTTATAGTATAGTTATCTGGCAACCCTCAGATTATGAATCGATTTTGTATAAATCTTCACAATTATGATATAAGATAAACCAGAGAGAACAATACTGTGGCAAACAAAACCAAAATCGAGTCGTGGCAAACTACACCGTGGCAAACAACACGTAATCCGTTTAAGTGTGTTCAGCCGGATGTTATCGAGTGGTATCTGTCTGATCTTTGGACAATATTATAATCATACAAAAATGAAAGGTTAATAGTTAATCTTAATTTCGGACAATACCTTATTAACCATCCTCTGTACTGTCTGTCGTCTTCCTACTGTCATAATGGAAATCTTGATTAGTGTACAAGTTGGTATCAATTTTTCTCTTTAACAGGGGAAGTGGTTATCGTATAGTATCCGCACGATAGTTAACCGCTGTAGTACAAAAATGTTGGTAAGGAGACACTGTGCCTCAGTAGTAGAGCTCAGCTCTGGCGTTAGGGATTAAGGATGGCCAGAACCGGTTCCTGGTGGAACCGGTTTTCGGGTCTGAACGGATCCGGTTCTAGAAGACCCGGTTTTTCGGATCCAGGTCTGGAACCGGTCCCTAAGATCCGGTTCTGGAACCGGGTTTTTGGATCCAGGCCCGGAACCGGTTCCAGAACCGGTTCTGAAACCGGATCTCCGAGAACCGATTCCTCGCGGAACCGGTTCCGCCGGAACCGGGTCTTTGTGGCCATCCCTACTAGGGATCTCTGGTCCGATCCTAGGACATGTGTTTTTGGTGAACAAAATCGTGGATTTTCTTGGAGTTTTTCTTTTGCACATTCTCATTCCACCAACTCTTTCATAATCATTCATTTTTATTACTTATCCATGTCATTTAGCCTAAAGGGAATAATCGTACGACGTTAAACTAGATATTTCATTTCATTTCAAGAATATTTTCCAGCGGTAGTTCTTCCAGTTTGTTTTGTTGCCTTTCGTAAGTATTAGATGCATACGAGTATTTAACAGTAGAAATACCCAATGGGGGCCTCTGAGGCCCACACCTCTTGGTTTTTAATGTAACCCAGAAATACCTTGGTGTTCCTAGGGCACTTATGAGACAATCATTCTGATTAGAGTGTAACACCTCTACAATACCGACACTACATAAGACGAGATCAAGGCTTGTAGCCAGAACACTAGACAAGATAACTTTCAGGGTGGTGGGCTAACATGATATCTCCTTACGTTCATACCAACGAACAACTGAAGAATTCAGAAGGGGAGTCTGAAGCTGGTCGCCGAGAGGCTCAGCCCCGTGTTGGTAGTTTGAGGGAAATTGCCCTAATATAGAGAAATGTTATGGGTAAATTTAGCCAAAAAAAGGGTAAAAGGGGATTTTTTTTTTATAAAACTTGAAAATCCAGGGAAATTCTCGGGCTAACTGATTGACCAATATAAATCCTTAATTTTTTCTTTGTTCTTCAGAAATAAATCAATACAACGGCAATAGTCTGTGTGTGCATGTTCAAAGTAGTATAATTTGCCCCCATTGTTGGCCGTGTATATTGTGTGTATTTTTTTTTTTTTGTGAAAAAGTCAAGGAAAGAATAAATAAATAAATAAATAAAAGCAAATAATAAAATAAAATTTGGTTGACACTTCCTTTAATATAGCTAAATTAATCTCTATAATTAACTTCTATAATAGAAACTGAACTCTCAACAAAGTAGGGAAAATTTGATAAGAAAAGGTAAAAATTTGTATCGGTTGAGGGAAATTTTGTTAAGGAAACCTACAAATATTGGCTCAGCCCCTTGGCCACCACCTACCTACGGACCTGATGAGATCTGGTATTTAAACTAGGATTCGATCAACACCTGCTGGGGTCAAACCCGGAGTCACACGTGCAGAAAGAACACGCATCAGCTCGCTTGATCACAAAGAATCACGCTATAATAATTACATCCGTTTCTTACAATAACATGTCTAATGTTATTTCTGTGAAAGTTAATATTTAGTTTATTCTGCAATTCAGCAAAATATGACTCAAACTAACAGACAATTGATTCTAATGAGTCTGCATTTTGTGGCAATACGATATACGTAGTTTTTTTTTTTTTTTTTTTGTATCACGCTGATTTGAATAATACCCACTCAGCAAGGTCATTTTTTAAATAATTATTTAATACATTGTCTACGGCCTCTTCATTCGAAAAAGAATGCAATATGGCAATAGTAGAACAGTTTTTAACACTAAATCAGTATAACAACGAATTCAAAGAAACACATAAATAAGTTGTCATTGGTCACAGTGGTTTGCCACTGCGTGATATAACCGTATAGAGAAAGGAACTAAAATGTTAAGGAAAGGGTGGAACTCTAGATACTTTTGAATTATGCTGGAATTTACAGTATAATGTATCGAAAAAGCAATATATGTATATGATTCATGTGTTGATCATGGGTTTATAACTAATTTTTATCACATTTAAAATTGTTTACCTAGCAGGAGAAATACTTTAATTTTATTGTATCAGTTACAAGAATTTATATTCTGTATTTATAAACTTACAGAATGTTGACACACAATTTTTTTAATTCTTATTAACTCGTATTCTAATCTAATATAACTAACCAAAATATCTTTGGAATCTATGAATTGATTATAATGACCTCTAGTACGCTCAGGTTTAATTCCATACGGAATAAATAGAAGTTTATGAGTAATGACATAGGAGCCATTTTGAGGATATCCGTTTCTATCATCTTGATTGGCTAATCGTCTGTGTCAGTGTTCTCCATTGCCTATTCCATTCTCGATTGGAGAATTGGTTGTACATTCCTCGTACAACTTCCGTTTACGTTGATTCTATACCATGTGAAATTTATATTGGTTTCTCAGGACTTTTCCATTCTTTTTACTGTCCTTATTCCATCAAATCACATTCTTTACTTATTATTATAAGTTTCCTTCAACCAGAAATAAACTAATCAGATGTCTCACTTTGTCGGTACAATTCTGCTTAAAAGCGAACGTGTCTTGATGTACCACTATCTGTCAACCAGGACCCTTTTAAAATAGGTTCTAAGGGAAATACAGCCACCAGGCTGGTTCATAAATTTAAAACTTGCTCTTTTTTTTTTTAATTGAATAGAAAACTGTTTGAAGTTTCCTGAAAACTATTATTTGGTACATTAAGCATATAGTGAGTTCAGATATAAACAATTAATTAACCACTTTTTGTCTTATTTATTGACTTTCCAATAACCGGATGGTTATCGATTAAGTTTATGTACTCATTGATAGTAACCAAGTGCTGTATTTTCTTCAATTATATTTTTCAATAACGCAAGTACCCGTTCTTCGCACGGTTTGAATAATATGCAATTTTCAACATAGTAGAGTAGTGTGGGCTTTAAGTGGTTCTGGTATTTTACTTTTTGAACTTACAGAATGTGTGACCCCTAGAATCCCCCTCGTGTCAAAAATAAAAAGAAACTTTATACGCGATTAGGTTTGGTGAAGATCTATGTGCATAACATTTGGTGGCTCTAGGTGACTCCTTTCTATGTGAAAAGTTGATGACAAACAGACATCTGTTGAAATATACAAAATTGACAGATTTCTACTCCAATCGATGAGGGTGGCAGGAAAGCCTCAAGTAGAAGATAAACATTCTTCCGTCAGTATTGAATAATTGTGGCCATATTGCGTTAAAATCGAATAGCTGTAACAGAAATTGTCGATGAAAATCTTTTTTAATCATTAAAACGGATAGGAGAGAAGAGGACACTTCTAGCCAACATCCTTCGTAGGAAGGCCAATTGGACTGGACACATCTTGCGAAAAGAAACTGTCTTCTTCATAACGCCATAGAAGGAAAGATGGGAGGAAAACGAGGAATCGGAAGAACACAACTGATCGATGATTTAAGACAGAGAAGAAAATATTAGGAGTTAAAAGAGGAAACTGAAGATCGAAAAACATGGAAGAAACACTTCCAGGCTTAAATCTAAAATTGAAAAAGAAAAAGAAAAAAACTCATTACTCCCAGTACCTGCCGAAAGACAGAATACTTAGTAATGATAATCGTTTAAATAAGAAAAGTTAAATGTTTTGGCGAACTTACCCCTGTTTACATCTTTGTCTTTGGCCATTTTTGAACCATAAGGAATAGAAATAATTATGAGGACTTAAAGAAGCTATACATTGCATTGGATCAGAACCGATTAACTTTTATGTAGGTTACCAGTGGCGTATTTAGGGAGGAGGGCTTCCGGGCTTAGGCCCTCCGAAATCTTACTTACTATAGTAAAGTATATGAAATATCTTGCAGAATTTTCACATTTTCAGGCAAAGTCCCCCCCCCCCCGAAAATTAACAAATCCCTCCCCGAAACAAAATCGTAAATACGCCACTGTAGGTTACACTGAAAAATCGTTTTGCATCACATTATATAGTTTAGAAACTGGTAACATGCGATAGATTTTTTCTTTTTATCCCATTTTACCGCCTTTATCTTAACGGATTTCAACCTCAGACAATGGCTATGTACGAAGATTAGAAGAAGGTATATACCTAGTTGCATCCAAAACAGATGAATTTGATAAGTTATCATGGAGGAGACAGACAGATAGATAGATAGATGGATAGATGGACAAACACTTTGCAAATTAAGTCGAATGGCAGAGTCTTGCTATGGTCACTTCAATTCTCTGGACGCGAGCAAAATATTAGTTCATTAGGGAGGAAACACTTCTCTGATAAATACTAAAAATAGAAGATTTTGTATATTAGTAACATTATGTTTGTACAAATAATTGTTTTATTCGTCTTCTTAGACCATTAGATACATTTTTCCCCTTAGTTTGTAATGATAAAGTTGTAGGTTTTGTAGGTAAAACTTCCTTCAAGAGCCGCCACTGGTCTGTAATGTGAACGCTCATTTTATTCTCAGATCGACATCTTTATTATTTTGTAAAACAAAATTCTCAGGACAGCACATTTTAAAGAGATATCCAAGAATGTCCAGAGTTCGTCAGTATCGAACTTTGTCGTTATGATTATTTTAGCATGAAGGACATAACTGTAAATGTTAAACTAAGGATATTATTGTAATTATTTTAATAAAGTAGGCGAACAGCACAAAACACTATTTTTGCAGGTTTTTTTTTTTTTTTTTTTTTTTTTTTTTTTTTTTTTTTTTTTACATAGATCATGCTTATAAAATAAGAAGTAATTATATTGAAAGAATTATTTGGTAATGTTGATAATCTAAACATGGGTTGTATGAATAAATTAATGAAGTTCTTTCTACACTGTGTTATGGTCTACATATATTGATTTTTCTTCAGGTTACTTGCCTGAGGTACAGCACACCAGTATAAAAGTTAAATGTGAAGTGCTTTGCTTTCATAATACTTGTCAGGTTTCTTAACTGTACATTCCTGTGCACACAATTGCATTGGCTACCATCCAACATACACAGAGATCAGCGAAAATTTTTTTCAAAACTTTTTGTCCAGCGGGTTTTATCCAGAGCTTTTTTTTTTATTCTATTCTTGATGAATTTGTGTTCATGCACAGATTACCGACATCACCTATAAGAATAAGGTAAGAGACCAGGCGATTGTTAAAAGGTTTTTTTTTTCTTCTTTTGAACAACATAAAACGGATGTTGTTTCTCGCTGCAAGAATTCTTACATGTCCGGTACATTTTACCCAATGGTAGTGATTACAACGCGAAAAGAAGATAAACAGGTGACATTTCCGGCAGGGTCGTTGGTCTTCATGACTCAATATTTCTTTGTGTTTTCTTGGGAGATACACTACAGATCTATTAGGTACTTACAGTAATGTACAGCCAAAGTATGCATTCGACCCGCCCCGTACTTGTTCTTCTTCTTTTAATATTTACGATCGAAAGACCAATACCAACAATTCATTACTTTTCTCTCTGTAATATAAAGTATACAGGGCGTTGCAATGCTGTAGCAATTTTTGAACTAATGGATAGAGTTTGATGAAATTATGTAACACGCAAAAATCAACAAGTGAAACGTTGTTTAACAAATTCTCCAATATCACATGATTAACACCGTTGCCAACACAACTTTAAATTGTATTTTTTAAATGGAACTAAGCCACATAAAATGCTTCTTGTCGAGTATTATACTATGTGGGTCAGAAAAAATGGATGTCACGGAAAAATAATGAAAAAAAAAAAACACTCGAAGCTTTCGAAATGTGGGTATGGACAAGAATGGAGAGATTTGGCTGGGTCGAGCGTAAAACGAATGAGAGGATGGGGGAGAAATGAACAGTTTTACATATTATTACGAAGAGGGAGAGACAAACTGGTTGGGACATTGGCTAAGAAAGAAATCTATCATGAGGGACTTGCTAGAGGGTATGGTGGCAGGAAAGAGAGGGACAGAACGAAGGAGACTACAATTAATAGACGATATCAAAAGAGAAAAATCTACCTGAAGACGAAGAGGTTAGCGGAAAATCGGGGGGCATGGAAGCATTTCAGTTGCGGCAAGTGACCTGCCAATAATGACAGAATACCTATGATGATGATGATGATGTCAGATTAATACACATTTCCAATCTACAAGTTAAACGAAAAACTTCCAATATCACATTTCTAAATCAGGGTCAGAAACATCCAAATTTTGCAGACATCTATACCAGTAAGAACACAACTGAGATTGATGTGTCAATGATCATTGGAAATACTTTAGTGTCGAATACTATTAAGTACTATCATATAACATGTTTGTAACAAATGGAAACAAAATTACAAGGAATTGAAATTTTTACTTTCCTCAAAATTTTGGGTTTTATTTCGAAAAACGTGTTTGAAAAGTATTAAGTATCACATCCAATCACGTAACTGGTGTCCAATAAACGTGAAGAACAGGGAGGCAAGGTGGCTCAGTGGTAGAGCATTCAGCTCTGGTGAGTGGGGTCGCTGGTTTGATCCCAGCTCGCGCCAAGTGGGCTTTGTGGTGGACAAACACCGTATTCGTGGGTTTTCTCTGAGTTCTCCCGTTTCATCCCACTTTATTAATTCCACCATTGCCTTCATTTCTCATCATCATTGTCTCCTTTAGCCTAGCCGCCATAATCGTGGGACGTAAAACTGAAAGCTTTCATTTCATTTTTAAACGTAAAGAACATAATACCGTTTACAGCAATTTGATATATAAACCCCTTCCAGAGATATGATTAACGTTGGTGATGTTAACACTGCTATAAACTGTGTAATTGCAAGAACTTGTAATTAAAATTACCAAAAATTGTTGCTGTAATGTCATAGAAGTAGACAAAAAAAAAAAAAAAAAAAAAAAAAGCAATTTTCCAGAACTACGTGTTTTAAGCAATCTCGTATAGCAATCTCTAATTCTTATTTCTCACATCTTCGGAACGGTTTGAAATATCAAATTGCTGTAAATGGTGTTATGATCTTTACGTTTATAGAAAATCCTCTGAATGATTGAATGCAATTCTTATTTAAGCACTTTTCGAAATAAAACTTTTTGAAGACAGTAAAAATTCCATTTCCTTGTAACTTTGTTCCTACCTGATAGAAACATATCATATCACAGTCATAATGTTTGACTCTAAACTAGTTGCGGTGTGCGTTAACATGTCTGTCTCACTTTTGTTATTATTGTTGTAAAAGCCTCCAAAATTTGTATGTTTACGAATGTTTGTGATACTGTATTCTCCTTAATTTGTAACATGGGATAAAAGATGTGGTATTGTAAGATTTTGCAGGTAGAGCTTAATTATTCAATAAATCACATCTTATTAAATAAACTAAATCCAACCAAAGATCTTGGAGTTACGTTTGATACGAAACTTACATTTAATAACCATGTGCTGAACATAGTTAACGAATTTGTTAAAAAGTTAGGGTTCAAAATTAGAACTGGAAAAGGGAGTTGAACAATAGCACCATACTAACAAAAATGTATTGCTCCATGTCCGATCAAAACTAGAATACTCTGCTGTGATCTGGAACCCATGGCAACAGCAATATCGACACCAACTGGAAAAAAGTACAATTTAAATTTATCAGATAATTGGCATACAACAGAACTGAAACCTATCCATCTTACGAGAATTATATTTACATTAATAGACAACTTCTGTATCCTTACACTCGAACAAAGAAAATGTGATAGATCTGATCTTTCTCCATAAAATAATATAAAACGAGTTCAACTGTACGGATCTGATAGTGACACTAAATTTTCATGTCCCGGCAGTTAAAACTCGTGTTGACAACTCTGGCCTGTTCTATTGAAGAAAGAAAAAGAAAAAAAGAAAAGAAAAAGAGCAAGAACCAACGTATTATTGAAGTCACCATTCTAGAGACTATGCTCTTCTTATAAGAAAATATGTAAAGAACGCAAAGAAATTGACATCTGTAGTATGAACTATAATATGGTATTATAAATTTACTCTGTAACACACGAATAGTGTAATTGGACCTAGGCCTGTTATGTTGTTCATAAATAAATAACCAAACAAATTCATAATAATTTCACGCACACTTCCATTCTAACTAGAACTCTGATATTTTATACAGACACGGTGGAAACACAACATTCTCAGATCATTTTCGCCGTGACTTTTACCGTTTTAATTACTGCAAAAATTAATCATTTAAAATTAATGGTCGATCGCCTGCTGCTTATACAACCCAAATATCCAA
This sequence comes from Thermobia domestica, assembly GCF_964235325.1. Lineage (NCBI taxonomy): Eukaryota > Metazoa > Arthropoda > Insecta > Zygentoma > Lepismatidae > Thermobia > Thermobia domestica. The sequence goes on from NC_137466.1 coordinate 93,755,353, forward strand.
AGAAATGTGGCTGGTTGCAGACAAGTAGGCGTTCTGCTGATTGCGTATCAACAAATTTGAGCATTCGTAGGAGCTGTTTCTCATGCACTATTTTCAAATTAATGATGGTAGAGTAAAGAATTGATTGGAAACTATTGAATGTATTAATAAATAAATAAATAAATAAATAATAACCGTAAAAAGAACTTTTCAAAACGATGCTTACAAAACGCTACTAAAAGCAGAAAAATAATAGAATACACTAAATACGACAAGAGAGAAAATATATTTTTCCTTGTATGTTGTAAAATGAAGACACTAACGAGGGAACCTATCCAAGTGCAACTCTGACTTCGAGTCGAGACTATGGTCGTTGGATACCTTGTCCCAAAAGAACATAACACGAAAAGTGATACATCCTCGATCGCAACCGTTGCAGAGATATAAGCGTGAAAAGTTAGAAATTGAGCTCCATACTATACATTACAAAGTCAGCTTCCGGGTCAGATTTTTCGGAAACGGTCAGGTAAGGAAACGCAGCGAATACATATCAAATTAGTGTTGGGAGCCCACCACCTTTTGAATGAAAAAAATGTTGCCCCCGGGGCACTCGCAGGGTCCCAGGCGGGGTCCAACTCAAAATTGGCAAATGGAACCGGGGGTCAAGTAGCATATTGTATGAAAGCTATTGTTAAATAAAAGAAGATAGAACAAATCTCAACTCTCTATGATGACCCTGTGCAAACGGGCAACTGGTCAAAATGTCAATACAACCTACATCAGACAATATATGGCCACTCTTCTAAATCCGTTAAGTTGAGATTTGTTCTATCTTCTTTTATTTAACAATAGCTTTCATACAATATGCTACTTGACCCCCGGTTCCATTTGCCAATTTTGAGTTGGACTCCGCCTGGGACCCTGCGAGTGCCCCGGGGGCAACATTTTTTTTCATTCAAAAGGTGGTGGGCTCCCAACACTAATTTGATATGTATTCGCTGAGGTTCCTTACCTGACCGTTTCCGAAAAATCTGACCCGGAAGCTGACTTTGTAATGTATAGTATGGAGCTCAATTTCTAACTTTTCACGCTTATATCTCTGCAACGGTTGCGATCGAGGATGTATCACTTTTCGTGTTATGTTCTTTTGGGACAAGGTATCCAACGACCATAGTCTCGACTCGAAGTCAGAGTTGCACTTGGATAGGTTCCCTCGTAAGACTAAAAATAATTGCTCCCGAAACCTCAATTTTAGAAAGAGTGCCCAATGATTTTAATTTTAGTTTCATTATTTTACAACACACATATACACAAGAAAATTAATCTTTTCAGTGTATTCTCATCAAAAAACATTGTTTTCAGAAGATTTTCTTTTTCGGTTTTTATTTGACATGAACGATCATCCATCTATAGCATGATATAAATATAAACAACTTTTGAATAAAATTCGACCTCGAAGAGCGTATGCGTCAATATTTGATATAATTTAACACATTTTTCTTTAACCGCTGTACATGAACACACGAAATTTTGAATTTGGGAGAATTTTGGGTGACAGAATTCTAATATATATTCTGGCAATAGATGGCTGGCTGCATTAACGGTGAATATTTGGTGCCCAAAATTAAGTTTTAGTGAGCTACAACCTAGAAATTGTCTTACGTATTAATTTGTTTCTAAGTATTTTTTTTTTTTTTTTTATATAAGTGAAATAAAAGTTACAACAGAAGTTGTAGCAATGACAGCACTTACACATCTGGATTCCCTGTTATATGTTATAATTGCTTTAAACTTAATCGTTCACTATAAATGATACTAATGTCACTGTATATTCCACACATGGTATCAATACACTTAGATATATAAGTTTCAAAGAATAAAAACAATTATTAAAGACCTTAAAATATTTTTGAATGTAGACTCTTCAATAATAAAATAATAATATATCCTATAATTCTTTAATTGTATTACTCAAAAAATAAGTAAATAATATACCGGTATTTCAAGAAAATTAAAACAAACTATCAACTATTATTGGCAACGAACAACTTATTTTGAACGCCAGAAATAATCGTATTTCTCGATTTTCTCAAAAACTAAGCATAAGAATTTACCCTCAAGTATGTGATTTTGTTAAGTTCGATTTAATATATCGACTGATATGTGTCTCATCTTTGACCACTAGCGCAAATCCCGGGGGAATCAGGGGGACATGTCCCCCAATCTTAGAACTGAGAGGGGTTGTCCCTCAATAATCCGATTTGAAATGTGTTTTTTTTGGGGGGAGAAAGGTAATGATTTGTGTCCGACTGCTATTTCACCTTCATCGGCTGATATATAATACACAACAGGTTCACCTCAGAAATCAGATTCATCTACCATAATATGACTCTCATCTCCCTTCCCTCCTAGAATAAGCCTCAAATCTGCCCCCCTCCCAATGTTAAAGGCAACTCTGTTCCCTTGATCCTTCACAGCATTGCTTTTCAACTTCATAAATATTTTGGACATTGCTTAAAAATAAGCATTATGGGAAGATCTTACCCGTCCCCCCATGTTGAAGACAGATTTGTGCAAATATTTTTGCTTTTATTATTATTATTATTATTATTATTATTATTATTATTATTATTATTATTATTATTATTATTATTATTATTATTATTTCTTTTGTAAACACTAACAATATTGTTGAAATAAATGGTGAAGTCAGACATTTTGCTACTACGGGGAATAGGCTGTGAGCCTTTCCTGGGGAGGAGATATATATATTTTTCTGTAAGTGTTCTTGCTTCCGTATCTGGTTTAAGTGTTTAACGTTCATCCAAAGAAACTGATTTCCTCCGAAAGGTAATTACCCCACAACTTCGGTCTCTCACTCTAGTTCATTCCTGGAACCGTTTTCTCCATCCCAAAGAGCATAACTGCAAGATATTAAACAAAAAGTATCATGTAATTTTAAATATATTTAGCTTGTGCTTTACAAAATAATTTTCTCAAACTATAATACAAGATCAATCTATTAATGTTCTGTTTTTCTATATTCTTTTAGCAGATAGTAGCAGTAATTATCAACAATGGATTGGAGGCTGCTTCCACTACTTATATCATTGTTACAGTTTCTAACAGTCAACACATTGCCAATAGTTGACCCAGGTAAAGTCTCGTTTTCTTTTAATAAAATTAAATTGCTCTGTACTCTCAAATTTTGTCGTATGTTGTCAATAGCAAATCTATATTTACAGTTTTCATTATAAGCCAGCATCTGTTTGTGGCCTGTAAAACTAGCGGTTGTAATATCAAGGCATGGATACACACGCTAGCGCCCTTTGTATTCCCGAGTGTAAGGACAGGAAAGTGCCTTTTGACTTACGTTCATATTTATTGATTTGAGTTTACTTTTGCTGTTATAACTTTTTTTTCGCTGTACTTTTAACGATATTGAAAAATTACTAACCAACGCAAATTTAAAACTTTTTTCTATAAAACCCGAGCTTAAACACTGGAAAATCCAACACATAGGCCTATGGCAGGATTAGGCTCGCAATCAAGTAGGAGGCTAGGGGATAACCTATCTAAATTTTCCCTGCCCTCAGACGAAATTGCGTCATTATGTGCTATGTTATTTAGATATTTGTAAGATATACTTTGTTTTAAATTCATTTTGATCCCTCTGAGAACATACGAAACATAAAGAAATACAGAAAATGGCTAAAATGACGACTGATAGATGGGGAGCTATTTTCTTTTACGTAGGTTTCTTGGTAATTTGTCAATAATATCATAAACAAAACGTAGCGAGTACAGCTGAATGATGGTAATTGTAGTAAGAGAAATGGCACGAAACACATGGATTTAGGAAAGGGTGAAGCAGAGGCACAACTTGTGTGTGTGAGGGGGAAGACGACTGCCCTCCCATTTAAGCTCTCCTTCGTTGGAAGGGGCCGACTTCAGGATAAAACTTTCTTACGAACATGAATATATAAGTGAGGCATGGAATAAATTCACCACATTAAAATAATAACAATAATAATGAAACGAAAATGTGATTTGGGCCCGTTTCAGTAAAATGTTAGAACATCCAAACATAAATATACATACAAGTATGTTACGCGTGTAAGTTATGTTAAATATTGTCCCCGCGATTTCATTTGTAAAGCCCAGACTGGAATTGGCTCAACATACACTGAGAAAAATCCGTTCTCCGGACAGCGGTATATTGTACAAATATACAGAATCCTCTCGCTTACTACAGAAATCAGTATGGAGCATACGTTATCCATATGCTACATATGCACTGCTCTTAGATGTTATATCATGCCGTTGCAGGATGGCTGACATCTAACAGTTTTTCGTATATCACATGTTCATACTTATATTACATTTCTCAGCTATATGATACTCGTATATGCGTCCATTTGCATGTGAGATCCTGACCGGCTATGTTGTTTCATACGGAAAGTACGATAGATGGAACACTTATACGGAAAGTATTATAAAACATGCGTTTTCAGTTGTACGTCTGCTATAAGTTAAGTCCAAAAACTACAGGAATTACATGTAACGATCAGGCACGTAGCCAGGATTTCGTGAAGGGGGGGAGTGGTCTGTGACATGAAATACTGTGGTCATCACACCAGGGGCTCCATCATTCTAAACTATTTTACTGGAATATATATTGGTTTGTTTAGCCAGGATTTCTTAAAGGGCGGGGGGGGGGAGGGGCAGTGACCTGAAATTCTGAAGGCCCAGGACCTCGATCAATCTAAACTACTTTACTATCAACATATATTGGTTTGATAGGACAATAAAATGAGGATATGTTCGTAAGTATTTTAATAACAAACTATGAAGAAATCTCGAGTAAAAAAATAAAAAAAAAAACGTATTGAAAAATATTATACAATATTTACGTCCTTCCTTTGTTTATTCAAATATAACAATTTTCCTTTCATTATGACCTCAAGTATTATAAAAGGCACATAATCAGTATTATAAAAAGTACATAGTCAATCATGTCTTGTAAAATATTTTACAATATCTGCATTTCTTTCACTGTTGAATCAAATGTTAACAGAACTTTCTTTCCACATAATTTTTTGTTTTTATTATTTCTTCAACTACTGTCTGTTCCAAATGACAGGTTAAAGGAGCAGTAGAAAATTGTTTTTGGAATAACATGTTTGATACTGCAAGGATGTGAGGGCAAAAAATTATGATTAAAAAAAACGTTCACGCTGTTATACAACGGCACTATGCTTTCGGAAGCTTGAAATTTCTCTGACTAGTAGCAGAAATTCTGAGAATCCCGTAACTTTTCTAGAAATTTCAAATTCCCTGACTCTTCCAGGATATCTCGCTTACCTCGCCACCATGTATTGCAAGTAATACAAATCTCTTCATAAGAAAGAGTAACCAAAAGCTACCTATAGTTTATTTTTAACGCTGATCCTTCATTTTCTCATTTCATTTTGTTTCATCCTTCCTTATTTTTTTTTCATTTCTGGTCTCGAAGGGAGGGGAGGGGGTCCGGACCCCTTCCCTTGGCTACGTGCCTGGGTGAGGTGTCAAATTCTTAGCTTCATTAGAAGCCGTAAGAAAAAAAAAAGCATTTTTCCTAACTCCTTACTCTAATTACATGACAATGTTCGAACTTCCATAGATGACAATCGTTACGTATATTAATAAACATCATTAATAATCATTAATTACCCTATAATTATACTCTTTTAACCATTTCTCTTTTTAAAAAATGGGAAAGGAGTAGTTTAGTCATGTGGTTAAGTTTTCTTTGAAATTTTCCCTAAACACTTATAATTTTGTTCTTATTTCATAAATAGATGTTTTAATACTAACTACAGAATGACTTGATTTAATGTAATAAATGGGAGCGAGAAATTTCAGTGAGACGGTCCACACCTCTTATTTTATTGTTTATTTTATTTATTTATTGAACAAATTCCCAGATACAGCATAACTTTGCCATTTTACACAGGGACATGCTAACAAAAGAAAGAAAAAAATAACAATAACAACAACATAGAAAAAAAGAGTGTAAAAGTAAAACTATTCCGTCAAAACTCGTTTAATTGCTCTTTCAAACACTGGGTAGCTCGAAAAAAATGTCCACATCAATTGTTACTTGATTATAACAGTTTGGTATTCTATAAAAAAGAGACCTCTGTATGATAGCCAACCTAGGACGGGCAAGATGGAATAGGTGGGTATTCCGGGTGATGTGGGAAGGAACACGTAAGGATAGTTCCTGAAGTAATTTTGTTTTTAAATAAACATTTTCCTAAATTTTTCGGATATTAGTATTTAAATAGTTTTTTTTTTTTTCATTTGACAATCACTAAATTACGTAATAAGAATAGTATGAAGAGCCTACACGCTTACCTTGCTTAGGTTAAGGAATAAACAGTTTAATAATATTTGGTGCGAAAGAAATTGTGACCAAGTAAATTAAAGAAAAGTAATAGTTCCATTATTTTACTAAAACATTATGCTACTTATAACATATTTCAGTAAATAAAATTCCATTATAGGATGTGTCTCAAGCAGAGATTTCAGTGGGAAGGGGGGGGGGAGAGAGAAGATGAATTCCATCCCAACCTGGAGCTACAAAAATCCTCGCTGGAGCATATCTCTGATCATGTTCAACTATGGTTATCAGTATTTTTGCAGCATCCGGCTTATGTTAAAAGATTTCCCTTAAGGAAAATCGTCTGAAATAATCATTGCTCTCAATCATCCAATAGGATTGTGTTAGTCTTTGTGATTAGCAGTGACTCGTTTTCATATCATTATAACATCTACATTCTATTAGGATTATATCATGTTGATTTGATGTTAGATGATATGAGGTCAATACAAAAAAATACAAATGTTTTATTTAAAGCATTGCAGGGAGATGGGATTAGAAGTAAATGCAGAGAAAACTAAATATATGGAAATTTACCGTGACCATAATACTGCAAATTATGGATACGTTAAAATATAAACACTTTCGACAAAGAGGATACTTTCAAAGATCTAGGATCAACATTAACCAGAACGAACCATATCACAAAGAAATTACACGTCGACTGGAAACAAGGAATTCATGTTATTATTCACTCCAAATTCTTTTGTCTTCGCGAATTCTGTCGAAGTATTTGTAGCTTAACATACAGTATATATAGCGATAATAATGCTTGTCGTGCTATACAGTTCCGAAACATGGTCGCCTGCTTTGAGAGAAGAATGAAGACTAAAAGCATTTGAAAATTAAAGATCCGAAGAAAATATTTGGACCCAAAAGGGACGAGAATGGGGAATGACGGAAACTTCATAACGAGAAACTGTACAGTTTATACCATTTACCTAACATTTAAGCTCATTAAGTCTAGAAGACAGGTGGGCAGGTCATGTACCCAAAACAGAAGAAAGTAGGAACGCTTTCAAAATTTCAACTGGAAGCCCAATCGGAAAAAAAGATAATTGGATGGACCTAGGCACAGATGTGACGAAAATATTAAGATGGATTTCGCAGTAATAGGAATACAAAAAGCAGATACTGGGTCCAGTTGGCTGAAGACAGAAGTCAATGGAGAGCTCTTGTGAATCTGGCACTTAACATTATGTTTTTAAACTTAACAAGATTTTTTTTTTTTTTTTTTTTTTAATAATCACTTCATTTCAGTCTTCAAAGGAGTCTTCACGGTAACCGAATTGACGTTGAACTTTATCGGCTGCTGTTACTTTGACCAATATGCTTATAGTAATGTTGGAATTCAACTCGGCCGATTAGCTGTATGCTCTTACCATTAGTGAGGCGAAACCATGTCAAAATGTTGGCCTGCTTAAACCAAACTTCTCACCATAGGTTTAGCAATACAGCCGCATAGTCAGTGGTGTACGCAAAGGGGTGTTTCAGGGTTTTAACACCCCTTGAGCAAGATATTATGCAAATAAACATTTACTATATTAAGATATTTTTAAAAACATTTGAAATAATATTAACTTAGGAGTTTGAATCCCTTTGACAAACTTCGGTGTACGCCACTGCGTGTCAGGCTCGGACTGGCCAGGGCAGGAGGGCAGGAATCCCTGCCGAGGCCCTCTCTAAATATATATATTGAATAACGAATGAATAACATGGAAAGTAAGATAAAACATGTCTGTTGTGTTGGATAGTTACTTGTTGTAGTTTGTTCCGTTTTCAGAGTTCGGTAGACTCTAGCAGTGAATGTAGTCTTGGGGTCCCATTATTGGAATGAAACTAACAATATTATAAAGTCTTGTTTGTGCACTAGTGAGAATATATTTCAACAGTATGAAAAATAGGGTCCAAACATTATATTGCGTAAATGTGTATTAGGGCTCTATGAATGCCATGAATGTCATGAATGCTCCATTGGGCTCAATAAATGAGACTGACTTTATAAAGTCCTTACTGGGGCCCTCTGTTAGTCGTTTGACAAGTTATTGCAATACTATATATAAAAAAGTTCCCACCCTGGGGCCCCATTACCACGCGTAAATGAAGCTGACAGGTTTATGAAGAAAAGAGCTCTCCCCCCCCTCATCGCAGAAGAGCTCTGTGAGTTTTCCGTAGAACTGTAGAGGCTGCTGCTGTTAACTTAGAGAGTGGTTAGCTACTTGTGTTTTCTTTAACTTTGAGTCTACTAGCAGTGCCATAATATGATTCAGTAATATGTCATATACTTTAATTGCGTATTTATAATATCTTTTGGTTTCGTAGAGACATGTAGACTGTAAATAAAATTTGGTACACATATGCATTAGGAAACATAAGATAAAATCTTAAAATGTTTCAACATATAATTGAAGGCTTTTGTGCGTCCACTGGAACATTCATGAAGCTACCACTTCATCTTTGTGTTATAACTATTCGTAATATTATATCTGTATTAACTCTAATTTCAGGTTATATTGATAATGTTTCAGTTAGATTTTATCAAACCCCATTAGAAATAGTGTCAATTAAGTGAAATAGTGAGACTCCTGTCGGGGCCCTATACCCCGCAGTCCGAGACTGCTGCGTGTAGTAATGCAATAACAATGTGTGTTTATGTGTTTATGTCAACCATTTTAGAATGATATTCTGAGTTTCATGTACATTTAAATTTAAAGTTTTTCAAGGAAATCTAATTCAATTCCATAAAAGAACATTACGTTTATTTCCTTTTAGTCTTAACATCCAATGGCAAAATAAGAGGGCCTCTTTAATCTCCCTCTTATCTTACGTATTTGTAAATTTTAACATTCTGAAGTTGGCGTATAAAGGCGACCTGAATTAGAGAGATAACGAATTCCGGTCAAGGAAACCAGAAATAATGATGAGAGCTGCAGACGTGACAGCATTGATAGACTACAACGGAATATATCGATAGTTAACTTAATTTCGTGTTAATACTTGCAGTAAATGGTCTGTAATGTTTTACCAACTAATGCAATATGTGTTTTATCTATATTACATTTTCCTTCTGTTCTTTGATCTGCTGTATTTCTATTTATGATATAAACGTTAATATTGAACCATGATATGAGTATATTCATACATGTTGCTTTATTTAATAGTTAAACAAAATAGATTATAATATGTAGAATTTTCTTTTTTGTTTGTTAATAGGTTTGTTTGTAATCATGGGGGTAAACACATGTCGCCAAGGCACCGGCTACTGTCTGCTGGGGGTCGACTGCACCTTAGATGAAGACTTCCTACCAGATGACGAAGGAGGACATTGCAATGGTTTACGTTCTGCATTCACACCAAGCGCTCATTTCGTTTGTTGCAAATACAACATTAAAAACGAACAAGAATCCATATTTCCAGAAAGAAAACCTTCTCCAACACCAGATGCTCCTCCAGAGCTACCGCCGTCATCATCACAACCACCAATGACCATCGTTACCATGGATCAATTTACATCAATGTCGCCATCATTGATCACTGAAATGATGGATCGTTTATCTTCCAGCCAAAACGTGGCTACCACTCAGTCAATTGAAAAATTACCAACTCCAGCAACACAAGACGAAGGTTCGATAAATTCTGACGAAACATATTCAGGAGGCATCATGCATGATGAGTCAATGGACGAGATGGATAAACACCCACTGCCAGAAGCATCTCCTGCAATTGATGATGCCTCTATGATGAATGGAATGCCTATGGAAGCAGAAAAAGTGCCTATGCCAGAAATGCCTATGGATGAGGAAAAAGTGTCTATGCCAGAAATGCCTATGGAAGCAGATAAAGTGCCTATGCCAGAAATGCCTATGGAAGCAGATAAAGTGCCTATGCCAGAAATGCCTATGGAAACAGATAAAGTGCCTATGCCAGAAATGCCTATGGAAGCAGATAAAGTGCCTATGCCAGAAATGCCTATGGAAGCAGATAAAGTGCCTATGCCAGAAATGGCTATGGAAGTAGATAAAGTGCCTATGCCAGAAATGCCACTGGAAACCGGCGAACAATTATTGCCATCTGATGAAATGCCAATGGACGAAATGCTACCGCATGCACCTTCCGACAACATGTCTAAAGAGCCTAATCAAGAAATACCAATGTCAGATATGTCTGCTAATGACAGACCAGTGGATCCAGCACAGGAATTGCTAATGCCTAATACATCAGTTGACAATTTATCAGTAGACCCTAGCCAGGACTTGTTAATGAAAGATCAATCACCAATGGATTCTGATCAGCAGATACCGATGTCAGACATGTCTGCTGACAATATACCAATGAACTCCGATCCGCTTATGCCTATGTCCGATACATCTTCTAGCAAGGAACCAATGGTATCTGATCAGGAGCTACCAATGGCAGACATGGCACCGGAAACTAATGAACAAATAATGTCTGATATGTCTTTAAATAAGGAACCAATGGAATCTGATCAGGACTTACCAATGGCAGATATGGCACCTGAAATGAATGAACAAGTGATGTCTGATATGTCTTCAAATAAGGAACCAATGGTATCTGGTCAGGAATTGTCAGTCTCACCTGAAAAAATGCCCATGCCTGAGGTGGAATCTAACATGTCAGCAGAAAATGTACCTGAAACATATGAAGTGCAAGCTGATTCGGCAGATAATAAATTACCACCTAACTCTTGGATCTTGCAGCCGGAATCGCCATCGTCCGATGAATTACAGAATGGTTTATCAGAAGAATCTGCGGTAGGAGCCTCTATATTAGATAGCCCGGCAGAAGAACCTGTTTTGTCTAATAATCCAACTGTCTTAAATGAAAACATTCCTTCTGTCTTATCGGATGCAGCATTACAGTCGGCCGCAGAAATTCCAGTCTCTTCAGACAATGAATCTCCTGTCCAAGATCAACCTCTAAATGATGCACCTATTCCTATGTCTGACAGCCAAGAAATTGGTGATAAAGAACCAGAAAAAATATCATCTGATTCTGTAGTTCCTCAGGAGGCATCAGAAACAGTTCCAATTCTCGATCCATCTATTGTACAACAGCCAGCAGCTGGAACAACAGACGATAAAGAATCTGATCCTGTAGTTGCAGGCGGCTCTGTTCCTTCTGATTCCAATCTTGAAAATGTAGCACCATCAGAACCAGATGTGGAACAAGCAGCTATAGAACAATCACAAGCAGCCACGACCGTTGCAGATGTAGTATCAACCTCTTCTACAACTGCTTTACCACAAAGGCCTCCAACAGAGGAAGATGAATACGATGATGAGGAGGAAGAGGATGACCTTGGAGATTTCTTCGATGATATTGTTGATCTCTTTGGTGTTGTCAAAATTTCTCCACAATTGCAACAAACATTAAAACCTGGAGAACCTGTCTTGGAAGACAAAAATAAACCATTATTAGTGACAAAAACTACAACCGAATCTGGTCAAAAAGACACCTCGTTATCATCACCATCAACAACAACAACAACAACAACAGTTGCGAATTCAACTGTGTCCGTTCAATCCACTACTGAAGGACCTCAAAATGAAGATATTGATCCTGTCGTAGAATATATCACGAAAGAAAACCCAACCTACCTAAGTGGCGAGTATATTCAAGGTGTTAAAGAAGATTCACGAGAAGAGCAAACAACCACATTTAATGAAATATCAGATAATAGGTTAGAAACGACAGAGAATATGCTGAAAGCTGGTGAAGCTACTAACAGCCCTGATTCTAAGGAAGAAAATCAAGAAGAAGAAGAGCGCATATCAGAAATCATTATGGTCACAGTTCTACCTCCGGAACAAGAAATAAAAGATGAATTGACAACAGTGGAGAGTTTGTCAGCTACGAAAGATACAGATAACAGCGAAGAGGCTACTACATCAGAAAACGTTAAAGATAATGCTGTGAACCAAGATGAAGAGAAAGTTGTAAATGAAAATGAAGCAAATAATAACATGGAAAACAATGTGCCTATTTCTGACAACAGTTCGCAAGAAATGCAAAGTGCTCAGCCATTATCAGAGTCCCAGGATACAGTTTCAGAATCTACTACACCCAGCGCAAATCCTGAAACTCTAAAAAATAGTGAACAACATCTAGTAGAAGTAAAAGATGAAATAACCAAAGAGACAAATTTGCCTTTTTCTTCTGAATCCACTGAAAGCTACAATGTTCAAGAAGTTTCAGAAAATAGTTTGAGTGAGCATGAGTCAGATAACTTAGATTTGCAACTGAAAGGATCGTTAGGGTCTCCTGAGGATTTATCAACCCAACCGATCGAAGAAGACAACAGCAACTCCCTTTCAAACGTCGATGAAAAGAGTGAAGACAGTGCTAATGAAGAAACACCACTTGCTACTGAAGAAGTACCAAATGTGGAAAAATCCACTCCGGTTATTCGAGATGAAGATACAACTAGTGAAGTTAAAATGGAAGAAACAGCTGGTAACAGTGATGAAGAACAAGTTAAAGTAGAAACAGAATTTGATCGAAATGACTATGCTACTTCTACAAGTGGAGAAGAGCTATCTCAACCTCAAAATACACCAGTATATCTAGCAGTGAGTGAAGAAATAGAAAGCCAAACTTCACGAATCGAAAGCGAATCAGAGTCTGATGACGTGTCAGTGGGAACTTCATCTGAAATTTATGTTTATGTAACAGATGACCAATTTCCGTCCATTTCCGATGAGGACAGTTCAAGTTCAGAAGAAACAAAGAACAAAGAAGAACCATACCAGGTTAAAATAGACTTCTCTGTTCCAAATGAAGCAGAGATATCTGGAGAAAAAGAAGATATATCATCTGATTCCGAAAGCGAAAGTGATGAAATAGTAATGGAGATCATTTCAAAAGAAGATGCGATAGATAAAACAACTGAGGACATGATTTTGAAGGAAGATTGCACTAGTAGTTCAGAATCATACGAAACTGAAGCATCTCCTGAAGACCCAAACAGAAGTAGTATGACAACTGTATCAATGGAAGAAGGTGAATCATCAGAAAACAAGCATGAGTCATACGAAGGTTTAACGGAAAGTGAGAGTACGCCACTAAGTGAAGAAGAAGCTGGATCAGCGGTAGTTCCTAATGATAACATTGATTCCAATGAAATAGCAGCTGGTCAGTCATTGATGTCTTCCTTGAGCAACGAACAAAAATTATCTTATGAAGCTTTAAAGGAATCATTAATGTCAGATGAAGAAGACTCTTCTCCAGTGTATAGTTCCGAAGTATCGAGTGTTTCCAGTGATGAGAATTATGCATCAACTACAAGCTATGACGACTATTCCTCAGTCACATCTGAAAGTAACATTTCTAGTGAGAACCTTGAAGAAAAATCTGACATGTCACTTACAGAATCATCATCAGAGGAAGCTCAAATTTCAGGTCTAAAATTTGGTCTTTTAGGTACTCTTGCTAGTAATAACAAGGAAGAGATACAGGAAGATGAAGAAGTAAATGCGGACAAGCAAGTTATGTCAGAAGAGATAGTTTCTGAATATCCAGTGGAATTGAGTGAAATCAAGGATGAATCAGTACCAGAAGATATCAGCACAACACCAGAAGGCAGTTCTCAATCAACAGAAGCAAATAGTAGTTCAGATGAAGTTGACAACAAGTTGGTCAGCGAAAGCATTACAACGGAAAGTATCAATGAAGAAGAGGATGTAAGTAAATCTGAGAACACGGAACCGACAATGACTACTGACACCAAAGAAGCATCATCTGATGATGAATCAGAAAACATTGAATTACCAATAAATTCTGTAGACTCTCCTGGAGAAATTGGTTCTAACACTGACAAAGAAGACGTGACTGAAGCAAGTGATCTTGGTAATTTAAGGGTAGCTGGTGGAGAAGAAATGAAAGAATCAGAAAAAAAGGAAAGTGATTCATCAAATGAAAGTGAACAACCAGCTATAGAAGAAGAAGAATCAGTAACTACAGAGGAAATTCCAGAGTCAAAAGAAGAAGTTATTTCTACAGATCAACCTGAAAGAATGAAGGATGAAAGTTCAACAGAAGCAACGAGAGAAGAAAATGTGGAAAACATACCTCAAGATGAAATTACAAAAGACAAAGACCCCGAAGAGGATTTAAAGGAATTAGTGAAGGATAATGAAAATGCTGTTTCAGAAAGTGAACCGAATACTGATAATGATCCCAACTCAAATGTAAAATCTATTATTGATCTGGAAAACAAAGAAGATTTAGATGAAATATATGAAAGTAAAGCAGAAGAGAAGACTGAACTTCCTCAATCTGAAGGAAATGCTGAAAGAGACTCAGAAGATAAAACTGAAGCTCCAGAATCAGAATCAAGCTCTGAAAGAGACGCAGAGGATAAAACTGAGCTTCCAGAATCTAAAACTATCCTTGAAGAAAACGAAGAATCTCAAAACGAACTCCCTCAATCAGAAGCAAGTATTGATAAAGAATCCAAATTAAAAACTGAACTTCCAGAATCGGAAATAAATGTTGAAAACAATTCAGAAGGTAAAACTGAACTTCCGGAATCCGAATCAAGTTCTGAAAAAGACTTAGAAGATAAAACTGAACTGCCAGAATCCAAAACCAATCCTGAAGAAGATCACAACAAAAATGAACTTTTAGAATCTGAAGCAAATTCCGAAAGAAATTCCGAAATCACAACTGAATTTCCCGAATCTGAAGTAGGTTCCCTAAAAAATGTAGAAAGTAAAGATGACGTTCTAAAAAATGAAGCAGATCCTGAAAAAGACTTAGAAGACAAACCAAGCCTTTCAGTTTCTGAAACAGATACTAGAAATGAAGAGAGAACTGAACTTCCTGAATCACCTGTAGATAATGCTAACGGTCTCCAATCTTCAATCTTAAATGAGGTTCCAATTGATGAAGTTCCTGCAACAGAAGCCAGCGATAGCACCTCTCCTGCACCTTCTTCAGCACCTCTTCTAGAAGAACCCAACAAAGAAGAATCATCACTAGAAGATTCATCATTAGAGAAACGTAAACAAGAACTATTAGCAAAGATTGAATATATAAATTCTGATGAAAACAAAATACTAAGTTCTGAAGAAAACGTAGTTTCTCGTTTACAAGATGCAAATGAAATTCAGACTGATTCTGAAGAATTCAAAGCTGAAAAAGAAGAAATAATGCCAACAACATCTGAAGAATCACCTTTGGCAGATGGCGTGCAAGGAAACTCTGACAATGTGGATTCATCTACAGATTCTTTTCTTGAAAGTAGGACTGAAGAGATAATGGATTCAGTTACTGATTTGGTGCCTCCATCGAACGAAAAAGAGAAAACTGAGCAAGAAGAGGAAACAAAGGTTGAAAACGAAGAAAGTGAGTCTAAACTTCAAACAACGACTGAACCCGAAGATACAACGAAATCAATTGAAGAAGATGATAGTACAACAATTGAAACTATGAAGAATGTAGTAATTGAAGAACGTGTAGCGTCCATTAGTGAAGAGATTGATAGCTCTACGATTGAAGCTGAATCTCAGAGCTCTTTGACTACAACAGAATCATCAAACGAAGCAGCTGATCCTTCTGCTAAGACAGTGAAGAGATCGTGTGGTCAACCAAGCACAGGAGGATCTCCATCGTGTTGGATGGTCTATTTAGTTAACAGTGAAGATAGAGGCGCAAGAAAATATCCTGTTTGCTCTGGAAGCTTGATTGCATCGGATTTGGTGGTGACATCAGCTAGCTGTGCTTCAAGGTTAGTGGTTTGAAAACATTGAAACAGTGGCTATTCAAGTAACTATTAGCTTACTTTATAATGTATATTTCTTAGTAAGACTAACGATAAATCTCTGTCTGAAACTTGTGTTCTTGTATCCAGATCATAAGCATATTAAGAAAATAATAATAATATATAAGAAAGAAAGAAAGAGAAAATAGATACGAAAGTAAACTAACTATTCTTCTCAATATAACTAATTTATGTAATTGATTAATTTTTCATTTCTTATTGAACTTAAAGTTTGTATAGTTTTTAATAAAAAAAAACTTAGTTGTTTTAAAAGTTTGTAATTTGTCTCTTTGTAGAATAAACTTGCAGCACATAGCACCACGCGTTTATTGAACTTATTGTTCATATAGAATAGCAATTCAGTTTATTTCCAGTGATTTCTTAATTTTATTTTTACCAATAGTATGTACACTCATGTCCAAAATGATTGACGCATATCTATAACTGTCTTTTTGTAAGAATATAATTTGATAATGATTTTGCAGAGTACTTTTAATACTGATACTATGTGTATAATCGGGAATTGTATATTAGTGGTAAATTTCATAGGAAAAGAATTAGAAATACGAAAATTAGAATGAGTAAAACAAAATGTTGCTAAATAGACAAGAAAGTTTTATTTTCATTTTATTGTTCTTATTTACTGCTCTTTTGACATGAAATTTGCCACATACATGTCTCTGCCGATTATACACATACTAACATTATAAGAAATACCGGGCGAATTCGTTATCAAATTATATTCCTACAACAACATATTTATAGACATGCGACAATAATTTTGGACATGAGTGTACATCATCTTTAGTATTATTTGCCAAAATTGGATTAAGTACTTCACAACGTTTGGTCGTGGATCTCTTAAACGTAATCTGTACCTTAATATAATATGTAATTACCGAATCATTTCCCAAATGTCTATATGCTTATATTGATAGGTAGGCTAATACATAGAACCAACTATAAATGCAGCTAATTCCATCTCACTAACTCCGTTTATTATAATATTCCATTAAATTATACTAGCATTCCCAATATCGTAGTATTTCCCAATACTGACCAAAATAATCAATAGTATACATTAAATAGGCCGTTATCATTCAATTTTGTGTATAACCCAAATCCATGACAAATTGTAATAAACATTTCCATCACAGATTAAGTTTACATAACAAGGTATGTGTGTCAATTTCGTAACGATTTTAACGATTTTCACGATTTTAACGATTTACACCGACAACGTTTGGGAAGTGATTCCTGACACCAAGATAAGACAAAAAGTCTAGACCAACCTGGGTGTACAAATGCTTCCTTTCGGAGTTATAGACTGTCGAAAATATGAAAAAATGAACTTGGAAGGTCCGTAACTCCAAAACTATGGGACCTAGCGTGGACGGGTCAAGACTTCACTTAGGAACCAGTATGTGCCCTATCCAAATATCCAAGTTTCACAATCCTGCGGTACTTCTGCAACATTTTTTATAGAGCTAGTTGGTGAGTACTTCAAATTATATGCCCGTAGCCAAACTCTCTCTATAAAAAAATTGTTGCATGAGTATCTTAGGATTCTTAAACATGTATTTTTGAATAGCGCACATATTATTTCCTAAACGCAGTCTTGACCCGACTACCGAAGGTCCCACTTTTTGTCTTATCTTGGTGTTAGGGATCACCTCCTATATATATATATATACGGTGTATATCGAGAGAGAGAGCATCTTTGATTTTTTTTTTTAAACGCTAACAGTAAGATAATTTAATATAATTTGCAATACAATAGTGTGAATACGTGTTTACGTAAAAGTAGATAGTGTTAATTTACTAATGATATTATAATTGTATCTTCAAGTAGAAATCAAACTATATTTTTTCTCATTGTAATTCAAATTGTATTCTCTTTATTCATGTGTACGTTATTGATATACTTTACTCACATTTACATAAAACGTTAAGAGTATAATAAAATTAATATCTCTGATTTATTAATCAACAGAGACATATAACATTAAAAGTTTTTAAAAGAATTGAAACTTTAAGCTTATATCAGTTCAAGTCTGACATAGTTTGTACTTGATTGCTTGATTGTAATACGCATTTAATTGTTCTTCTTGTTAATTCTTTTAATTTATTAACTTAAAGCTTGTGAATTTATGTATCATCCTTTTCTCATGTGCTGAACTCAAACATTTTTTTAAATAATTATTTCAACAGACTGTTTGCAAAGGGAATGCAGAACGCCCGAGTTGTAACATCGAGTGAAAGTTCATTGAACTATAAAATTTCTGAAGTAATTGTCCATGAGAACTACCACGCTTTACCTCAGCTGTCTTTGAACGATATTGGTAAGTATTCAATTAAGTCCTTCTTTTAATAACCATTGAAGTAACATGGTAAAATTATACAACACAACATCAAGACAATGAAGGAAAGAATGATGAAGTAAATCATTTTCGGAACAGTACAAATATATGTTCTTCGTACATATGACTGTCATCTTTCCAATTCACTTCGTACATCTTTCTAGTTTATTAAGTATACATATATGCCTCCCAACAATGATCCGTTGTGATTTGAAATCTCAGTGCTTATTTTATCCTTTAAGGTTCTTTGGAGTATGGATACCCGAATCTTGTGATCTGGTCACTCTTATCTGACATCTGGAATCGAACCTGGAATCGAGATTCAAATCTGAACATGGATCCGGAATTCGTATCATAGATCTGGATGTGGATTCAAACGTGGTCCGGATCCGAACCTAAATCCAAAATCTGAATCTATTACTTAAGAACGTTACTATTTTAACAGTTCTCTCTTGTCACTGTTGATAGATGAAAACCATAGAAAACAAACATACTAACACTGTATTCTTCAAAGATAATTTCAGTGACAGTGAAGAAGATAGAAGGAAGTGAAGATAAATATTGACCAGTTTGAAAGTATATTTGTCTGCCACGGCCTACTTAAAATATTAAAGTCACACCTTATAAAATAAATACATAAAATAATTAAAAAAATATACCTGAGTAAACCATAGCATAAACGCTAACAATAAACAACTTACCTATTAGGAAGCATGAATTTGGGTACTTCTTATCAAAATCTGAAATTTCGAATCTATACTTAAATCATATAACCCAGTTTAACCTAAATGTGATATATATTTTAAATCCGAGGCAGGTGTTAGTGCTGGGCTCGAAGGGACATGGACATTCAGAAGTTGAATGATTTCTTTTTTTCACTTTCTCCTCCATGGAGAAATGAATTGGTTATGATTTTTTTTTTAAGTTGAAAAAAATTAATTCCTCTTGGTAGTTGTAAATTTATTTTGTCATAAACTGAATTAACATTTACTCATTGTTTCACATAAATTCGTTCCTATGTATACAATAGCAATATTCTTCTTTTCGAATGTGTTATTTTACTGTTTCAATTATTATAAGTATATATACTTAATTATATTATTTGTGGCGTGTACTATTTGCTAAGTATATCTTTTGTGTATGGGTCTAGTAATTGGAACATATGAGTCTCCGTATCAGAGGCAGAACTCCTTCATCCGCAACGAGTCAAGGGAACTGAAATTTGGTCTTAGATTTTTAGTCTCCATGATACTTTGAATCTGGAAACAAATTACCAATATAGGAAAAGTATTTTGAATTTTTTCTAGAAAACTGAACTATAAGAAACTTAGAATTAAACAAGACAAGTATAGAAGGTAGAACAACCTAGTACAGGTTGACAAAGTTAAAATTCTTTTCCTGCACTTTCCTTTCAGTTTGAGAAGCGTTTCTGAGTTACTAGCCTAGGATGTATACGCTTATACATTTCTATCTTTATCTTCTAACATGGACAAATTTATGACACCGTTAAGAAACATCTTTTGTTTTTCTTTCTTACATAAAGCCCCCTGTTACTGCTTGCACATTTCCAATTGCCTTTGCAATTCAGAGATTACTTTGGACCTTCCCTGTACAATATGAATTCGTTTTGATAATTTTTGCAGTCACTGAAGAGACAAAAAGTGATAAGAAGGGTTGAAACTGATGCCTTGCATTGGTAGGTAATCGGATACCTGAGATGCTGAATTCCAAATGTTCTTATAATAATAATAATAATAATAATAATAATAATAATAATAATAATAATAATAATAATAATAATAATAATAATAATAATATGAGAAAAATTTAAGTTACATGGTTTCGGAAGAAAAATAGTTACTGGTTCGTATTCAAATCTAATAACTAGAATTGAAGAAGAGGTATCTATTCTAGGAAAAGATAATTAGAGACTTCAGTATTAATTCTAAGAAAAGATAATCATATACAGATATGACATAAGCAGTTCTTCTTCCTTCATAATTATCCCTCTCATTCATGATCTGTCAATATGGATGGTTACTATGTCTTATCTTCTTTTATTTGGACTTTAAATGCAATCTGAAATCTGATATATCACTCCATGAGTCTTAAAACGAGAGTGTGAGAGTATACAGATCATTCTGATTGCTCTCGTAGAAAAATACCCCGAAATACTTTACCTACCTTATCCTTACTTACCCGAAACACCTCATATAAATTGGAAAATTTTAGCACTAAAAGAGACAAGTAGGTAAAAGCTTTTGACCGAAATTGTGCAAGAAAGTTCTTTAAAATTTTAACTTTAATTAATATGTACATGTACTAATATTATTGGTTTTCATTTGATAGGTTTGATTCGTCTTGCAACACCTGTAGAAGCAGCAGATCCTGCATGTTTGATTTGTTTACCTAAGGCAGGAGTTGATTTTAGTGGAAGGAAATGCCAAGCATTGAAAGTTCAAGGAGGAAGTAAAGGTAGGAGAAGACATTAAGTGCTTTCATGTCTTAATTTTATGTGCAGAAATATTTTAGAATTAATGTGTAACTGACTTACTCATACCCGTCTTCCACTCTTCACAAAATGTCAATCAAAGTATAGATCATGTTTGATATAAAACCAATAGTATTATGAAGGAGATAAAACAATTTATCAAATCGAAAATTTGTAAGAAACAGTGAAGAGTTGGTGGCGAATATAGTAAATCCATTTCTTCTTCTATATCGTGTATTGAACTTACCACTTAAAATATTTATTTTCTGAGAAATTAATCAATTCTGCTAATACATTGACAGTGAGAAATTAATCAATTCTGCTGTTTGCTGGATCGTAACACTGTCAATTATGGATGTGTCAAAATATCAAATAATACTTTTGACAAAGTGTATACTTTCAAATACCTAGGAGTAATATGAAAAGATCAAAATCATTTTCACGAACAAATTAAATGTGGACTGAAGGCAGGGAATTCATGTTATTATTCAGTTCAAAATCTTTTTCGAATTCTGTAGAGGAATTTGAAGCATAAAATATATAGAACAATAATCATGCCTGTTGTGCTGTATGGTTGCCAAACGTGGTCGTTTACTCTGAGGAAAGAACCCAGATTTATAGTATTTGAGAATAAAATCCTGAGACGAATATTCGGACCTAAAAGGAACAGGAATGAGGAATGGCAGAAACTTCATAATTTATACCATTTACCAAACATTGTTAGGGTCATCAATTCTAGGAGTCTCAGGTGGCAGGTCATGCATCCAGAATGGAAGAAAGTAGGAATGCTTTCCAAGTTTTAATTGGAAGTCCAAACGGAAAATGACCATTAGGAAGACCTAGGCATAGATGGGAGGACAATATTAGAATGGATCTTGCAGAAATAGGAATACAAAGTAAAAACTGGATACAGTTGGCTAAGAACAGAATTTAATGGAGAGCTTTTGTGAACGCGGCATTGAGCCTTCAGGTTCTATAAGCCATAGAGTTATTAGTTAGTTGTACGTACTACTAGAGACTAGAGATTTCGAAGCATTAAGAAAGCATGAAAAACTTAGATATCTTACAAACATCACTAATTATTTGACAGATAACGATATAAAGTCTAATCCTTCTGCACGCAACGCTATAAACAATTAGATAGGTTCACATTTGAATCTAGTGTTTCTGCCGATGATAATAGGGTCATTATACATTGTATTTAATCTCACCATG
The DNA here is from genome assembly GCF_964235325.1 of Thermobia domestica. Classification (NCBI taxonomy): domain Eukaryota; kingdom Metazoa; phylum Arthropoda; class Insecta; order Zygentoma; family Lepismatidae; genus Thermobia; species Thermobia domestica. The sequence goes on from NC_137466.1 coordinate 93,777,603, forward strand.
GTGGAAACACTGGCAAAATTTTAAACTATGGTGTTTATTATGCTTTTTATTCTTGTTTTTATTTTTGAAGGTAACACTTTTACAGCATTCAAGGGCAATTATTGAAATTATTTCAGGTTTTTGAACAGGAGAAATTCATATAACGATTTTTGAACAGTTTGAACAAGTATTTAAATCAGTGTAATGTAATAACAAGACATTGCAAGAACATTGAGGGTTCGTAGACATTTACCTAAGAAACGCTCGAATAGAACAGCTTCTGACAGTTTTTTCAACTTTAAATGAGTTCTCTCCGCTTTAGCGATTTTGGAATTTCATATGTTTTCTCCTGGACTCTCCAATAGGGTCATGCTATTTTGATATCGACGTTTTCTTTCTTAGTATTTAAGTTTACTTTCGGAAACCATTGCAATGGACTAGTCATCATATTTTCGTTATAAAATGTCAAGAGTATCACAAAAGATGACATTGTTATTAATGTAACAATAAAATCAATAATAATTGAATTACAATTACTTCTATCATTTCAATTGTAACACAAACACTGAGTGAAAACTCAAGTTTATGTATAGATACTGTGTGAACTGTAAAATAATTTTGCAGTAAGCTTCATTCTCTTCCGTTAACTAAATGACCCACAGATAATTGCAGGGAATTGGTGAAATGTCCTATACTCTGTCGGGCAATTTCGCCATTTGTAAGATGTTCGTTTTGTGTGTTTGAAAGGCATTAGTTGTTGGTCTATTGAATAAACATTTTTGTCGAAGATATCAGAAATATCAGGCTTCCTAATGCAGCCATTACATTTTTTATACCAATGTTAAGGACTTTACAGTGATCGTTGAAAGCTTAGCGTGGACAAAATTGTTCACACTAACTTTATTCTGAAAAAATAAAAATTTAGAAAAGAAAGTATAAATTCGCTGTGAAATTGAACAAAGAACTTTAAGAAAACAAAATGTCGTGAGTGTATACAGCCTTCACTTACATTGTTCTTTCAATTTCAATTCTCTACGCTTTCAATTCAGCCTAACTTTGGAAATTATAAGATGAATTACCTTCTAGTAAGATGGCTAGATGAAAAAACTCCTAATCTCCAGACAGTCAACTTTTTACCATAGAAAGGAAAAGTTAAGATGAGAAATGTAGCTATGGCTTTTGTTATCAACCCGTATACTAAAAACATTTTTATGTATTAAAATGTTTGTTTTAACATAAGAAAAGAACGGCGTACCAATGTTTAGATTTAAACCTACAAAATTGAATGATGTATATAATACTATTTGGCATCTTGTTTAAAGAATGTGTTTTTCACATCTAGCTTCTTTAAATGACACTTGTAGAAACAAATTTAACTGGCTACAATGATATTTTCCTTTTATTACACTGAGCGTAATTTATCTGTTCCTTTCTCAAAGAATAAATAAATCAAATATTTTTTTTTAAAAAAAAGATAAGTAAATATTAGTCGTCGTATTTTTATGTTGTAGTCACTTGTCGATTTCAGTTGCGACTTCCATCAAATTTATCACATTTCAACCAACCTGACCGATCTCAAACAAATATCGCTGGTCATCTATGTTACACCTGGAATGACTTTTCTTACTAATTTCAGTTCAAATTAGTTAAATCACTTTCTGAGAAATTAAAGTTCAAGTTGATTTTGGCCTTTAAATGGTACTTAATTTGGCTTATATTGCCCGTCCAATCTTCGTCCTCAAGTATTAAAAAGTTTCTAAGATTAGTACTATAATTTCTCTCTTGAGACAATCTTTTAGAGATTTATTCGTTTTAACCTTCGATCTTGATCTTTGATCTTTGTTCTTAACAAATCTCTATTGAATTTGACAGGCTACTTACGTCAATTACTCATAACTTTCATACCAATTTTGATCCAAACTTGTAAAGATATTCCTGAGAAATGAAAGTTTGTATTGGGTTTCGGCCTTCGATTTTAATCAATATTAACCAAATATAGTTCATAAAAGTAGACCAGCAATAACCTTTATCCCAATTTCCGTCAAAATCTGTAAAGCTACTTTTAATAAATAGAAGTTCATGTCGATTTCGACTTTTGAACTTGACATAATTTTGGTCTTTGATTCACAAACGAATACCTTATTAAAAAAAAAAAATCTGAAATAGATATTCTGACAAGATGAAAGACTAATGGCACTTTGTGAGAGCTTCTAATGGAAATAAGTTACCCACATTTAATTCCACGTGACTTTAGAATATTTCGTTGACAATTTTCTGTTTATTGCACTTCGTATCTGCTCTGGACATCTTCCATTATTAATTCGGACGAAGGTACAACATATATCAAAACATTGACAAATATAAACAAAATACCGTATGATTTAATTTACAACGTGCAGTTAAACTTATTACTTTCTCTTGAATATATCAATGTTTATAATACGAACAAGATAACCCTTATATTGCAGGCAGAGAACATGTCCATGCTCTAGTAGAAGAAGAAGAGACTACAAGCAGAGCTATGTGCGATGACATTGTGAAATCTCGATCTGCAGAAATGACCAACTCCAATTTCCTCTGCTCTAACAAGAAAGACAGGGAAAGCAGAGGACAGGTAAGCTATTAAACAATAAACCTACTTATGCGTTGACATAGCTTCTTCTCCTTTTTTGACATTTTTGTTAACAATAATGAGAAAAACCTAAAATTGTCTGACATCTCGTTGAACCTCCGATAGTTAACCTTGTCAGGGCTACCTGTTGAATTTCAGGGCCTAGGGCGAAATTCCCAAATTGCGAGTTCAATAATGCATGTGAAAATTTCATATCCAACATGAATAATTATTTTGCTGCATCTTTGACTTTTTCACATGCGATATTCCACTATGAATGCACTTCGTAATAATAATGATATACAGTCATAATAATATCTTACAAATGACGGTTCATTTTGACCTAACAAAATTAAATGATATATATACCCGTATATTTCGAAAGAGTTTTCTACGACTACTGTATATATTCTTAGGTGTACTCAAATAGTTAGGCGAGTTCTTGTGAGTGTTCCAGAGTTCTACTTTTCGGTATTGATTAAGCATCATGATCCAATTAGAAAATGTCCTGAGTTAAGAAGTAGTGGATTGAAGTCAAGAAAACCAGAAATATGGCATTGAGATCCGATGGACTGAGAATTCTTTTCATGGAAACGAAACAATATGGTGTCTCATGAGCTCTGAATGTGCTTCACATTTTTGTCATATGATGCTTATCACTTGCATGGATTAATTTTTTTAGCGTCTTTTATACGGAACATCCAGATGCAACAATAACAAATAGAATATAGAATCAAACCGTGAAACGAAATTCTATATTAATGTGTAGTGTTGACTAATTAAAAATTACAAGCAAGTAATAACAATAAGGGTCTTTCGCTAAAGATTTTTATCAGATAGGGAGGACAAGGAAAAAAAGAAAAAATATAAGGAACAGGAAAAAAACATAAGAAGGAACTAGACTGTGTAGAGGGAGCATAGTAACGAATGGTAGAAAAATGGGACAGGTAGATCAGTAGGAATGCAACAGAGCGAAGGAGTAAATGTGTAATGTAATAAAAATACTTGAAAAATAAAAATTAATCAGGAAATTAAGAAAAGAAAAAATGTTAATAATAATAATAAAAGATAATGAAAATGTAATAATAAATCAAAAATGGGCAGAGTAGAGTACTCAGGAGAAATAATAAAAATAATAACAAGTGAGGTGTTCACAATGTGAAACCGACATAGATTTTCAAATTATTGGATTTAATATTGAAACTGGAAGTGGTAGATATATATACACTTGTGTTTGCAATACATGGATAGGAGGGAATGTAAAACATAATCTCGGGACGCTTAATTAGTATTAAAAAGCCATTTCTCGCAATTTTTCACAGTTTGTGCTCTTTGCAGCTCAATATTGGAACCTGAAATGAGAGTAGATTTCTAGCACTGCCGGCTTTTATAGAAGGTTAAGAGAGGATGTGGAACCTATTCTTAGAACACCGAATCCATATCAAAAAAATTTCGTGCTCCATTTCTTACAGTTTTGTTCTGATATCTGTCGACAGACAGACGAACGGACTGATGTAGCCGTTCTATAAGATTTCCCTTACTTATGCATAATGTTGATTTGGAAGCCTAATAATATGTAAAATAATAAAAGAAATTAGCAAGGATACAACCTGAAAAGACTATTACGTGATCACGGGACCATCCATTTCACCGTGGCACTCAGCTGAGTATTTCTTCGTTTTTTTTTCTTTTCTGTTTGTTAATTTTTCTTTGCTATTCTCCGGTCTTCTTCCCCTCCCTTCTGACGAAATATTTTAGCGAAAACTCTCAAAGTACACTCTTTCGTGTTATGATAATGTTTTCACTAGTAAAGTAATCAATTTTTAATTCCAGTTTTTGAGATTACTTTATTATAAACCTATATAAAGTGAACTCTGACTGTGTTGGCCATCATCGGTTCCATTGAAAAGCGACTAACTTAGACAGGTACCAACTTACTGAAGATAGATGTATTTGAAGTAAAAATTATATTACATAACGCAGTAATAAATAAAGTAATTGCTTTGTACCTCGTAAATAATATGTACTAAAAATTATTTTGCAATATAAAACATTATATTTAATATAGTAGCGCACGTAGCTTCAGTGCAGGAGATCCGTGTTCGATTCCCGGGGGGAGCTTATGAGTTTCGTATTCGACGTTAAGTGTAAGACCACGTTTCAAGAACGAAAATGCAACTAAATATCTATCTTAGTTTCCCTTTGTACGTTGATTTCAATTTTCTAATTTCAGCATGCCAATTCTCTACAAAATTATTAAGTACCTTTTTCCCCTTTTCTTTTCTCCCTTTCCGTTATCACAACAGGTGCACATAAGATCATCGGCTCTAGGAATACTCGAAGATTTATGCTTTGTGTAGCGAAACACCAAAAGGCGGTTCTTAGTTCTGTATTTACAAACTGATACCGGTACTTAGCTAATGAGTTTTCACCACTAAGTTATGGGAAGAAGCTGTGTTATATCTTTCTTTTTGCAACATGAATCCGATCTTCATTTGTTACAAATGCTCTACAGGTGGTCTACGTGACATAAACAAAGGGTCCAATAGCTCAATAAATTCGTTTAGACTAGAATACCAAATGTCTTGTAATATAAAATATGAATGGCGTCGATCTATTCGTACACTCGCTAAAGAAAGCTGCAATCAAGAAATAGTATTATTGCCTTCAGTATTTTTGGAGAAGTTATTCTTAATGAACACGTTTTCAACCTTTCTTCCTTTAGTTTATTGATCTTCCGAAGTATAACAGTAAATAATGTTATAAAAGGATTTTTAAGAAATGAAAAAGATCGCGTTCAGTTAAATGGTAGCTGGTGTCCAACAGAAGGGGCAAATTTAACATTAACAGAATAAAAATAACAATGCCTCAATGTGACAAAGTTCCAAGGTAAATATTTGGCCAACCTATGGAGGTTTAGATAATACTTGTCTTATAGGAATATGTATTGTCTCCAAAAACAGCCCAAGTAAATAGCTTTGATTGCATATGATATTTGTGAAGTAGGAGTTGTCATTATGAATAGATTGTGTTATCATGATTTTTATTAACTTTGGTGGCGTTCTTTTCTAAAAAATCTTGTATGTGTTCTTTTAGATATATATATATTTATTTGCATTTTCTTTTTATTTATCACAATAGGAAGAAAATAGCAACGGCAGTCCATTAGTATGTGAACAAACCGGCAACTACTTCCTAGCAGGTATCACATCTATACGTTCCAGTGACAAATCTGCAGTCTACACACCAGTTGCCAACTACGTTTCTTGGATTCACTCTAACGGCCAGAATCGCGAAAGAGATCTATCTGTGTGATAATAAAAAATATATAGTGCTCATAGTGCTATATAGACTTCAATTTTTATGTAAAGAAAGGACAAAAAAGACAGTACCTTTTCAAAAATAATGGTGGTTGGAAAACAACAAAGGGGTACGGCTGGAAGGAAACCTATGATAGTACACCAGCCCTTTTGGGAAAATGGGAACAGTTTCGGATTTAATTTAAAAATTATCTTTTTTCTAGAAGGAAAAATGAAGGTCAATATAGGGATTCAAACAAAATTCCAGTGCTATTCAGTGGGTATTTTATATTTTTATTATCAGCCATATTGGTTTTAATATTTCTACAGTTTTTATAAACGAACTTCATAAAATCAACCTCAAACTAGCATCACTTGTTCTACTGACGTTTCACATGGATCCCAAATAACAATAATCAAAAACTTATATGCTTCATTTCATAATACTGTCAATTTGTAGAGACAAAAGTAGCTCAAAACATAAATGTACAAATCGTTATGATTCTACCAGAAAAAGATAAACTATAAATGATTTTCGTGTTAAGTGCAGATGACATTAAAACATAATATATACAAATTTACAATTTTAATCTTCCTCTTATTTATACAGTACTTTAATTAAAACTGTAGCCAACACTAGAATTACAGAAAAATGTTAATTTTGGACCTTTTTGATTTATTATCCAGAAAAATGTTTTTTTTAAAGTCAAGCATTACTAACAATCTCTTTGGTATGCTTTTTTAAATAACTGAAGCACTTGTGTTACGTGCATCCTTGAATTTTTCCACTTATGAGAGTTTAAATAATGATCCATATCTTTTTGTTATTGTCCATAGCAATTTCTAGAAACTTTGAGACTAAGATAAATAAATAATAAAAACAGGAAGAGTGTATTTAAAATTCATTGTTTATTTAAAGTTTATAAATTGATTTCTGTTCAATTGTGTTATTCTGCAGATGGTTTTTAATTTTTTTTTTTTTTGAGTACACTGTTTATTTATGTTGTCATATTTTAATTATACAGGATACATATTACACTTTAAACTATGTACTTTTGAACTAATCAAAATGGTGGTCATTATGGGATTCTAAGTAATTGCATGACGAAATTCTGATTACTCTGTAAAATTTGTTCATGATTTCAAGTTTGGGAAAAGATATGTGAACATTAATGAAAATTGAATTAATATAACCAAATGTTACAGGATATTAAAGTAATGTGTTCGAAGGTGTTAGAAGTATGTGTGTAAGTGCTAGGAGTGTCTGTATCACTATTAGAAGACAGAATAACTTTTTTTCTCTTTTTTTACATATGTTACATAAATATAGCTATAAACAATCTGTTACAGCAGAACTATAATTATTATTGGCAATGAACGACATACTTTTTAGCGCCATAAAAGTTTGTTTGTGTCAATTTTTCTCGGAAACTATGGATCAGAATTTACAATTAAGCATATTATTTTGATAAGTTAGAAGTGATCTATCAACTAATACGTTTCTTATCTTTGGACAATATTTTAGTTAAGTAGAAAATAAAATTTAAAAGTTAATTATATTTTTGAGCTATATGTCATTAACCATGTTACGTACTGACCTCTTGCTAGAGTCATAATGAAGAACGTCATGAAAGTATATATATCAGTCTCACCTCAGTAGTTTGCGCCATTTTTGTTCAGGATCAAATTTTAGACTTACAAAATAATTTGTTTCTCAAAAAAAAACTTGATGAAATTTTACATGGACGCATATAATTTTGTTCCAGCGCGTGTGATCTATCGATTGTTGAGTATCTCATCTTTGGACAATCTTTTCCCCCATTAAGCGCTATTGTAGATTCTTTTTGTTGGTATTCGAGTTCAGTTTAATTTCAAGTTTAACTAACATAAACACTATTAAGTTTCATTTTTGTTTAAAAGATGAAAGAAAAGTAAATAAGAATATTTCCAGGGAAAATACTGACTTGTCAAAATTATAATAATGTGTTTTCATATTAATTTTAAAAATATTGTTATAAGAGAAACTGCAAATAACTATTTAAAATGCAGTTACTACTGACGTAATATTAATGAATATTAAAATCATTAAAAATATAATAAGCAATAGAATTCAGTACGCTCTTTTTTCTTGAAAATCATTTTATTCTACTGAGTTCAAGATGAATTGTGGGTTCGTTCTGAAATTCATATAATTTATGTTGTTTTCCAAGTGAATATTCGTTAACTGTTTTGACAATTGTAGCAAATATATATACTATTGAATTACACTCAAATCAAAATTTAATGGACAAAGAAAATTGTGCCATGAATTTTTAAGAGATACCTTGAAAGGGCTTGTAGGTTGACATTGGGACGATAAAATTTTATGTACATGCAAGTTTCACGTTTCAGAACAAATCATAGTGACTATATACATTTGTTCAAAATAAGGTTATTCTATATGGGTCAGTATTATTGTTTGAATTCAATGTATTTCTAGAAAGAATTTTAGTGATATAAATTTTAATAATGCCAAAATTAAGATCAATAAATACAAGTCTAAAATAACGTATTATATAAAGGAGGAGGGTGTATATTATTATTTCGTATACAACATTCACAACTGAATGAAAGATTATGCACATAGTTCTTGGACTATATTTTTCATCTTCATTTGTAAATTAATTAAGTATTTACATTAATTTTAATATTTCTTTTTTCCATAAAAATCCTTCTAACAGGAAACCAGCTCTGTAGAGAAATTTAAAAATGTGTTTGTTTAAGTGTATTTAAGTACTAAATATGTATAAAAGGCAATGATATAAATATATAGACCACCCACTATTATTACTCATTTATATTTATATTTGCACTGGAATTTTGATATCCCACTTGTTTAAAATAAATTCTCGTACAACTCTCGGTGCCATAACGTTTAATACTGTTTTTCTAAAAGAGAGAAAATTCCACCTTTTTTAAAAACAAAAAGCTCTGTATATAGTGGTACTTTTTATACATGCTGTTTTTTTAATATTATACAAGTTTTGTTATACTTGTTTGAAACTGTTTTGTACATAAAGTGTTCATATAAAATTAAACGTATTGAGTTTTTATTTTTGCAATTCCTTTCCTCGAATTTTGTTTTGCTTCCAATTGTTGTTTTAATATTTGGTATTGTACCTAGATAGATAATAGGAGTACGGAATTTAGTGATCAGTAAATACTTGCTTCTGAAAACAATGCTGTTTACTATTCTCTATGCTGATATGTTGTTTATTAGTAATGTACAAGTAACACTATATTTTACCATACATATCAAAGATGTATAAGATAAGAAGGATAAAAAAGGTATACATGGCCTATCATGCCTTCACAGTGCTGGCCTATCATGCCTTCACAGTGCGGATACTCTCGCCACTCCGATGTTAATGACCTCATCATGAGAGCCCTCATCTCCTCTGGAACCCGTTCCGTGTGAGAGCTAATGGGGTGTAGTCGCTCTGATGGCAAGAGACCTGACGGAATGTCTTTGGTGCCATGGAAACGAGGGAAGGTTTTAATGTGGGATTTCACTTGTGCCGATACTCTAGCCCCCTCTAATCTTCCTACTTCTTCCACTAAAGCTGGGATGATTGCAACTCGCAGAGAATATGAAAAGAGATGAAAATATAACAACCTCTTGGACAAATACCACTTCGTCATCATCGCCATCAAAACTTGTGACTCCTGGGGTCATGAAGGACTAAACTTTATTAAAGAAGTTGGACGCCGAATAGCTCTCAACACAGGCGACACTCGAGCTTCAGCCTTTCTTATAAGTATGCCTGTGCAAAGAGGGAATGTAGCAGCGATGCTAGGAACGCTTCCCCTGGGAAAAGCATTGGATGAAATCTTCCTTCTGTAATCACCCTCCTCTCACCGAACTCACGCAATTGCTGCTAGATAATATATAAAATGCATTGGTGCTACATTTTTATTTAAAATTAGGACTATGGTATTTTACAAACATTAACGATGGGAATACGAAATCATCATTTTATAATCCCTTGATATGCATCAGTAGCAGTTTAAACTTTATTCCTGGGACGAAATAGTAAATTAGTTTGAAAAAAAAATTGTAAATGAGTAAGAAGCAACTGTAACGTTAACAAATTTGTAAATTTCTACGAAAATGGAAAATATTATAACTGATTGTTATTTTAAAAATATTTAGATCAGATGTATGTGAAAAACAAAATACCTATAAGAGAATAAAAAAAAAAATAGTTTCATATAATATTATTGTATATAACTATGAGCAGTAGCGCAACAAGGTGGGTGACAGGAGAACTTTATCTACATCTGTCAAAATTTAGCTACATATGTGCAATATTCTAGGCTTGAGAATAAAAGCGGAACGAAGTTTGTGTTCCTTGGTTACTTCACTAACCGTGAGGACTGTATGTATGTTTTACACTAATTTTATTATTTACTTTTTCCAGTATCAAAACTGTCCACTGCATATCTAATTATCCATCTTAAATTTCTTAACTTCTTTCCAGTCCTTGTTTACGATTTTTACTTTTAAAAAATAGTGAATACTTCTCTTATTTATTTATTTATTTATTTATTTATTTATTTATTTATTTATTTGACAACTAACGTTCCTGATAACAACAAAAAACAAGCAAGAAGGCTAATACTCACCGCAAAAACAGCAGAGTTTTCTTCTACATGTAAGAAGCGCTTTCGGAAGAAGAGAAGCAGAATTTGTTGTACAAGTTTGTGTCATTTAATATTCCAATTAGATATACTGTTAAAAACAGTTTGGATTTTTTTTTAAAAAAGAAAGCCTGAATTACTTTGTTGCTGCAGATTCTATCCATTTGGCATCTTTTGGCGTTGTGGGGATGTATCCATCAATATCAGTAAACCTGGTTTTACAGGCAGTGGAACTTGCTTTACTTAAATTAAAAGTAAACCCATACGAAATCCAACTAATCTCTCAACTAATAGCTTTTTTCCCGAGAAACAATGTTGTTCAATTTGAAGACACCATTTTTCGACAGTCAATGGATTATCTATCAATACTCTTTCTCCAGTACTTTCTAACGTGGTAATGGACATGTTCGAAACTAACACATTCAAAAATTCCTTGTATCAGATATTTTCGATATGCTGATGATACTTGATTTTGTACAAAGCTCCTCAGGAATTAAATAAATTGTTTGACGAGTTTAATCAGAAACATCCTAGAGTCAAATTTACAACAGAACTTGAAGAAAATGGTGCTCTTAACTTTAAAAGACATGACAATAAGTTTTTACTTCGGTATATTGCAATCCTTCTGCTAAAAAAAAAAAAAAAAAAAAAAAAAAAAAAAAACCACTTTAAATCAGCATATTCGTGGCTTCAGAAATTGAATGTCTGGAAACACTGTTTAAAAGGACTCTTTTACTTTCAGACCTCCCTGGGGATCTCAATAAGGAAATCCAATATTTAATAGAAATTGGGCAAGAAAATGGTTTCCAAAAATCTTTCTTACTGAAATGGTACAAACATGTACAACAGGAGGTCGTCGGCACCTACCAACAACCAACAACATTTGTCAAAATTGATAAATGGATTGGTGTTCCTCTGGTTTCACATTTCTCGGCAAAAATTAAGATGATTCTGTAAAAGCATATCAAAATTTTAGAAGTTCTTCCTAAATCCATAGACAAATATATAAAAATTTTAAGGTATTTTTTACTGACCCTCTACAAAGCAGTGGCGTCTATCAGATGAAATGTCAGTGTGATAAAGTATACATAGGTCAAACAAAAAGGAATATTTGCACTAGAATAACTGAACAAATTCGTACATCAAAATCTCGAAGCCTGCAATAGCTGTCTGGTGTGGCAACTCATTTTAGAGGTTATAACCACAACATCGCAGATGCATATTTAATTGAGAAAGAAAAAACAGCAACGGAACGAAAAATCAAGGAATCATATTACATTCATAAAGAGAAACCCACACTTAATTTAGATAGGGGAGAAATAAATATGGTTTGTAGTAATCTTTTTACTACATACTTTTGCCATCTGGAAAGCAAGAAAAGAAATATAGTGAAGAGCAGTGAACAATGACAGTGAGTGCCCATTCACATGTGTTTAATCCTTTTAACCATTTTTTGCCTTTCCACATTCTCCTCATGTTTTTAAATCGCCTTTGAATTTTACGTAAGCTGATGATTGAGGAAGGTTCTTCCGAAAGCGCTTCTTATATGTAGAAAAAAATTCTGCTGTTTTTGCGGTAAATATTAGCCTTCTTTCTTGTCTTTTTAATTAAATATTATCACTGCTCGCAATATTGTGATGTTCCTGATAACGGTTCTGGTGAAGAACATTATCTTATTTTTCGAACAAACTTTATTAAATTTATAATTAATAATTTTTAGTTTCCTTCACGATCACTTTTCTACGATAATTTTACCTACACTGTTCGGAGACTTAATGTCAGTTTACGACTTTAATTACAAAATATTTAAAAGTTATTCATATTCACCAGATGTGATTTAATCTTTTTTTAAAAAAAAAAGAAAAGAAAAAAGAAAAAAACAATATTTCTATAAATTCATCTCAGCGGGTATCCCCAGTGAAAGAGTGTATCTTGCTAATACATGTTTTATTGTGACTATTGGAACAACTGGTCAAATTTGAGAAAAATTTCAGAAAGATAATTCTTGTGATTTACTATTTTTTATTATTATTATTAAAAATGTTTACTATGTTCCAATTAAACTAAATAGATTTCAATTGACAAAACAGATGTTGAACAGATATGGACTTTTGTTAATAATTGCATTTCTTTTGTATGTATATTATTTTCATAGTTGATGAAAAGAAAGGAAACGGAAATCTAAGTTTTTTCTGATAATTCGTTGATAATGATAGTGAGTTCGGAAATATTACGTAAAATAGTATTCTTTGAGATTAGCGTTATGTGAAGGAATGTTTTCAGCAATGTACAGTCTATCAACCTTATCTATTTGCTTGCTTGTTTTTACGAAATTGTAACTACTTTTCCGACAAATGTGACTGCATGTGGTGATAGTCAATACAGTAAAAAGATGAAAGTTGGGCATATAGTTTCAATCGCAATGTTGAGTTCTTCAAGTCTGAAATTGGAAGGTAATGGAGTGGGGAGAAAAATGAGAAGAATAATTGCTTTACAACAGGGCCGAAATCCTGGGAGGATCGAGGAATTCCACCTAACTTAATATCTTTAGAATAACATTCTCTTCCCCCCACCAATAAATTGCTTTTGTTGAATAAAGTGACATTACAAACTTAATCAGAATATAACTTACTAAACTGGTTCTAACATTTCTAAATTAGGAATGTACCCCCAACGGATATATCTACTATTTTCCAGAATTATCAACTCTTCACATTTTTCTGTACTACCCACCACTCTCTATAACATATGTTAGCGGTATCCCAAACTCCACATAGTTTAATAATTATTGCAGTTCAAGTATTGAACCCTCTTTGTCGAAACATTCCAGTGAGAAGACGTTTTAGTTTTTTTTTTCTTTCACTCTTGTCTTCTTTCCCACTTCGACTGTGATGATTTCGCATCTTGCATAGCAATATTTTCATTATTTATGTTAATAGCGTTTTATATTACCTAACATACTGGTTCATAATTGGCATTAAACTTAACTAAATTATTTACTTCGCTATTTGTCATAGATTACAATATAATACTTTACATCTTACAAAAATTTGGCTAAAAAATATTATGTTTATCAAAAGATCCAAGCTATAAACAAACTGGGGTTCTATATTACAGCCTTTCCTCTACATGCATAGTAGATGCTGGGGAAAAATATAGTTGCTTTTTTACATTATAAAAAAAAAGCATCATGCAGCAAGCATCATCAAGCAGCTCTCATTTTATATAGACCTGGATATTTGTAAATCGTGATCTGGAGACGTGGAAAAGTCAGGAAATTCGTAATCGCGAAATGAGCGGGATTTCTCCTGACCATATTACTCGTTTCCAGTCATCAACTGTCCATGTTGCAAGTTCGCGGCACCATTCGCATTGTGCTAAAGCGTTATGAATGATTCCTTATTATCGGTTTCCCATTTACAACCCAACACTATATATCAATGTCATGTAACTCGCGGCAGGTGATGATTATGGACACAGACTGTGGAAGTTGCTGCTTGAGATTCTCTGTCACTTGCACTGGAGTTGCATGGCGGTTCTAAGTGACAATCCGCTACACTATCTCTTGCGACACAATCAACTCACTTGGAGTTTTGTCAGTCTCGCATCAAATAACTGAATTTGCCCTCTTTGGAAATCAGAGAGTTCGACCATTTTACATTATCATCGTCTACACAGTTCAATGAACACTGCCATTTTACTGCTCATGTAGTATGGAGTTTGCTTTAACACACTACTACTAACAGGTCCAATAGGCCGCAGTCGCTGAGGTTGGCGCCTGACAGTTGCCAACCCAGATACCTATTTCCAATTCCAGATGTTTCCATTAAATATATATATATATATATATATATATATATATATATATATATATAACAGAGCCGAGGATCCAGGATTGTCTGAGGGGGATCCACCAATAACTACCAAAACAACCAATCACACTGAAACTCTTCAAAGTGACATGCGAAAATGTTCTTTACCCCTGACAACACTGATGCATAGAGAGGAGGAAAGTATTTTAGAGGAAAAAATGTTCTCTCCTCCTGGGTTCTGTTTTGTTCCCTACTTGACAAATGTTATATTCTTTTGCTTGTTGAATCCTTTTCCTTCAGCTTTTAGAAAATCGACTTAAACTATTGCTTTTGAAAAGCTCTGCTCTCTTTTAAGCCCCAAAAGGAAACATGATGCCAAAAATTTTCGGAAGGGGTTGTTACTATTTTCACTGCTAGCTTCTCATTTTAGATAATGCATATTTACAACGAAGGGGTGTGTGTGTGCACGTGCACTTTTGCACCCCCTAAATCCGACCCGATATATATATATGCTAAGTCCGGTAGAGATGGACTACCTTTTTCTGCCTACAACAACTCGAACAACTATGCATGTAGAACATGGTTTTCTGCCCGAAATCCAAGAAAGGATTTCCTGTAACCATAACTAAAGGTTTTTAGGATCAAAAAAGATATACTTTTACCCCAAATTTAAGCTTGAAAAAAATGGATGACTGGTCCATCTATCCCATAATACTATGGGTTAGATATACCATGCATTGTGGAAGTGATGGGCTATATGCAGATCTTATATAATCTAATATTGATTAAACTGAGATAGAAATATGGAAAATCTAAAAATGAACTTTCTCTTTAACGTGGAATCTACAAAGGAAACATTTTCAAATGGTAAGAATACATAAGTTTCATATTTTAAGGAGAAAAAATGAATGCCAATAACTACATTGCACCTTACATTGAATCTTGTTTTGTATATTTGAAAACTTTGCCACACAAATCACAATCATTCTCATATTTCGAACAGCCATCATATAACCAGCGTTCACACATAATACACTATACCCAGTAGTCTTCTCTTCATGTTTTATTATAATTTTCGCTCCATCCAACATACTCGTTTTCATCATACTCCTCCATATCATCAATGTCAGCATATATTATCGATTTACACCCTCCATTCCAAAAGAAACCGAACTTTTGAAAACAAATAGTACCACTAGTGCCATCTGTTGTAATATTTTACCGGTAGATGGCGTAGTCCCTCATTGACAACTGGTATAAATGTCATGACATTTTGATGCACGGCAACAAAGTTATTGCGTTTCAACTGTCAGTGTGTTGTATACATCGGTCGGAAAATGAGTTTCAAACAACGAGCTGCAATTGAGTTTTGTGTTAAACTGGGTAAAACTTTTAGTGAAACGCACCAAATGCTACAAAATGCATATGGTGATGAGTGTCTATCCCGTACGCAAGTTTACGAGTGGTTCAGGCGATTCAAATCGGGTAGAGAGACGCTGGATGATGACGAAAGATCAGGCCGTCCCAGAACCGGATTATCGGAAGAAAACATCGAAAAAGTGCGTGAATTCATCAAACATAACAAAAAATCGTCCGTGAAAGTTATTGAAATGGAATTAGGCATTCCTCAAACAACCGCATACCGCATTTTGACCGAAGTTTTGGGCCTTAAGAAGGTTAATTCGCGGTTTGTACCACACAAACTCACCGAAGACCAAAAAGTTGATCGAATTGCGCATTGCAAAGACATCGTTAAAAGTGCTCGGCAGGATCGAAACTTCTTGAAATCGATTGTAACTGGTGACGAGACGTGGTGTTTTGAATATGAGCCCGAAACAAAGTGGCAAAGTGCTGAATGGAGAGCGCCGGATGAAGGAACACCCCAAAAAAAGTCGCTTGGTGAAGTCAAAAGTTAAGGTGATGCTGATTTGTTTTTACGATTCAAAAGGAATTATTCACAAAGAATTTGTTCAGCCCGGCCAGACAGTCACTGGAGAGTTTTACTTGGGCGTCATGAAGCGTTTGCTGGCAAGAATTCGTCGTATTCGGCCCGAATATCGCGAAATCGGCAGTTAGACTCTTTTGGACGATAATGCACCATCACATTATTCGCGACTTGTAACTGAATTTTTGGTCAAAAATCACATTATTCGGTTGCATCATCCGCCCTATTCACCAGATCTCGCTCCGTGCGATTTCTATCTGTTCCCGAAACTGCATTTGGCGATGAAAGGAAAGTGGCACGCATCGATTGATGCCATTGAGAAGGCGACGACCGCCGTCGTAAAGACCATTCCAATAAAGGACATGGAGAAGTCGTTTGACAACTTGTTGGAGCGTGCAAATATGTGTATCGATGCAGAAGGGGAATACATTGATTAATTAAAATGATTTGTTCCAAAATGTACATTGCTTTTTTTGTTTTTGTAAAACGTTCGGTTTCTTTTGGAATGGAGGGTGTATCATCATCGCTGGAAGATGAAGATATGATTGGAAATCTCTCCTTCTCGTTTCTTGTTTCTTGTTTTCTGTGGTCGATTTGGTGCATTTAATATTCCTCTTTCTGTTTCTCTGTAAGCTGATGTGTTCATTTGAAGCGAGTACTTTTGACAAACCCTTACTACTTTCCCTAGCAGATTTCATTTGCTTTAGAAAAGGGATTAGTTATATTTAATTTAATATTTTAAAAGGAATTTCTTGGGTGGTTTCATCTAGCAACTGATTTATGGCTTTATTTGAAGACTGAAGAATTTTGGTTTCGTTACTGTTTAATCCTGATGTTCCTGGAGTTGCTACACTTGCACTAGTATTTTGTACCTCACTTTGTAACTCAACACTAATAGACTTTGATGTGAGAGGAGGATCTTAAAGTAAAAAAATATACTCATGGATGGCGTTATTGTTAAAGGAAATTAGTCTTGTTGCTTTGAAGGTGTATAACAAATATTAATTTTTGTTAATAAAATTAAGATTATTAGCTAAGTTGAGAAATAAATTAGTGTAAGCTCCTTTGTTTTTTTACGAAAATAATATTTTCATTTATAGCAAATTGAAACCCTCTCATTCGTAAATGATCCTCCTAGCTAGGATGTCTGTAATATTGATCTTTTGTCCGATATTGGGCTATACTACTATCTCTGAGGTGGGGGTTTTGGATCATCTTCTCTTAGAGGTAAAGGTGCCGTCTGGTCCGGATTATGAGATGGATGTTACACACCTCTAAATCTACAAACCTTAAAATAACGTTTTAAAAAATACTTAAAGAAGCAGGAGACAAAATTAGAACATTAAAAGTGATTTAGTCCCACTCCTTCCCCCTCTCTCCCAGATATTAGAAACAATAACTTTTGCACAATATAAGATTTATAAACCATTCACTAGATATCAATTTAAAGCCCACAAGTATACAAAATAAACATTGAAACTAGTTGCATATAGCGTAAGGGATAGACGGACCAGTTTCCTATGTAGTCCATCTCTCCCACAATGGCAGTGGTTCATCTATCCCAAGAAGGAGAGATAAGAAGGGTGGTTTACTTGTATTTTTTTGAACTCGGCAAACTTAATTGTTTTCCTTAACACACTTTTTTTTATGATGCAATGCGCTAGTTAAAAACAAAAGCGAAGAAATCTATATCAAGAACGTTGAATATTGCTTTTAATGAAATGTAGTAAGAAAAAAAAAAGTTTCGACCTACCTAAAATCAAATCTCTTGTCTACTGAAGAAATGTGTGGACTTTTGCTTCAGGAAAACACGAAGTATCGAGCATACATCCGCCATGACACTACACCAATATTCACGCTGTACTCTGGTGGATAGCTTACGAATTATGGACTTGGTTCGTCTCACCCAGAGGGTCCATCTCTACCGGATACACTATTATAAGTACGTGTGACTGAAGATAATCTCGAAAACATTGGTTACTTTAGTAATAAGCGTTCTATATTTGCTCCCAGAGAAGTTATAATAGAGATTTCTTCAGTATTTTGAAAATGGTAGAAATGTGGGGATGGACCTTTAATGCATTACTAATTACCCACAGGCATTTTTTATCTTCGTTTGTCTTACTAGCTCTTAGCAACGATATTGAAGACGCAACTTTCCGATGTCTTTTTCTGGTCAAGTTTATTACATCTAAGCAATAGCATGGAATACTACATCATAGAAGTGGATCTTACATTGTAGATTCTATCAAAGTTTCACTTCTCTTATTTCGATAGAAACTTGAAAATGTTCATTACGCTTTCAAAATATTTATTTAAGCCCTAAACGTAATTTTAATAATGCAGGCTTCCGCTGTTAGAGTATTGAAGAAGAGCAGTACAAACTACAAGCTCAACCACGCATGTTAGTGATTGGCACAACGAGGATATTTTGCTAGGAGGTAGTGACCATGGCACTTTACATCTGAGCATTGAAAGAACATTTCAATACCACAGGTAGTTTTAGGTCTGTGGTCCAGCAATAGGGGGAACAATAACGTCATCTAGGGGCCTGGACACTACCTAACCCCCTCTAGTTATGACTATGATGCTAATATCTAATACATGCTCTGATATGAAAGGAGGATTTATGGAAGTGCTCAGGAAGTGCTTTATTTTTATCATTTATTCTTGTAGCAGTCTCAGCCATCCTCCCATCTCTCCCCCAAGAGTTTGGATACGATTTTTTCCAAAATTTAGAGCTTTCTTGTGAGTATAGTTAGCGTACGGGTCTTCGGCGCAGGAAACCAGGATTCGATTTCCAGCGAGATTTTATGTGAGTCGGCTCTTACGTTAAGTTGTAGGTCTACAATTCATATCTAGTAAAAAGACAGAATTTGCTTGTGATAAAACTAAGGTAACTTACTTTGTAGATTGAATTTTATTGAAAGTTCTTAAGAACATCATTACGGTATACTTAAAGTTCGATAGTGTCATTATCAATGAAAAATTGTACCCTTTAGAAATCTCTTAGGCATAACTTACGCCCTAAAGACCATTTGTGAGCATCCCTCCAATTGTATTTCAAATAGTTTGCCATTGATGGTCTAACTAGAGCAATACTTCTTAACAATAGTGCTGTGAAAACTTTAATACACGTGTATGATTGCTTAGATCGAACATATAGACTTTAGCAAATAAAACGAGTGAATTTCATTTCACATTGTAAACTACAATAAACATTTAAACTATGCAAATTCAACACTGAAACCGGAAGTAGTAGACCTATAACTTCCTGTACAGGTAGTAGTGAAACTTCCAGTTTCAATAGAAGGATAAGGTCAAAGAACATGTTCTTCGAACGCTGGATCTCCTGCTGTCTCATAACTATTACTATATATGAACTAATTTTTAATATTTATACTGGAAATTTTATTGGTTTTTAGTGTTTCCAGTTTGGGTACAAGAATAAGAACTGAGAACCTTTTCTGGAAACAGTGAATACATAAAGAAGATGTTGTCTCATACCGTTTAAGCTCTATGAATCAAAGTTGCCAACTTTTGACTAACCACACTCAAACTCATGCTCACAGCATCATTTCGACCTCACACTTACATCGTCAACTCGACATCACGCTCATTCGACCTCACGCTCAGAGCGTCATCTCGATCTCACGCTTTGAGCTCTTTCGTTGCTAAGCGGTTAGCGTACGTGTCTTTGGCGTAGGACACTCGGATTCGACTCTCGGCGGGAGTTCATGTAGTTCCGACTCCACGTTAATCAGTAGGTTCCCTCTTATATAGCCTCGCTGCTGAAAGGGACGTTAAACTCAAAATCAACTCAACTCACCTCACATCATTCCAACATCACGCTCACATCATGATTTGGAACTCACATTAACTCAACTTTACGCTCACTTCGGATACCTTTGATATGGATAACAATATTGAAATCGGAAGAGAGTTCATTTCCGGTTCCAATAGGAAACAAATGAATTTAGTTTCACATCAGTTTAGTCTATGAAACTATCATAGACTTCCAAACTATGTGAATTCAATTTTAACACCTGGAGTAAAACTTTTATAACTATACTGATTGCAATATATTAATAACAAAGATAGAATCTGTTACTTAGACGCTGAATCCATATCAAAAAGACATTACTTGCTATCACTTACTATTTTCCATTAAGGGAATTAATATTAAAATCAGAAGGGTTAATTGGTATCTATCACTTCAGATTGCAATATTAAGAACAAAATTAGAAATGAAACATACTCTTCGTACTGAATCCATATAAAAAATCTGCTTGTCGCTAACTATTTCCGTTGTATCTATTATCAAATCAGTGTTGTAATCGAATAAATGTAAATTTTCACCACTTTGCCCTTTCAACAACGAGACAAAATTTGTTCTTTAGGGCGCTGAACCTGTGTCAAAAACCGTTGTTTGATTCTCCTTACAGTTTTTGCTCTATGAGAATAAGTATTGAGACCGGAAGTAGTAAATTCCAACCACTTCCGGTTTCGGTAGCGTGTTGGGGTGGAGAAGGTATGTTCTCTTAAGACGATAAATCGATTGTTGACATCCACTTGTCGCTATCTATTACCGTTTTTGTTCTATGGCGATCAACATTAAAACCGGAAACGGTTTATTTCTACCACTTCCGGCTTCAATAGGGAGTCAACAGAGGATCTATTATTGGGACGCTGAATCAATCTATTGCAAGAAACCGCTTCTCGATATCACTTACTCTTTTACTCTATGGGAATCAGGATTGAAACCGTAAATGCCAGTACTTTAATTACTTCTGGTTCCGGTAGAGTGTTACAAATGGTGATGGAATGTTCTCTCGAGACGCTGAACCGATTGCAAAAACAACTTGCCGCTGTTTATTAACGTTTTTTGTTTGAAAAACGTTGAAACCGGAAATTATTAATTTCAACCACTTCTGGCTTAAATAACAGGTTAACGGAGGAGACTGAATCTATTCTTGGGACACTGATTTGATTGCAAAAATGACCGCTTCTCGTCATATATCTTACCGTTATTCACTCTGATACCTATCGACAAACAGACGGACGAACAGATAAAGCATTCGATAATACTTCCGGTACTTATGCGTAGCATAACTAGTTTGGGAGTCTAATAAAACCGGAGTGAAACATTTTTATGTGGTAATGAATTCATATAAGAAAACTGCTTCCCGCTAGCTATTACCGTTCCTTTTTTCACTATGATGATGAATAATCGATCAATTATATATTTCCTTCCTATCCCTAAAATAAGAGTAGTTCACGGGCGTCTCTGGCGGGGGAGGGATACGAAGGGGACGCGTCCTCTCCAATATTTGGAAATATCTTATTCTAATTTAGTTTATTTAATAACGACAGAATAACATATAAATAATAATTATTGTATTTATTTAGAATACAATATTCGGGCTGTGAAACGATTATAAAAGAGTTCTTGATATACCTCAGGGGGTTCGTGAAGGTAAGCAGAAAGGTAACAAATGGAATCGAATAGAATAAACGGGTTGGCTAGGTAGTACCATTAAAATAACTTCTTTGATGTCCTCCTAAATTTTACATGCCAGAGACGCCAGTGGCAAGGCCGGCCTTAGGTGGTGCGGGACCCGACTGGGAACATTTTGCGTGGCCCCAAGTTTACAACTAACTTGCACCAAGGTCTGTAGAACACACACACACACACACACACACACACACACACACACACACACACACACACACATATATATATATATATATATATATATATATATATATATATATATATATATTGCGCTTTTCCTGCTGGTCTAGTGGTTAGACTCGTACTCATTTCCCTTTATAATGTTTTTCCATTTGCAAAATGTACCTGTTCATTGTGTATAGCAACTAATTTTTGGATCAAAAGATCCAATATTTCAATCAAAAATTTTCTTGTAGACCTTATATCTGAAGAATTACATATATTGTATCGAAACCCAAACTATCAGTATGATGTCACTAGCGTACATTAACTCAGTATGATGTGCTTATTCCGTAGGAAATACGAAAACTCGATTTGGGGTCCGTTCAAAAATTTTGTGGCTCCTGATCCAAAAACTAATTATTAGCCAAGATCGCAATCTTTTGATGCATTTTTTATCATTCCTAAAATTCTTGGCCAAGATCGTAATCTTTTTATCTTTTTTATTTATTTATTTACTTACTAGCAGCGTTCACCCCGCTTCGCTGCGGTCACCCCGGAACGCAATAAACTTTGTTACTTAGATAATTTTTACTTTTTCGCTTTCAAGTGATATGATAAAAACCATAGAAGATTGCACTAATGTTAACATTATATCGCCTGTCATTTATGTTAACCCGCCCCGCTTCGCTGCGGTCACCCCAACCCGCCCCGCTTCGCTGCGGTCACCCCGGAACGCAATAAACTTTGTTACTTAGATAATTTTTACTTTTTCGCTTTCAAGTGATTTATAGCGCCTGTCAGTTATGTTAACCCACCGAGTCACAGGGTCATGCGGGTTGCATATAAATACGTTTATTTTTATACCTATGATGAACTAATAACAAAGGATTTGTACGTATGGACACCTGAATGGTCAATTATCTCAAGACACTGCTAATTGAAAATTAAAGTGATATGATAAAAACCATCTAGGGTCCACATCCTAACAACCCCCCAAAAATGAAAGAAATCGGTTCAGCCGTATTAGCGTGATGAGCGGACAAAGGATTTTTTGTACGTATTGACACCTGAATGGTCAATTATCTCAAGACACTGCTAATTGAAAATTAAAGTGATATGATAAAAACCATCTAGGGTCCAAATCCTAACAACCCCCCAAAAATGAAAGAAATCGGTTCAGCCGTATTAGCGTGATGAGCGGACAAAGGATTTTGTGCGTTCTCTTTTATATATATAGATTTATTTTTTGATCATTCCTAAAATTCTTGTTCAGAGAAATAACTGAAATGGAAATGCAGACAGTGAATGAATTTTAAAATACATATTTCACCCTTGTGCCTCGCAATTTTTCAAGAAGGTTCTGTGCCTGTATTTCATAGTTATCTTCTCTTACAAGTAAGCCTATTGATGTTGAAATCTAGTTTCTTGACCAAAGTTGCCAGAGAAGTGGGGAATATCAAGAAACGAGCGTAAGCAAAATTTAAAGTGCTTCCGTCTATACACAGCTGCAGTGGCCAAAAACCTGATTGATCAGAATAAGCCAAAACAATGTGTTTCAAGTTTGAAAATCTCATTTTATTTGCAAAACGGGTAAAGGGCTGAAAAACAAAACACATTAACCGACACTGGGAGAAAGTAAACACCTATTTGAGGGCATGTTTATCATGGTCGCCATCTTGAAGTCGGCTATCTTGTATCTCGCTCGACCTTTTCAAATAAGGAAGGGGGTCATATCAAATTGGGCTAGAGTTTTACGAGAAATACAATGGTGAAGTCTATGTTTCAATAAGTTAATATTTGTTAGACATGATGAAATGCACATTGATATGAATTCGTTGGTTCAAAGATTTCTTAACAGCTGTATCTTTTTGAAAGAATTCAAGTCAGGAAAACCTAATGTACGCTAGTGAGAACATCGGAGGTTGCTACTTATGAAAGGTATCAGCTTGAAATCGTTATCGAGTGCAGACAAAATGAAATGGTGATGAGACGATCACAAACCTCAAGGAACTGATGGAAAATAGATTACATATTTTCCATTGGATTATTCGAGTTAGAAGACAAACCTTCATAAGCAGCCACCTATTCAGTACGCACTAGTATACCTACATTCTATTTTCATATATATATATATATATATATATATATATATATATATATATATATATATATATATATATATATATATATATATATATATATATATATATATATATCCATGGGATTTTTCGGAGAAGAGGGCAAAGTTTGTCCTCTGGTTTTCTATTTTTAATATAGCAATAATAAGAGAAATGATATGTAAAGAAGTCTCACTGAGGCTGATTTATTTTATACCATCTCGGTATTCACGGTAGTATCACACGATGTAATCAGTAAAAATGCAAGGAACTTTTACTTAGTGGGGTGTTCAAAATAAAAGAGGGTGTGCATCCAGATAATGTTATATATTCTTACACAAACTGAAAGATAACAATACTTTTACTCCCAGGGGTGTGTGTAGGGAAACTTGGGGGCGTGTTAAGGGTGTTGGGGTTGTGTAGAATTCTCCCTTTAATTTTAAAACGTAAAAAATAAAGAAACTACTACAGCATTAAATTCAGAAAACATTTGCTTATAACTAATCATTTCTTGTTAGGTAGAGGTCATGCCCTCTCTTGTGGAGTCCATGGATGTACATTCATGTCCAAAATTATTGTCGCATGTCTATAAATATGTTGTTGATGGAATATAATTTGATAACGAATTTGCGCGGTATTTCTTACAATGTTAGTATGTGTATAATCGGCAAAGACATGTATGTGGCAAATTTCATGCCAAAAGAGTAGTAAATAAGAACAATAAAACGAAAATAAAACTTTCTTATCCATTTAGCAACATTTTGTTTAACTCATTCTAGTTTTCGTAATTATAATTCTTTTCCTATGAAATTTACCATAAATATATTTTATATTTCCTGATTATACACATAGTATCAGTATTAAAAGTACCTTGCAAAATCATTATCAAATTATATTCTTACATGAAGAGAGTTATAGATATGCGACAATCATTTTTAACATGACTGTACCTGTGTTGCAATATGTTGTTGTGTGTACCGTAAACTGGGGGTAATTTGCATCGCATTTTGCAGTTTTCTTTAATTACTGAGGAAACTCTGTAGTCGAAAAGCGTAAGATCTGCATTATTGGTAGCTCAATGCCAGATAAATCGAATCAATACAATAGAAAGGGACAGAAGTTGGCACATTTTTCTTAATATATGTTTAAAAATGGAGCAAAGTTACCACACGATTCGTTTATGCACAATTGTTTTTCGCAAATGGTTACAAGCCTGTCTTAGCGCAAACGTGTAAAATATAGGCTAGCTTTAAAAATTTAACTATTCACAATATATTATTGCCAAAATGATTAGAATACAAGTATGGTATTTTTGAAAATAAACAATAAACAAAAGATAGAAACAATAATTACTCTTTAAAATTGGCAATATAATTGACTGAAACCAATCTTGAAATATGAGTGTTAAACCACCCACTTTTAGAGCGATTGTACCTGGTATTTCCTGGTAGACCAACTTTCCAAAGATATCCCACTTCTCTGCTTTGTAATTAACCCTTTATTGGGCAATGTTGCTCTCACGCACGAATTATAACTTCAATTATCATTCAATTGGCATTAATGCTTTCATACAATATTCATATACATCAGCGTTTCCCAACCGGTGTGCCGCGGCACACTGGTATGCCGTGAATGGGCCGCTGGTGTGCCGCGAGGAATCTAAACAAAATTATTAATTCTATAGCAATTAAATTGCAAGACATATTGAAAAATGTATATTTGTATTTCACGGTACTATGAACCTCTAATATGAATCTACAATTTTAAGTTTCATACCACGTTACTTTTCTGTACATTTTTAATATTGAAAAAAGTATTTATCATTATTGTTATGACCATTATTCATTCTTTATTGTTGCAGACTATTTCGTAACTTGAAATTTTAAAATATTCACCTTTTGACGAAAAAGAAAAAAATGAATACGAATTACCTACGTTTGTGTTTTAAAAATAAAAGAGATTTGTTTGTTCGTTCGTTATTTAGTGATTTTCCTTCTTAGTGAAAGGTTGGGTACAGTTTTCGAAAATAAAGCGTATTTTTAAAAACCTAAGTCCAATATATAATTGCAATTGTTTTCCATTTTTAAATTAGAACTAAAAATAAACATAATGATTTACCATGGTGGAAAACCAGTGATCAAGCTTTCTACTCTGTGAGGAGATCGGTAATGACCGAAAAAGACTATGGTATTTTATATTTACATATAATAAAATCTATTAGTGTGCCGCGAGAATTCAAGCTACACCCGTAGTGTGCCGCAAGTTGAAAAAGGTTGGGAAACGCTGATATACATTATTTGCTGGTCGCTTCTTTAGATACTTCTAATCTTCGTCAACAGCAGACAGCCACATTTTGTATTGTAGAAGCTTTATCTCCTACGTTTCGCGAAAGTATTTTTGTTTTTGTTTTCTTTTGTTTTTATTTGTGGTTTCTTGCTCTGTAGGAAAATATTTCAACGAAACTGTTGGTAATTACTGAGAGTATCTATTCTTATGATATTTTTCCATGATAGGACACTGCTGCTTAGTAGCTACACATAAGACCTATTTTATGGCAATATTCCTTTGAAATAAACATCCTGTATTTTGTAATCAAAGTACAAAAATACTTTAAAAATTACGAAATTATGATCAGAAAGATATGGTTCAATCATAAAAACAAACTAAATATTTTAATGGTAATGCTATCAATGCTTGCCAATTAAAGGTTTAACATGAGGGGCGACGTCCCCAGGAATGCATTACCTCAAAACATAACTGAGATTGACGATTTTTAAGAGTTCGGGATTGTTTTCCGGGTAGACTCTTATTTGCAGCCTTGTCATATAATTAGTTTTTTTCTTACCTAGATTCAGGATGTGTGTAGTTTTTACTTCTTGTTAATAAAAGAGTCATCTGTTGATGCATTGTGCGTAACATTGCACCATATATATTTCTCTATTGAAGAGGGAATCAAAATGTCGTGAGTCTACTTTGCACCACTCGTGGCACGGTGCAATTTAACCGACCTATAATGTGTCACTTCATTGAAATCATTCCTGTTCTTTCACGTGTGTTTCCTCCTAAATGATTTATATATAATTTTAAGCAGCATTAAATGCAGAATTAACATTTACATCATACAGATTAAAATGCTAACTTACTTATTGGTGGTCAATGAAATTATACTGCGAATTTCATTTTTTTCCAAAAGCATCGTTTTCTTCCCACTGTTCTTGTGCACACACTGTGCAATCATTTTTTTTTTTTCAAACTCTCTCCTTAGATGGTAGAATAAATCAGAAGTAAAAGCTCGAAGATTCTCTCCTTTTAAGTATAAAGACTTATTCTCACGAAGGCAGAAAAATGTGTTGATGCAAAATTTCCCTACCTGATTCAAAGTATCCCAGTTTACGGCACTTGAAAACCGAGGTTGCAGAGCCATCTTATTGGTCGGGGGCCCTGCGGGCAGAAGAGCATGTCTTAATTACATGTATGGAAAGCAAAATTTAGTCATAGGGACCACAACACACTTGTTCGCTCTGGGGCCTAATATGCTGTTAAAACGGCACTGAAAAGTATATTAGACTGGTGAGTAGAGTAGACGACACTAGCACGGGGCCCAATTGAAAGCAATTGGTCCAATCGGCTTAAAGCTGGCCGTGGCCAGTGGAGTAGTTCATTGGTTATGGTGATGGGATTCATGTTTTCTCGAAAACAGCTTTTTGCTTATGAATCGTAAATCAATACAATCCTATACTATAGGATTAGTCATTTTTCTGGAAAAAAAAAAATCCTCAAGGGATTATCCTTGGGTAACTTATTTTCAGACGATTTTCTGTAACATGACGTAGGTGATTTTAGTCATATCAGATAAATAAATGTTTCGTTAATAACCTTAGAACATGGGATAATTAATTTCTCCTGGAAAAGTTTTCAAAGTCCTTTGGAGTGAACTTTTTCGGATACTTTTCTATATATATATAAAAAATGAAGATTATTCACTGCCTTATAAACAAAAATACTTTACTAATCATTCTAAAATATGGAATAAATAATTTCACCTGACAAATCCACAAAGATTAATTACACTTTAGTGTGATGTTTCTTCGGACAAATTTTTTTTTTTTCACAGTCTTTCATTCCCATCCAGAGATGGGCGGGCCGTAGAAGGTTATGCCTTCTCTTGGCCGGAGGTTTGCAAGAAAGGAGATAACATTAAAGTTAGTTCAAAACAGGATGTACTTTAACATGAGTGAGTTATTATGTGCTTCTACGTCAGATGAGGAAGAATATGTAGCCTATGTGAGCATTGGATAATGGTGTCAGCGATGTATAGAGGCGAGAAAGCTAAGTCGGATAGATGTATGGGTGGCGCTGATATATAAGACGAGCAGGATTGTAATCGGCACTATCAGTTTCTCGTTCATAGATGGCTAGAAGATGGTCCACCGGTGGGTAAGCTCTGCGTGGTCGTGTGGGAGTTTGGTCCAGTAATTCAGCTATGATTGGATGATTGGTTGCTATGTGACTCATAATATATCGAGTGCGAAGGTGGGAGATGTGCGCTAAGAGTAGAATCATAGAAGTATGACTATAAACCACGGCTGTGGGTGTTCTGGCTGGTAATGAATAGGCGATGCGAATGGCTCGGCGTTCAAGGACTTGGAGGCGGTCATAGAAGTATTTATTTGCTGAGAGCCAGGCAAGATGTCCGTAGGTAATAGCGGGACGGACGAAGATCTTGTAGGTATGTAACAAAAGTGCTGAATTTAGGCCCCATGTAGTTCCTTTGAGACGACTCAGCAAATAAAGACGCCGGCGTATGTTTTTCTCCAGATGTTGTAAATGTGGTCTCCAAGTAAGGTGACTGTCGAAGTGAACGCCAAGATATTTAAGGCTGCTATGTAAAGGTATGGGTGCGCCCATGACAGTGATATGTAAGCGGTCGGGATTGCGTGTTGGACAGTACTTGTTTTTGTTCGGCCCGAAGAGCGTCATTTGTGTTTTCAGTGGATTGATTTTTAGTTCCCAACGGAGGCACCATGCTAGTAAAGTATCAATTGCGGATTGGAGCTGAATATTGATGCGGTCGACAGATGATCCCAGAGCGAGGTAGGCTGTATCGTCCGCGTATTGGAAGGCGTGAACAGGTGGTGCTGGTAGGGGCATGTCTGCAACATAGAGAATATATAGAAGAGGGGATAGCACTGACCCTTGGGGTACCCCTGCTTTTAATGTAAATTCTGCAGATCGTGCGCCATTGATTGAGATGAAGGCACGCCGGTTTGATAGAAAGTTGGCTAGGAGACGGACGCATGCAAGAGGCAGGAGTTGTTTCAATTTATAGAGTAACCCTTCATGCCAGACTGTGTCAAAGGCACGCTCTATGTCAAAAGAGATCAAGACCGATGGGAGGCTTTTGTTGTAGTGATTTACGATAAGTGATGACAGTTTAAGAAGTTGGTCGGATGTGGCGTAAAAGGGGGACAAAATTTTAGGAAATGCTTTATAACTATGCGAGCGAATCAATATTTCAGCTACAACTGTAGCATAATATGATATAATTTAAGAAATAAAAGAAGAAAATTTAGTGTGGTGCACACACCATTTACTACCTCTTAAAGGGCTATTTCACGTGAACTAATATGAAAATAAATTTGTGACTTTTGTTCGTTCAACACTCACTGAAAAACAAATGAAAGCAGCGCCATCTAGCAAGAAGCCAGTAAACTAACAAATAAAACTCGCTAACTTGGTATATTTTCCTGCCACCTGGTAGCAGTAGTGTAAACTACGTTCACCAATACCACATTGAAAAATCTTTACTTCTATCAAATTTTCGATTTCATTAATATTAAAGATAATAACAGCATAATCACAATAGGAACTTTACATATTATATTAAATTTGATAATTCGTTTGATTTACATTTCTAATGTAGAATGGAAGAATACGTTGTGAAAGTATAAACGCCACGCCAACGCCAACAGGTGACTAACGAGAATGACTGAAGAAACAACATTGCCTTCCGTCGGCTGGGAGTCGTGGCGTGCTCCTGTAATCCAGCTACTTGGAAGCCGGGATTTTCGGATGATTTGAGGTTGGGAGTCCTGTTGTCCAGTGCGCCACGTTGACTGGGCGTCCGCACTAAGCTCGGCATCAATATGGGTACCTTAGGGGAGCCTTAGGTAACCAGGTTGGCTAAGGAGGGGTGAACCGGGCCAGGCGGGAGACCGAGCAGCCAAAAGCCCCCGTGTCGAGCAGTAGTGGGATAGCGCCTGGGAGTGGCAGCTGGGTGACAGCCTGACCAACAAAGTCAGACGTGATTCCTTTTACATTCAATCTAAGACTTTTATTTTTCAACTAACTTTTTAAATATATCCCTTCACTCTTATCCTATGTATATATGAAACTATATGAATAAAATAAAATAATGGTTGATGTGGAAAATTGAAATATATCATGATTGTATCTTCTCGGGGCTAACATCCCGGAAAATTGCCAAAGTGAATATTTTTCATATTTAGGAGCCTTAACCGGGATGATCAAATTACTCATGTTTTTTAAATGGCCATTTTTTTTACCTATAATGTCATGTTTTAGGTACTTGGAATTGGAATAAAAACTTCAAGTTCGGTATCCTTATATATTTTTTTTAGCGTTACCTAAGTACTAAATCATCAAAAATAAAAATTTCCTACCTTATTTGGGGTTTATGGACAATCGAAAAATCTTTCTCATATATATACCTTCCGGGCCTAACTCACAGGAAAATTGCCAAAACTGAATATTTTTAGTTTTAAGGGTGTCTAAAGGGAACATGAAAAATCTCCATTTAAACGGGCGTTTTCTTCTGATACAAAACCTTATCGTTAGGTAGTTTAAATAGGAAAACGCAGGAAATTCATTCATGAAGCGAAGTATTAATATATATGATGCGAGTCCAAACGCGGCGGTCTGGGGGAGAGGGCCCAGTTGACCAAATTCAGGAAATATAAAGAGGAAATGCATGAAATTCACTCTTGGAGCAAAGGTTGATACATTAAATTTAATTCAATTTAGAGATCCGTGGACAATTAGCATCGAACTTAAAACAGAAATGGGAAATTATAAAATCATAAACTGCTACTGTCAGTTTAGTCTGGACATCGAACCTTTTTTAATAAATTTGACAAAAATATGCGAAACATATAAAAACGACGAAATACTTATTTGCATGGATGCAAATGCCAAATCACCAATCTGGAATAGTAGGATTACGGATGAAAAAGGGAAAAA
The DNA here is from genome assembly GCF_964235325.1 of Thermobia domestica. Lineage (NCBI taxonomy): Eukaryota > Metazoa > Arthropoda > Insecta > Zygentoma > Lepismatidae > Thermobia > Thermobia domestica. The sequence goes on from NC_137466.1 coordinate 93,808,983, forward strand.
ATTAGAAGAAATGATCGCGCAAAATGAGCTAGTGGTTATAAATGAAGAAGGACATCCGCCAACATTTAGAAACACGCAAGGTGGGGAATCGAATATAGACGTAACATTATCAACATTACACCTAAGTAACTGAATATGCAACTGGAGGGTCTTAGATACGGCCACGCTAAGTGAGCACAATGTTATTATGTTCGAGATTGACGGTACAAATGTGAAAGAAAATATGAAAGCGCAAGAAAACACACTAGTCTACAACACCAAAAGAATAAACTGGGAAAAAGTTTGGAGAAACATAAACTTACCGAATATAAATGATGATGATGATGTGGATGATTTGTCGGTAAAAATAGAAGCCGCAATAATAAACGCTATCAAAAGTTCAACAAAAACAAAATCACAATATGACAAACCGATTAAAACAAAAAAATTTTGGAATGGGGAGTTGCAAAATCTGAAAACGAAAACCAGAAAAGCAAGGAAATTATACCAAGCCACGTGGGATGCCGAACTCAAAGAAAGAAGATTAGAAAAATATAGAAAAATTAAAAGCAAATATCAAGATAAATTAAAAGAAACAAAATTAAAAAGTTGGAAAGCATTTTTAAGGGAAAACATAAATCTAGACATATGGGGCGAACCATATAAAATAATTAGTAACAAAGTAAACAAGCCAACAACACTTTCTACCCTCAAAATGGACAATGGAGAACATACTAAGGGTTGGGAAAATACAGTAAATTATTTAATGACAAAGCTCTTACCGACTGACGACCCAACTAAAGACAACGATGAACATAGGCAGGTACGAAATCAGATGAAAATACCACCTAGAAATGATGAACAAATAGAAAAAACTATGAATGAAGAGATAGTAGCATACATAAAAATGCTGAAAAACAAGAAAGCCGCAGGACCGGATAATATAAAATCAGAAATATACAAGGATCAAGTGGAGAAATGGGCACCATACTTATCAAGACTGTACAACTTGTGTCTAAAACAGAGAAGGGTACCTAAAAACTGGAAGAAAGCCAATTTAGTCATAATCAAAAAGAATGACGACAAAATGAACGACGATCCAAAAGCTTACAGACCAATATGTCTCCTAAATACAATTGGCAAACTCTTCGAAAGAGTTATCGTAAAAAGATTAAACAAATACAGAAATATAGAAAATGATAGGCTACAACATGGTTTTCGGAAAGGAAGAAGTACTGAGACTGCAATAAGGAGACTTTTGGAACTAATTGAAAAGGGTAAGACGGAGAAATATCAAGTAGTAATATACGTAGATATAAGTGGGGCCTTTGATAACCTATGGTGGCCATCACTATTTAAGCAATTTAAAGAAATGGGGGTACCAAAGTCTCTGTATGAATTGATGATAGATTACTGTACTGATAGGAACACAACATACATAGCACCAAATAAAAATATAACTACATATAGTACAAAAGGATGCCCACAAGGATCCATATCTGGCAAGACATTGTGGGATATTGTAATAGATCCATGTTTGAAATGTCTTAATCGGCTCGAAGAAACAGAAGGAGTAGTTGGTTATGCTGATGACATAGCGATAGTGTTGTCGGCATCTTCAAGACACGAAGTAGAAAGAAAGGGAAACATAATACTAGAAAAACTACAAAAATGGTGTTCAACAAATAATTTAACACTTTCCGGAACAAAAACAAAATATACAATTTTTGGACAGAAAATTCAAAGAGGTCCTATTCTAAAGATATCCAACAAAAAGATAGACAGAGTTAAAGAGTTTAAGTACCTGGGAGTATGGATAGATGAAAAATTAAATTACGGAAAACATATAGAGGAAATTACGAATAAGAGCAAAAAAGTAGCACATAAATTACTAACAATAGCAAGAAGAGACTACCAAATCCCTAAGAGGATATTGCAAACTTACAACAAAACAGTGATCATGCCAGTACTTAGCTATTGTGCCAGTGTGTGGTGCCAAAGACTTTTTATGAACATAAAACTAAGACAAACAATAAATCGGGCACAAAGAGGGGTACTTATAAGAACCCTAAGTGTAATAAAAACCATGTCAACGGAGGCTCTACAGGTACTGGCTCAGGAAGAACCAATACATTTCCAGGTACTAAGACAGGCCTATAAAATGTGGACGAAAAATAATGAAAATGCAAAAATTTTAGAAATACTAGAACAAATTCCAAATAACGAAGCAGAGTTAGATAAAATTATTGAAAGGAAATGGCAACGGGAATGGGAAAACTCAAGTAAAGGACAGAAACTAAAAGAATATATACCGACGATACAAATAAGGAAAGAGATGCCAAACCTAAATAAGGAGACCATGGAGACACTTTCTGGCCATGGACCATTTAAGTCACATTTATACAGGATCACAATAGAAGAAAATCAGACATGTATCTGCGGAATGGCCCAGACACCCGAACATGTAACATGGACTTGTGCACACTTTATAACTAGAGAAGATATAATAAATATTAGAGACGAACTCAAAAATGAAACATGGGAAAACATCAGACAGGATAAAATAAAGCTACAGAAGTTCCAAGAATTGACAAAACACGTAGTGGGAAACATGTGGAACAGAAGAATTGAAAACAGAAGAAGGAGAGAACGGAACACAAACTAGTTTTAGAGAAAATATAACATACAGAATTCTGCTTACAAATAATAAATGCATTTTATAAAATTCCTGGAATGAAAACCGGAATAGGAAGACGCTACTCTTGTTTTGTGTTTAGTGTTTAGTGTCAGTGCTAGTGTCATATTGTTAATTGTGTGTCCTATATGTGAATGTTTGGTGCGATCTCAAGAAATAAACAAATAATAACATAAAAGAAGTAATAAAAGACAGGAAAAAACTCTGAAGAAATTTGTACAAACCAATATTTGTTTCGCACTGTGTCTCTTGTTGTTATATTGTTATTAATGTATATTCTTTTTAATTTACTTTCAGGTGGCGGTAGAGGAAGCAGCCCAAAATAGTGCAAAAAAAATTGTTTTTAATGAATGACAAATGATAAAAAAAAAGAAAATTTATCTTTTATATATTTGTAATATTCTTTTACAGGTTTGTCCGTTTTTTTTTTGTAAAAAGGGAAAATAATAATAAAAAAATGAAATAAAAAAATAAAAAAGGTACATTAAAGGGCATGGTTTAAAGTATTTAGATGCCATGCTAGTAAAATATGCCTCACCTCAACCTGCTG